>NW_023458558.1:66649724-66653817 GCF_013731165.1 Rhagoletis pomonella
CATATAACGCAGTGCGAAGTTCCGGATAGGCGGCAGGCAGACCTCGCTCGAGATGCAATTTTAACCTCGTTTTACATCGATGATTTCCTCTGCAGTCGTGAGAGCGCTGCCGGTGCAGTGGAACTGGCCACAAACGTAGATACCATTTTATCCGCGGGAAAATTTACGCCAAGAACCGTCACTATTCAGTTATACTTGTGTGGTGTGGCTTCCGTATGAGGCTTAAGATGGGACGCAGTTACGGTCAGCTATTTTTTCAAGTCTACCTAAACCAATCATCCGAGGCTCCCACGAAGAGAGGTGGCGCGTCTCTTTGATCCCGCTGGGTTGTTATCACCGGTCGTTGTAACTGGAAAGGTGTTCATCTAGAGGATGTGGGCTGCGGGTCTATCTTGGGACTCTCAACTACCTGACGATCTTTCATGGCTCAAGTACCGCTCCAAGTTAGAGGGGCTCAATAAGATCCGCATCGACCGCTGGATGGGCATGATTCAGCGTGTTCAGACAACGTTGTATGGCTTTTGCGATACCATCTCACAAGCATATGCTGCCGTTATGTATACGAAGACTGTCGACGTAGGCGATGTTGCGCACATTTCACTTCTTACTGCACGCACGCAGGTGTCACCTCTGAAGGGCGCTACTGTACCCCTCCTGGAACTGTCGGCGGCATTACTGTTGGCTGAAACTATTCAAAATGTGCAGGACGCACTGGGCTTAATGGATGCTCGTATTGTGCTGGTTGAAGAAGCATCCAACAACACTTAAGCCATTCATATCCAACCGGGTTCGCTGGATACAGGACATCCCCCGAAAGATGGTACCACGTTCGTTCAGCACAGAACCCTGCTCATTGTGCCACCAGAGGAATTACACTCGAAGAACTCTTAATTCACCCGCTTTGGTGCCATGGACCTGGTGTGCTAGGCATCGAATTATGTTATTGACAACCTGGTTTAGTTTCATTCAACGCCTACTGGGTACAGAGGTTGAAGTAATGTCTACACTTTCGTCAACCTGTGGTAAGCGCCCCGGAACTAGATGACGCCTTGTACACGCTAGTCCGTCTAGAGCAAGGGGAACACTTTTTCGCTGAGATTCGACACTCGAAGTCCAGTTCAGGTTTGTCCTCCTGCACTGGAATACTGTGGCCTTTTACACTGCGGATCGTACCCAGCCATCTTCGTATGCATGGCCACCAAAGCCGTGCACATCGAAGTAGTGGATGATCTATCCGCACGAGCTTTCCTTGGTGCCTGCACCCGTTTCGTCAGCCGACGAGGTCCCTGCCGCGACCTGATAATGGCCTTTGTTGGTGCTAACAGACTCTTACGCATACAAAGATACGTAATAGTTTAGGTGCTTTTGAAAGGCGCCATGTCCCCTATTTAAATAGCCATAATTTTCTCTAAGGGCCGGTTACTCAATGTCTGGTTAACACTAATCTGCGACTAAACATCGTTATCGATGTCTTCGACTCCATGCACATAACACGGTGTCGGTAACATCGATAATGATTGTTCAACCGATGATTAGTGTCAACCAGGCTTTGAGCAACCGGCCCTAAGAGTATAATACTGCTGAGTGGAAGATCAACCTATCTCGGCAGCCAGATCGAAAACGCCCTATCTCAAAGAACTTTTCAAGAACGCCCTATTTCAGAATTTAGTCCTATTTATATTCAAAATGTATTGAAAATGGGCTGAAATAGTGCGTTTTTGAAAAACATTTTGAGATAGAGCGGTTTAGAGCTGGCTGGGAGATAGGTCCATCTTTCACTCTGTAGTCGATATATAGAGATGTTTCTTTAGCTTTAAAACGACGATAAGATGAAGTCTTTGCGATGAGCAGAACCACAGATATAAAAATTTGAAGAAGCCGATGAATGGTCTGAATCACGAAGAAATTCGATATTTGAGAGATCACATCTCTGAAGAATAAAAAAATCCTCGAACATATGCCAGCTTTTTCATTTATAGATCCCATAAAAATTTGAAGCGAATCGGAGACATGTCTTAATTTTTGGTTTACTAAATCCGTCCGACTGTACCTTTTGAAAACGACGAGCTACGGGCCACAGCTTCGAATTTGTTATCTTCATTATCTAAACGCTTTGTCGATACGACATGATTTTTTTTGAATGCGGCAGCGACATCATGGATTTGTATGAGTTTGACATAAAAGAAGAGGAAGAACCTTATCTGTCGCTGGAAAAATAGAAAAAGATCTAATCTGACCACAACCACAGTCCTCGCGTAGCCCAGTCGTCGCCAAAATAATTATCTACATAAGAGTACGTGTTAAAATAATTTGACAGCTGTTGTCCGTAGCTCGTCGTATTCATTGTGTTCGGGCCAAGTACTTAAATACTACGTTTATACGCAAGAATGATAGAATACCAGATTGCGCCGATCAGAGAGGATTTTTGAGAATAACTTTTGGGTGACGTCACACTGGTGCAATTGCGAGAGAGAAATGCCAAAACGTGAGCAAGAATGGAAGAAGAAGAAAAAATGTTGCAAGGAAAACGTAAACAAGTTGCACAAGTGTGACGTCATGCAAACAACGATTCTGTCAAACTCGTTAAGAGAGGAATAGCGGTCCGAGATCGGCGCAACCTATTATATTAGGTTCATTCCTTATCTTTTTGGACTAAAATCTGAAAAGTGTCAAAATGCCAGAGCGTAAGCAAAATGCGCTCACTAAAAGAGAATAACAGGAAAAGTAAAGGAACGCAAAAAACCAAATTTTTAGTCCAAAGAATGGCAACAACAAAGCTAACATCAAATAAGAATGGAAATGTATGTACAAAACACATTCACACAAGCACAAGCACAATAAACACTTACTATATGAATTATTTTTTGCCTCCTTCCAATTTCAATTCACTTTTTCTACTTTTTAGATTATTCTCACTTTTTGCGTATTCTTTAATTTCCGTTAATTTAAATTCAGTTGAGTTTGACACTTTTCAGGATTATGCCAGAAAAAATTCTTCTGACTAAATCTGACTACTTCGGACTGATGAGAGTCACTCTCATTGAGTGTTGCTCTCTCATTTTTGCTGTCATTTCCGAGTTAAGGAACGCTTTTTGGACTACATCTGACTACTTCGGACTTTTTCTGACTATTTCTGGGAGATAAGGAACGCTCCTATTCTCTCAATCGTGGTTTACAGGCTAACCTAATATTCGCGGCTTGCGTTTTGGTACGCATGCCGTCGAATTTGTTTTTTTGCGTCACCCGAAATTGACTTGCATGCGTTTGCATTTGATTTCATTGAGCGAAACGTCAAATCAAAATGTCACGCAGAACAAAAATTGGAAATTGAGTTAGCTTCATACGCACGCCGTTCAATTTCGGTTGATCTCATACAAGTTGCATGTGCATGAGAAATTTTTGACAATAAATTGGCGGCGTCCGTGAATATTAGGTTAGCCTGTTATACGTAAGCTATTTGCAAATAAAAATGATTGGCAAATACCTAAGGGTCTGATTATGCATACTTCGCATAACTTCGCACAACCATTTGTACCAGTGCACTAAAAATGTGACTTAAGAAAATGTGAAGCCAAATCTAAACTCAACAGATCGCTAAGTTTTTAAAAGTTCTGCTAATTTCTGGGTAATAGAATACATACCAAATACATACTAAGTACATACGAAATTACAGTTTGAAGTTTATGCGAAGTTGTGCGAAGTTATGCGAAGTATGCATAATCAGACTATAACTCACTGTTTATTCGACGGTGAAAAGTTTGTATTTAATATTGCATGATTATAAAAAGGCAATAATATGACCATCGAAAAAGAAAATAAAACTAAAAATGGCAACGTCTTGATATAAAAAGGCAATAAGATGAGCATCGAAAAAGAAAATAGACCTAAAAATGGCAGCGTCTTGTGCTTATTTGCAAATGGTATCACTAATCAATACTTATTTGCAAATAAAAAATTAACTCAGCGTGTACCATTTGCAAATTGTTATTTGCAAATAAGACGTGCGTATAAACGTAGTTATACACAATAAACACATATGTATATACTGTTACGATTATCCTCGAAACCTTGAGGGATTACCCAAATATACTCG
>NW_023458558.1:66653827-66673093 GCF_013731165.1 Rhagoletis pomonella
TGCCTATTTCTCGTTGTTCGCTTTGTGTTGCCGCAGTATTCGCCACAATACTATACCACGGTGCAGCGAACAAAGGTGGCGCCGTCAGTGGTACCGCTACTTTGGTTTTGCCGATTTTGACAGTTGTGGTAACTTGTAAATAAACCTTTGTTTACAAATCAGCGAAAGAGAAATATGAATTATAAGTGAAAAATCAGTTTGAATTGTGTTAATTTGCAATTTGTGAGTGATTTTTGAGTTGAAGACTGCGTAAAAACGAATACAATGAAGTGATGTGTGTTAAATTGCGACAGCCGTCAAGATGCAAGAAGCGTAGATGCAAGTGTAGCGCTGGGACGAATCGCGGCATTTTGTGTACATAGGGCACGGCAAAGCCGTTCCCGAAATATTTCTCTATTATTATATTAACAGCAATTCCTCACAATGATTTTGTTTCTGCTCCACGCAGCCTCCATTAGCAAGTTAACTAATCAATCCCGCAGAGATGCTGCTGCAGTTTTCTGCAGCAGCCTTAATTGCAAAGCAATGGGGTGTACTAAAACGTTTGCTGAAGCAGCCTCAATTGCAAAGCAATGGAGTGCACTAAAATGTTCACTGTTCTCTAATAGATTAGGTGAAAAATGCAATATTTTCGCATTTAGCAAAATTAAAACACGTTTTTCGCTGTAAAGTGAACTGCTTTGGCAGTTTCAACTCGTTCTTCTTTTCGCTCTATTCGTTGTTTACTTGTGGTACAAAAATGTCAACGCCCAGGACGGCGCAATCTTGTATTCTATCATTCTTGATACTATACGGCCCTTAATACGTAAGCTATTTGCAAATAAAAATGATTTGCAAATACCTAACTCACTGTTATATGACCATCGAAGAAGAAAATAAAACTAAAAATGGCAACGTCTTGATTATAAAAAGGCAATAAGATGAGCATCGAAAAAGAAAATAGACCTAAAAATGGCAGCGTCTTGTGCTTATTTGCAAATGGTATCACTAATCAATATTTATTTGCGTGATTTAGTTATTTGCAAATAAAAAATTAACTCAGCGTGTACCATTTGCAAATTGTTATTTGCAAATAAGACGTGCGTATAAACGTAGTTATACCCAAGTACACGCGGCCCT
Organism: Rhagoletis pomonella; assembly: GCF_013731165.1. Taxonomy (NCBI): domain Eukaryota; kingdom Metazoa; phylum Arthropoda; class Insecta; order Diptera; family Tephritidae; genus Rhagoletis; species Rhagoletis pomonella. Next base: position 66,654,947 of record NW_023458558.1, read on the forward strand.
TAATGCATGTAACGAAAATACTCCACTTTATATTACATTTACATTGAGCCCAAATGCGTCATTTGGGCGAGAAACCTCAAATGCGAGGCCAAATCACGCATTTCTCCATACAAATTCACATTTCCAGAATGACGCATTTCGACGCATTTACACAAAATCACGAAACAAATGCTTTCCAATTGCCGTACTATTATATTGAACGCACTCAGAAACAAAAGTTCCACAAAAGCTTTGGTTTGTCTTTTGTCTTTGACATTTGGAATTTTTCAAACACAAAACAAACACAACGAAATAAATAAATCTTTGAAATTTGTGTGTAAAAATTGTTAATTTATACAAGAGCTTTACACATTTTTAGTTTAATCAAAGAATAATTGCCTTTTTGTGTCCAAAAAGCGTTAACAATATAATAAATGTAGTGTTTGTTTACATACATTTTGTTTTTGTCTTCCCTTTTCATTTCATGAGAAGTCAAAGCAAATGCGGATCAAGCAGAGTAAACACCTTCAAATGACTGATTTCAAATCACGTATTTTGGTCCAATGTAAATGTAATATTAGTTTGTATCCGTGGACTGCATTACCTACAGGCGTCACATACAAAACAACATTGGTGTGAAAGAGATAACCGATCTTGACGGGATTTTGAGAATATTCGAATGAATGACTTGAGGAATTCTGGATGTAAATCCCGTTAGCTAATTTTTTAGAAGAAGCTTTATTAAATAAAATAATAATTATTACAAAAACACGTTATTTTTTATTCTCATAATTATGCATTCTAACAAATTTTGTTATATCCAAGTTTGAATAACGATGTAGAGAACATTCTTTAGCTTTATTAATTTTACATTAACTCTGGCAGAGCACAAAATGAGGAGAAGATTTATTTATCACCCTATACTTCCGGTAGTGCATCCCAGTGACGTCCGGTAATGCATTCCAGTGGAAGTTTTGTGATCTATCCCTGTTCTGACATTCATTGTTTCCAGTGTTGTTTTCTTTGATTGATTTCGACTCGCGAGGTGAGCAGCCGAATATTTAATTTTCAGTTTTTATAGTTGGAAATTTGCGAAAAGCAAGTAACTAAAAACCATCAAAAATCAACTTCCTTGCAATATCTAATTTTTGTCAGCAATTATTTACATTTATATATTTGCTTTGGTTATTGTGTGTTGGGCGTTTCCATGGGCCAGAGAAATTGTTTGGCTTGGGGAAAAAAGTGGTTGTGCTGTGAAAGTGTTGAAATATGTAATTTAAAATTTATAGCTTGAACCTAAATAAGCTCCAGGAAGCTTAAGTTAACAAAGAAAGTGTCCAATGTATTTGTAAAGGTGCACTCTTTAACAACGTATTGTTCCGGTAATGAAAAATCGAAAAAAGACCAATTCTGCTGACGCGATTGTTACTCCGTTTTGGGCACATCTGTCGTATGCAGTACCTACCGATCTCTTTCTTTGTTTCGTGCAAATCTTCGTTTTATGGTCGACTCTTTTGGCCAATTTCAGTAGTTGCCAAATTTTTCGTTGTAAAGAACATTGTAAAACCTCAAAACCAAGTTTAGAAGATTTCTTCTGTATGTAGGATAAGTGAATAATCTGTACTGCTCTGCCTATGTAAACCTGTCCAATGTCAGATAGCTTGTCATACATGTCGTCAGCATGGCAATGCATCATCATTTAGAAACCGTCCAAGTCACACAAGCATACCACGCACAGCAGCGCTCATTCATTCCGACCAAGTCTGCGTGTACTTTTTTATACACCTAGTATTGCCATAAAAGTTAACAAGAAATTAGCATGGCTACAACTACGCCGATGGCAAAGGCAGAAAATGCATCGAAACACCCACAACAAGTACAACTAGCAGAGGCTGGTGAAGCTGAACATCAACAAACAAACTATAATGTTGTTAATATTGTGGCGGAAGATGCATCGACAAAAAATGGGTGCGTCACACAGACAGCTGTGCAGGAGGTAATTGACGAAGTGGAGCAACACACCCAAATGAAAACAAATAATATCGCACCCGGTTCGGATACGGGACCAGCGGAAGCAGAAGCAACGTCAGCTACACCTGCTGCCACCACTTTGTCAGTAATGGTCGTGAATGATGCACCAGAGACTCGTCTTTGTGGCCAAAAACTGTTTTTGTGTCGGCGCTTTAAGAACTGTGGCGAAATTTTGCGTAACTTCAATTCCCTGCCACTATTCGTTTACGCGACGTCGCCGTCTACACACGCCATTTCAGCCGATGGCGTGGGTGTGGCCAAAGAGGCTGTTGCAGTTGCAGCTGCAGGTGTATTGGGTCATAAGGTAAGTGAATATTAAACCAAATTGCAAATTTGTCTAACCTTTATTTATGCAATAATAACACATATTGTAGCAAGGTAATTAAATTTTCGCAGACGACACATTTAACGGATTTAATTGATAAGAATCTTAACTAATGTCCGGTTGCACCAATCAATTTAAAATTTATCAGCCTGTTTTTTTTTTTTTTGAAATTTAAGTTATCTACTCATAAACTTATACAAGGCCGGATAATTATTTGGCTCAACTAACAAGTTATAAAGCCATAACAAAAATACAATAAAAAACTAACAGATTTTCCGAACAGAATTGTACGAGTTTAAATTTTAATAGTCTGATAAATATTAAAATTGATTGGTGAAAATGGGGATAAGAAAAATTTTAAATTTTACGGAAAAATAATGCAAACTATGGGAGTTATAACCTGTCAAAGTGACACGTACTAAAAGATCGCATTGATTTTTGGCATTTTTTAACACATTTTCTTCCATAAAAAGTATGTTCGACAATTTTTTTTGTATGGAAAAATGTACGTAATACATTCGGAATAGAAAAAGAAATAAATAAAATAATAGAAACGCGATTTTTTAGGAACTTCAAACTTGCTCTTTATTCTATTAAAATTTAATAGGCTATAAAACTGCATACTCAAAAATATTCTTTAAAACCTGATTAAAAGTTTGAAAATATAGCATCAATTTTGCAGAATCATATAATTTTTGCACAAAGTTTCAAATATAAATTTATATGGTTTTTGTTAGATAATGAAAAATAAGAAAAATTTGTTAAAATGTCGTGTCTTGTTTATTTTTCCACCACTGTATATAGAAAACGAAAAATTGGCGGCTGGGTCTGCATTTTTAGAAGTTATTACATTCTTACTATCTGCGGTAAAAAATATGCCTTTTTTAATTTTTTTTTCATTATCGCTTTTTTACGAACATTTGATTATGTGGTGGGCCGTGTCTGAAAACCGATCTGTACCAAATTGTCATATTTTTACTGATTGAAATAACATAAAGCTACGTACCAAATTTCATTAAAATCGAAGCTCTTTTAAGTTCTCCGCTCACCAGGGTACTTGTATCTTCTTTGCCATATATCAGATTTCTTCTTTCTGCCATACATGAAAAGCCTGTAATGAATTATAACGAAATTGGATCACGTTGACTTTGGGATATGTGATCGCGACACTGCGACATGGAGCCTTTACAAAAACTTTTTTGGTCCTACGATTCCGGACAAATTTTTTTTTTGTTGCAATGGTATCAAATGAATGATGATAACATCCCACCTGCTCTTCTATTTCAACAAATTTTTTTTTTTTTCAAAATTAGCTTCCGGTCTGATTGACAATAGTTTACGTATTTTGATTTGTTGGTATCTTATTCGCCCCTGAGCCATTCCATCCTCATTAAGCAACGTTGTAAAGCTCTAAAAAGCGGTAATTTGTTGAAGTGCTTCGCTGCGCACCTGCTGCATCTAAAATTATTTTGCGTCCATATTTTTTACTTTACTGCAGTTTAATGTACATACATTATTTTCCAATACATGTACTTACATACACATGTACATACAAACAAACTTATTTAGTACATACATACGAATATATTTTAATTCACTTTTTGTGTGTGCTCTGCACTAAATATATACATATTACATATGTAGTTTCGATACATGAATGCATCTGTTATTTTATACATTTAATTAAACTTTTTTCATGTTGGCACTAGAGCTAAAGTTCGTTGTTGTATTGTTTTTCAAGTTGCTCTGGTTGCTGTTACCCGCTTTCTGTTGGAGTTCATGCTTGGCTGATTGCCTCCGTCTGTTGTATAAGAGGCCAGTGCGATCACCCGATGACAACGACAGCTATAGCTGCCAGTACCGCACCAATGCCAATACATAATAATAACAATAATAATACCACCCCTACCACCTGCAGCTAAGTATATACCACAACAACGACCATGGTAGTTCATTTAATTTTTGCCATACTCTTGGCCCATAGTTAAAACTGTCCATATCAACATTATTTATGTAAATGAATGTGCCTATGCAAATACATATGTATGCACATACATATGTACTTACAAATGCACTATATATAGTACATATATGTATATACAAATACATTGTACGTACATACATAAGTACATATGTATATCCATACATACATTCGACATGCATACATACATACATATTTGTACATATTCATAAAGATACATATAACTTTTGTTGTGCTTATGAAATGGAACAAAACCTACAAATGAATATGTGCGAGCACATACATACATATGCGGAAGAGCGGGTGCAACACACCCGATTTTTCCAACAAAAGCATAGTTGCTGTTGTCATCGCTTCGCCGCAAAGTGGAAAGCACTGGAAATTGCTCCCGAAAACATGTGTTGCTTTGGTAATTGGTAATGGTGCACTTGCTGAACCGCTGCTGGAAAATTTGTCTGAATTTATTTACGTTGGCACGTACTTATACATACATAGGTATATGCGTTAAAAATATGCGTGCAAGTGCATTGCGTGCCCCAAGCGAGCTAAGAAAACTGACATAGTCGTATTATATATGTACATTAGGGTGTTTTTTTTGCGACTTGATTTTTTCACTCCTACTTACCTCGAAATTTTCTGGAAAACACCTAAAAAAACCATTAATAATAACATTAAGTACTTGCCCTAGGCGTGCAAAGATTTCACATATAAAATACACGTAAACTTTGATTGTTTTTCTTCAAAACTCTATAGCTCAGAGGCATTTTATGGTATAATCGTGGTCAATAATGGGTTTTGTTCTGAACTGAACGTTCTACGAAAGTGTTCATTGTGGCGTAACTCAAACTCCCATCAGCGAGTTAGTACGGGTCACTAAACCCAATATTTTTATGAAATTCCGGTTTTTTCCACTATCTCGTAGATAACGCGAGGTACAGAAAAATTACAAATTACAAATTTGTAGGTCATTCAATTTCCTACAAAAAACACCAAATCGCTAATATCGATATTTCTTGAGATATTGGGCTCGGAAATTGAGGTAGTGTGGAATTTTCATTGATTATTGAGCTAAATAGTGAAAATTGTTGATCAACTTCAAGGCCCAATAGCTCAAGAAATGAGGATATTAGCGATTTGGTGTTGTAGAACTTTTTTGTATGAAATTGAATGTCCTAAAAGTTTGTCATTTATATTTCTTCTGTAGCTGTTGTTATTTTCGAGATAGGCGCAAAAAACGAGAATATCATGAAAAAATTGGGTTTTGCGACCCGTACTACCTCGCTGGTGGGAGTTAGAATTAGGTACACAGCAATGGACACTTTTGTAAAGCGTTCAATTCTGAAGAAAACCCATCATTGATCATTGATTATACTAGAAAATTCCTCTGAGATATAGAACTTTGGAGAAAAACAATCAAAGTTTACGTGTATTTTATATGGGAAATCTTTGCACACCTTGGGCGAGTTGTTGTTGTTGTTGTAGCAGCATACAAATTCCCCAAAGACTTTTTGGGGAGTGTTGCTGGAGTGACAGTCCTTGGCCAGATATAAATCTGGGTCGTTCCGGTTACGTAGACCCGACTGTCGTGCGAGTACTTAGGGCTGGTTTCTCCTACTCAACTTAACTTAGTTAAGCCTTTTTTCTTGACTTAGTCAAGAATGAGCTGTGTAAAACGTAGGCTAACGTGGCTAAACTAAGTTAAGTTGAGTTAAAGAAACCAGCCATTAACGTTAATATTAAGGGGTCCAATTTTCAGGTAGTATTTTTAAGTGTTTTCCACAAAATTCCGACGTAGGAGTGAAAAAAACAATAGTCGCAAAAAAGGCACCCTAATGTACATACATATTTATATTAGACTGCAGAACTTATTGAAAAAAATCCCTTAGATGACAGTTTAAGCTTAAAAAATATGCATACAAATATTAAAAATTTGTTTCAACGTAATCATAATAATGAGGTTTGGATGCTGTTTTTTTTTTACCTTTTTCAAGGATTGGTTTAAGCAAAACTTGAATAACCGGGCCAAAACTATTAATTTACCCTGTGTACTGCGCGGCAAAGCTCAGATAAGTGAACTATCGTTACGTTGAGTAACTTGTTTTTTTTTTTAAGTGGAGAAAATTAAGCGTTTGTCTAACTAATTTTTGTTGATTTTTTCTCAATCATTTTTGGTATTTCAATTTTACTTTAAGACAGCTGGAGAAAACGGATGGAAGTGCCTCAAAGGTACTTCCTTCACGAACTTGAAAATAGAGGGAACAACAAAACTAAGTAACTACTACCTACTTGTTTTTGAGGGTGTCACAGGAGATATGTTGTGTTTATTTACAAATTATCCAGTACCTTGCCAGCAACTCTCCAGTAACTTAATTTCTGAGACTTCGCTCTCATAGTAAAAAATATTCAAAAAAGTACGCGAACGCTAATCCAGTAGTAATTTTCAAGTTTCAGATAAGTACAGCTGATAAATAGCTTGTTTATTCGCAGCAAATTCCAAATAAAACAATATATTTTAATTTAAATAGGTTTATTTTGCCAATTTTAACAATAAAAACAAATAAACAGTTTCCTTATTAGTTTAAGGCCCTTATTCTGTATCACGAACGATAGGCAGAACGAACGATTCGTCTGCAGACGACAACCTCTCTAATTGCGATTTTAAACTCTATCGGTCGTCTTCGTCTTGCTTTTCATACATTACGTTGCAGTGGTCTCGGTTGCATTCAAACCGGCTAAAATGATGCCGCCGGATAAATTTTTGAAGCATTCCTCTGCAGACGAATCGTTCGTGATACAGAATATGCGATCAACTGTTTTTCGTACTGGCAAATACTTACAAGTAAAAATTTATCCAGTAAAATCCAGTAAAAACTTGCAACTTCGGCTGCCATTTTTCGCTCTCTCAATTCCCCCTACTGTGCAAGTTGTTGTAAAACGCCAAAGCATGAACATTCGTAAAAACTTTTACTGGATTTTACTAGAAATGAGTATACAAACACAACTGTAGAAACCTTTCCTTATGACTTCACAATATATGGTTTTACGTTACCAGCACCATGCATCCCATTTAGGTGCTAGTACATATAATTACCGATATCATTCGTACCGATTTAGAAGGGACAGTGTCGATTTTCAGAAAATTGTCCCTCCGAATATTTTTTAAAAGTCGCGACCTATAAGTGTCCAGATTTTTCATATTTGTGCCGATTGCATATTTGTCCAGATTTTTCATATTTGTGCCGATTAAAGCCTGATTTTGATTCTAATTTTTTTTAGGGTTTTTATATTTATTTGTTAATTATTATTTTTTTAATTAAACGGGTTTAACTTGAATTTAGTGAAATTATAAAAAATAATAAATACTAATTCCCTCAAAAAAATCATGGATATGAAAAATATTAGCTGCAGATAGATAGATAGTTGAATATGACACTACGACCGGTTGGTCTATTGTTCCCCTAGCTCATCACAACACCTCGACTAACCCCAGAGTGTCTATAAATTTCATAATATACTCCGGGGACAGTGAGTATATGTGCTCCTCTTTGGCCAGACGGCCTCACACTCCATAAGAAGGTGTAGGGGAGTCTCCCTGGCCGCGTCGCAAAAGCGACACAAGTCTCTGGACTAGATACCTAGTTTATACCGGTGCCCTCTGAGCCTACAGTGGCCAGTCAAAAAACCTGTAATCTGTATCTTATCAGAGTGAATAAGCTGTAGATATAGTGCCGAAATTATACATAGGCAAGAGACAATTTAGCATTGTTTGGCTATTCCATTTTCGATTATTTAATGCTTATTTTGTATTATCTAACAAAGACAATGCAAGTCAAAATTTCAAACCTTGCACAAAAATTAGCTAAATTGGACAAAGTTGCATCAGAATTTTGAGTTTTTTAATTCGATTTCTTAGATGGGCTACAAAACTGCATACTCAAGACAATTCTAAAAAATCTTATTAAAATGTTTAAAATTTTGATCAACATTTGTCAAATTTCCTGAAATTTTTATAAATAGTCTACAGTTTGAAATTTTGATTTGCATGTTTTTTTTTTATATAGTAAGTTGTATTTTCATAAAAAATTAATAAACATTTTTTAAACAATGAAAATTAGTCAAAACTTGCTAAAATGTATTTTCCCTATTTACATTTTCGCCACCGTATATCTTGTGTGTATACATTTCTGCGATAATTTTTCAATTTTTTCTCTTTTTTCTGTTTGAAATAAAACTGTATTAAAAGATGTTTTATCTAAAAAAGCAAAATTGTATGTTCAGATTCGATGCTTTAGAAATGTCCAGAATTTTGGCCACAGAAATCTTGTACATATAATACCAATAACAACTGATTTATTTAAGCTCCACAACACCCGAGTCGAATTTGAAAGGAAGCTTAATATCCCTACCTCTTAAATTATTTGTTACCGCCCTTGGCTTAGCTGCACTAAGTTCTATAAGACATTTGTCGATAATTCATAATAAAATTGTTTATTCAACTTTCGTATTGTCTCCAATATTAGTACACTTGCCGTGAAATGGGGCTCCTTGTTTAAATAAGGGCCTTAGAACAGCCATACAACACAATGCGGGACATTGTTCGGCTGAACAAACTTGTAGTAATCTTCGAAATCACAATCACTACACAATTTAATGTAACCTACAAACTTGCGCTAATTTTTTCAGGTTCACTCTGTTATTTTTAAATCTATCCACGGTCTGTTATTAAAAAATAAAATAATTTTACTCAATGCTGAATGAAATACATATAAATGATTGATATGCTTTGCTGGTGCTGATAATAGTTTCTGTTGATGATAGGTGTATGCATTTTTCGACTTGTTGTTGACTTGTTCATGCTGCTCCTTGGATATTCGTATTTACATGCTGTACCACGATACGCATCATATGAGCTTCTGCCAACAACAAATAACTTCACATAAGTACAGGTGCCGTATCCGCAACTCATCAAAGCGCCCGGATAGTAGGTATGCACTGTATGTGCGCTTGCGCGCTATGCTTCACTTGCGCTTTTTGCACCGTTGCTTGGTTGTACACGTTCCAATGGAAGTTGGTATGAAAGCAGTATTTTGTGTGTGTGTGTGTTTTTTTGTGCCACGCTGCCATTCAACGCTTCGTCGCATGTTGTAACAGTGGGTGCGCTTTAAGCTGGATTTCTACCCCAGCCACCTATTTGCTGCCGTAGCTCGAGCGATGCGCTATGGTGCGCACCCAAATCCGAAAATGTTTGAATGACTGCCGCCACAAAAGCGCAGTACAAACAAGTCGCTGAATTGTGACGCGCGGGCATGGCATGTGTAGGCTTGAAGCGGCAGGCTACCACCGACTTCATTATCAATAGCCAACCGCCAGCTAACAACCAGCTATCAACTACCACATTTCCGATGGCCGCCTTTGCAGTCATCAGCGGCATCGCATCGCACAATCAACGATACAAATAACCTGCGAATTGGCAATCGGCGACCGACAACCAGTAGCTGCAAATAGTTGTTATCAATATAACTGATTTTTGACGTACATATGCTTATATAAATAAGTATGTATGTATGTACATATGTGCAAGTTTTTAATTTTAGCCAGACTCACTGCATGCGGCGGGCCTTTTTCGCTTTTCCAGCAATAATTAGCGGCAGCCGCTGCAACCGAAAAATCATTGTCGGCTAAAAATGAGAATTGAGGTTACTTGCTTTGTTGCCGGTTTCCTGCGGTGTTTTGTGAGTGTCGACTGGTGAATACCCTGCAGGGAGTGACGTTAGCTTATACCTAACTTTAGTCTGTTTACGCGAACACTAGTGCTAACTATTAACTGTGTATTTTGTTCGAAAAAAGCTAACTACTTTTGTGGGGCGATGGCCGCAAAAAAGTCAGACCTGGATACCTCTGATTTACATGTCAACTAACTTGTAACTAACTACTTTTGGGCATAAAATATCAATAAGAAAAACAATTTTTTTTTGTTTTTTTACTTTTTTATATACTTATTTATTTACTTTATTTTATTACATTTCATATTTGTTTACATATTCTGCTCTGGGTGGCCCCATATTCGAACACCGTCAGACATAACTTCAAAATGATAGTATAAAATTTCGATCTTCCTTTTATTTGTCCTGAATATGAAAAAGAATCTGCGAAGTTCAGAAAAAAAGTGTATTGAAAGTAATTTTTATATGAGGACATTTAATAGAAACTTGTAAAGAAAACCAACTCCCGATTGCGTCTGCATGACTCCTGCACGACTTTACAATTCACTTTAAGTTGGTTTTGTCATAGCTAATTAAAAGTGAGGTATTAATCGAAATCTCGCCAAAAAGCTAACTATAAGTTGGTTAGTTTTAACAATTGATAATTTTTCACTGCAGGGTAGTTACGTTGTTGGAGTACATATTGGTGTTGGCGTTGATTGTGTTGATTTTTAGGCTTGGCTGTACAATATCGATTCGAGGAGATAGCGTAGCTGCCGCTGATTTGTTTACTCAACGAAATCTAAAAGTGAAAATCGTTTATTTATCCTACAAACACAGTTGGGGCACACTAATTTTTTTGATTTTAAATTAATTACAGCTGATATCAAAAAACTTTGCTTTTACTATAGTTTTACATTGAACTTTTATACTCAACACTTGTAGAAGAATGTATCGCTCATGGGCAGAGCTATGTATATATTTTTACACTGTGCTCAATTTTCAAATGCTGTTATCTTTATTATTCTTTTTTCTTCTTTAAACAAACACACCTTGCACCCACATCAAAATGCTTACGCATACACAGCGGGCTTGGCATTTGTCCCACGCGATTTCCTTCCTTCATTCGTCAATTGCCTCTCACAGATATTCGATTAAGTTAACAGTTGCAAGTACTTGCACACCCACATACATACACTTGTACATTCATAAATATGAAATTCGACCCAATCATTGAGTCAACATTCGGCTATACATTTCGACATTAAGTATGTCTTGCCATATACGCACGATTATTTTATATGCACTTCACGCTGATAAGTTGACAAATTCTTCCATAAAAAACTCGTAATACACAGAATGCTGGAAAACAAATCGGCTATATGAAAACAAACATACATACAGTGGTCCACAAAATAATAGGAGTGCGTTATTTTGGTCAGTTTTTGCTATTTGCCTTTTGTTTATTTAATGTTTATTATTTTTATACAAAAGTCAAGCTGGGTATACAACAAACAACGACTAAATTCAGATTTCAACCTTTGTACAAAAATGATTAAAATTCTGTAAATTTTCACCAAAATATCAAACTTTTTAGTCAGAATCTTCAGAGAAAATTCTGGTATGCAGTTTTATAGCCCATTCAATTCTAGTCTGAAGAAGTGCAAGTTTCAAGCTGCTAAAAAATTCCGTTGATTTTTGGCAATTTTTTTTGCTGGCACTGTCCCCATATAAAAGAAAATTGTCGAACATACTTTGTATGGAAAAAACGTAAAACACCTTCAACCGAAAAAATTCTCAAAAATCAACGGAATTTTTTAGCAGCTTGAAACTTGCACTTCTTCAGACTAGAATTGAATGGGCTACAAAACTGCATACCAACATATTTTCTAAAGATTCTGGTTAAATAGTTTGAAATTTTGGTGAAAATTTGCAGAATTTTTATAATTTTTGTACAAACTTGAAAATGTAAATTTATATGGTGTTTGTTGTATTACCAGCTAGGCTTTTACAAAAAAATACGAAACATTAAATAAACTAAAGACAAATAGCCAAAACAGGTTAAAATATCCCACTCCTATTATTTTGTGGACAACTGTATGTATAAACATGTATGTCTATACAAATATATCTAGGTACCAGGGTGATTGAGTCGGCTTTCCTAAACCGGTTTTTTGAATATTTTTAGGCGGTTGTTTTGAAATCTTGATTTTTCGAATACCGAGTAAATCGGATTTTTGATATGTTGTTGTTGTTGTAGCAGCATACAAGTTCCCCAAAGAGTTTTTGGGGGTGTTGCTGGAGTGACAGTCCAGTTTAACCTGCTACAATATTCTTAATGGAGTTGTGTGAAGGTATCGCGGGGCTCACGAAGCAACTCGATCCTTTCGTCTGCGATAGATGTCGTTGGTTTCCGATGATGAAATTTAAGGGACTAGAGTTGACGAAATGTCTGTCGATAATATACTATATTTGTATAGTTGAACCCAGTCTCTCCAAGTCAGTCGATCCGACATCCTCTAGTGCTTTTCTAACAAAGGATTTTTGTTTTAGCGATTTAATCTGGATAAGATCGGTGAACCCCATTTACGTGAATTTTTCACAAATTTTTCCTGTTTTACTTATAATCCAAATTATAACTATTTCTAGCGGTCATATTGTATGTTTGGTAACGATTAATAGAAAAAAATACCACCGATTTATGCGGTTTTTTCTTAGTTTGCAAATAGAAACCCGGTTTTTTTACAAATTGACATGTTGCGGACAACTCGAAACTCGGTTTTCGAGAAAAGGCGAATAATCGAACACCCTAGTAGGTACCCAAATATTGTAAACGGCATCTTTTTTATGTGGAAAAATATATTCCTCGAAACCGATTAGTATCACTTTCCTTCCAGGAAATATCCAATAAGATATCGTTTGAAATATTTTTCAGAATATAATATTTTTTTGCTGACAACACTTTTGTCTAGAGCTTCTCTTAAACCGAGCCAAATCCGAGAAATGGTTAACCAAAAATGGCAAAAATTATTTATGTAATTGAAATTCTCGAATTTTTATAACAAGAAATTTGAGAAATGGGATTTGCCCCTCTTACTTCTTGAAACAAACCAACAAGCGCAATTTACAAGTAATTTTTAAGCAAAATTTTGGTTTTGACATCAATTCTCATATAAAGATTATCGTTAATTTCTTCATGAGCCGATTATTGGATTTAAACCAAATTAATATGGGACCCCACCTGTGAGGTCCAAAGTTATGCGGTAACATACATAAAAACAATATTCCCACGAATTGATAACTTTTTTCCTTTTTGTGAAGTCGGTTATAAAGTGGCGTTGATTTTTTGGAATGTTTGTTGTTCACATTAAAAAGTTTAAAATTTGTTGAATTTGTTTAATAAGTTTTCTATGCCTACAACGGAGGCCTGTCATAGTTGGGGTTTCTTTTTTACCATTCCTTGGCTCACAGTTTTCCATTTGTTTTTGCCGTCGCTCTAACACACCAAGGTTCTGTGTAAGCTAACACAGAAAAAACTAAGTTGGCCGCAGGTGTATGCCACCCTTTAGTTACTTCATTTTTAGACTGATTCTTAATTGGATACTACTATTTTCTTCACTTGCAAGATGTGCAAATTTTAATTACATTTGCTTTCTAATTCTCAACGCAGATTGTGAAAAACACCTGTATCTTATCAGTAAGTTCACTAAAATTTGATTTGACTCATTGCTGTCCACACAAACGCTGCTTTTACCTTCGTTTCACAGTGTTCTATAAATTTGTTATTCGTTTGATCAAATTGAAATTATTATCTAGACACAATTGTTTTCGCATATCTGATTATATTTTCTTGCAACTTTTACAGTTGCTGATAATTTGCAAATATTTTAATGTGGATATATTTTATATATGTACTAGCAAATATGCGGCTTGTTTCGCTACGTCTGATAAGCCCTTTTGTGTTGACCAATACACAAATAGTGTTGCTAAGCAAAAACTCCATCCATCATTAAGTCATCTAAATTCCTAGGGGGAAATACATTGATTCCAGCGCCATCTATGTTTGGATTCATTTTTGCAGAAGTAGTTCTTATCATAAAGTTAATACCCGTTAATTCAGCTCGTACGATAAAGACGAATTCTCTAAATATCTCGACTCCAGATACGGACAGATGGCGCCCGAAACACACTTGATTGCATTTAGCATAGATTTTCACACCAAATTCAAAGTCACGTGACTTAAGGTTCCGAAGTTACAGCTGATTTAACATTTCACGCGTATGGGATGTGCCACGCTCCTTTGCCATAGCACATGTTTTATACCCTATGTTATGTCCGAGGTTACTGTCTAATCCCCAGTCAAAGCCCCATGAAAAGCCATTCAACAGTTTCGGAGATTAGCGAGTTTACAACATACAGAAAACAATTCTAAAAATGGTGAAAATGTATCCTACATATTATATTCCCTGCATCACCTTCTGTCATTAAAATAAGTAAATTTTAAATGTACAGACACGGCTTTTCTAAAGTTTTATTATTGTATAGATATAGAAGATGTTCATACTTACATATCGACTGCTGAGTGGAACAACGACATATCTCGGTAGCCAGTTCGAAAATGCCCCATTTCAAAAAAATTTTCAAGAATGCCCTGTTTCAGAATTTGGTTGAAGAACGCCGAACGCTCAGCTGCCGATTCAAAAACGCCTTACATCAGCCGATTTTTAATACATTTTGAAGTGAGATCTTCAACTAAATTCTAAGATAGCGTGTTTCTTAATCAAATTCTCAATAGGGCTGTCCCTGATTAACTCCGGTGCATTTGACATGAAAAACGAGAAACACAGAACACCAAAATTTGGATTCAAAGTGAACTTGAGTGAATTTCAGAACTTGCCTGAATGACTGTACTTTTTCAAACATTTCATGCAAGAACTGTGTACAAACGAAAATTCTGGTAGCGATTGAAATCACAAGAAATTTTTACAGTGTGACAGAGTTGTTCTTGATTTTACTTTGTTAGCGTGGTTTTGTACAAATTTAATTTCTGCAAATATTAGTGAGTGTTTTTTAAATAAATTCTAAAAAATCAACTGTAATTTTAAGCCACTTTGAAACACATTATCAAACTAAAATTGAATGGGCTATAAAACTGCGTAAGTACTCAAAAAACATCTAATATAAGGTGCACACTTTCATTTGTGTGTTTGTAAATACTAAGGTTGTTATACGGATATCCTGTGATATCTCTTCATTTGGATATTTCTTTAAACGGATTCGTAAATTTTTTCTTGAAATTACTGAATTTATAGAGTTGCTAAATAAATAATACACCACTTCATTAATACACAAACAATTGTTATTTTAATGCAATAAGATTTGAAAATCCGGATATGCGCTCATTTTTGTTATCCGGATATTCGAATTTTTTAATCAGATACCCGGATGTTCTATAAATCCGGAAAGAACTCCCAGCCCTAGTAAATACATATTTGATAAGTTGTACCTTCCCACACAGAAGTGGAAGAAGAAGCAAAAATTTAGTCAATTCGAATTTGATTGCGGTTGATGTGATTCAGCGTGGATTTTATGACTGATTTGGTGCAGTTGGTGTGTGATTGCTTTGCTATTGTATATATGTATGTACATACAAATGTATTTACGTTAGTGCATTCATACATAAAACTAACATCTGTTTGTGACGCTGTCATATCGTCGTCGTAGCTGCCGCCACCACCACCACCACCAATGCACCGCCGAGAACTCAACGGTTTTCAATTTCCATGCACATAAAGAACATAAATTATTATTTAATACTTTCCCCTTTGCTTTATTGATCGCATTTGAGCATTTGTTTGTTAAATCGAAATTGAAAACCATTCCCGTTGCATTACATACTACTAAAATTTCGTAGCGCATTTCGAGAAGAATTTTCATGTGCATACTGTACATTTATTTGCTGAGTTTCGTCTATGTTTTTCAAACCCTGCATTAGATGGGTGCTGCAGCGCGCTTGCGATTGTTTTTTATTTACTTCTAAGTATCATGTGAAATTTTGTAAGATGTTTATCGTTGTATTGTAATTTTACGAGAGTATAATTTTCGAATTTCCCAGCTAATACTACTTACATACATACATACATATCTACATACATAAGTGCTCTTTTCTACACTTCGGTGAATAGAATATTTATGCACCCACATTGCAATGAATTTTTAATGATTTTTTCAAGCATTTGCTATAGTCTTTACTTCGTTCTTGATACTAATGATTTCTCTCAATCTTTTGTTTTATTTTTAACAGCTAATAAATGGTGGTCTATGAATATGTATGCAATTTTTCGGAAGCTCAGACGAAGTAAATAGGAAATTATTATGGATTTATTATGGCTGGTACTTGATTAGTTTTTGATGGTTTGGAACCTTAAATTACTTAGCTAGCGCAGCTTTAATATTTAGGTTTATTTATTTCTTGAATTTATTAGCTTTTAGCATGGTTGCCAGTTACCTCTTTTTTGTGGACCAAAAAGTATACCATAAAGTGAAAAAATTTACCAATATATGTTTTAACTTTTAAATAAATGAATAATAAGTGTTTTAGCTATAGGTTTAATTCAAAAAATTTATTGAGCTTGAGACCGTTTTTGATGAAAACTATTGTTTAATGAAAGATTGTTGAATATAATTGTTATAAGGCCTTAAATACCAAAAACTATTGATTTAATTATGATTGTGTTGATTTAATTATTCAAACATTTTACAAATACACGTTGGTGATATAGCAAATAAATAAATTTTTAGTGTGTTTTGTTTACTACATATTTTACAATGCTGGAAATTGCATTTTTTGAGTCAAATTCTCTACCCCACATACAGTGGTGGAAGAAATAATAGAAACTTTTTACTTTGACCAGTTTTGGCTATATTACTTTGTTTATTTGATGTTTAATATTTTTGTATAAAAGTCTTGCGCAATATATAACACACACCATATAAATCCACATTTCAAAGTTTGTACAATAATTATAAAAATTCTAAAAATTTTATCAAAATCCCCCAAAAATTTCAAACTTTTCAATCAGATTTTTTTTTGAAAAATTTTGGGTATTCAGTTTTATAGCCCCATATGCGATTTTCTAGCGTCTTGCGGTTTGCTCTTTTACCTCCTAAAATTTAATGCAGCCCACCACCTAGATGATCAACTTATAGCCAAAAGCGTTATGTTTGGTTTTCACTATGTCATATTTGACGTCAAATGTTTTCATTGAATGAAAACGGGTTGTCATATGGCATCAAATGCGTTCGTTGTCATGTATGACCACGCACGGTCGTATAAAATGACAGCCAAGTGAAAACGGCCTTAACGCAAAGTCACTGCTAGTCTTTCTAGACAGCTTTCTAAAACTCGTTGTTTTTTTGCAGATGTATGGCGTGAGGCGCTCCACAAGATAGTCAAAATCTTCTACCTTCATTCTGAGGAAATTTTTCAGCCACTTTGGGTCCTGAATTTCTAGCTTGAAACGCAGCGTAGTATAAAACCCACAGCGGTCTCTATTTCTCAGACCTGGTCTGATCCACCACTTCTTTACCTTCCTCAGTTGCCTCATTTTCTCTTTCCAAGCTTTTAAGGTAGTTACCAAGCAAAGTGCCGCACAAGCTATTGCGATGGTCTTTTTCCTATTCATTATTTATGTGTAATTTGCCTTTTCTTTTAATATGTTTATTAATTTCGTATTTCACACTTCATTAATTTTCCTCTTATCAGCTGATCAAATGTCATCTTCGGATTTGGCACCTTTAATGAAAACGGAATGTCAATCATCTGACATTATTTTGACATGCACTGCGGTATCGACATTTGGTCAGTTTTTTAAATGTAATGAAAACGCATTTGACACCAAATGAACAGCTGTCAGATGAAGGCAGTTTTTGATGTCAGTGATTTTGACCTAATGAAAACCAAGCATTAGATCAGCTGCCTGTTAAGCTTCGCAAGAGATATTGCCTACTATGTACCTTCCAGTTTCTACTGACTTATATGTATTCAGTTATTTTTAATTTAATTTAATTTAATTTAATTTGTATTTTATTTTATTTTATTTTATTTTATTTTATTTTATTTTATTTTA
>NW_023458558.1:66673103-66674390 GCF_013731165.1 Rhagoletis pomonella
TTATTTTATTTTATTTTATTTTATTTTATTTTATTTTATTTTATTTTTATTTATTTTATTTTATTTTTACTTATTTATTTTTTTATTAGAAAGGGAGAGATCATTCTACTCACTTACTAAAGACTAGGAGCACGAGCAGCATGGGCTTAGGCTCTCTTAACCAAAATATACAGTTACAATTTCAGACTAAAACTAAATTAACTTAAACTATTATTACATATATTCGATTTGAAAGTCTTAAATGCATTTCTTTTAAATCATATCTTTAAAAAAATGTTAACAATTTTGATGTTTTCTTTCGTTAGGTGTTGTAGTATTTAGACTTGAATGCTTGATTTTATCGAAACAGGTTGTTCTTGGTTTTGCAAACTGTGGACAGGCAGGTGTCTAAAAGCTTAAACAGACGCCAGCGTTGATCCGGATTAACTCGGACTTGATTCGTATCAACTGCAGTTAATTCCCGAGTTGATCCGGATCAACGCTGCCATCTGTTTATGGTTTAAGATGTCGTATCTGACTTGATCTGCCTTAAAAAAGCCTTCTTTCAGGGTCCATCTTGATAAAATTAGGGGTTCTTCGGTGACTAACCTTGCTCACCGATCGGCGGCTTCGTTTCCATCTATACTTATCTGGCTATAGATACTGAAATTCTTCTCAATTGACTGAATTACTCTATTAAATCGGTATATGAGCCGTTTGTTTTCACAGTGGCATAAGTCACTACACACCCCCTGTACTTAAATGCCCGGTTACTTGTATCTAGACGCGCCGGTTATCTGTTCAACTTCATCAACCAAAGGTAAAAGGCTTTGTCATTAGTTTATGACGATAGAAAGATGCATTCGGTTACAAGTACCCGGTCACTTAAGTACAGCAGGTGTGAAGTGACTTATGCCACTTTTTGAAAACAAACGGCTCATATGCTGTAAGTAATATTTAATGCATTTGACCAGATTTTAAAAATGTACTAAATCTTAAAGTTATGAACCAGTGTACCAAACTGACAAGAAATTACCAAAAATTACAAGAAATTACTCCGTTTGTGCGTCGTTTAACTTTTTTTCAGAATGGTGCGCACTTACATTAACTTCTAAGTATGAATATAACTACATATATATACATACATATGTACATGCATATATATGTACACTCATCCATAGCCACATACACGATGTATCTGTATTTCTTCAGCCAACCGGTTTTGAAGTTGGTAACAAAATACTCGAAAGCAAAAAAAGCCGGTGATAAGTCGTTTGCATTCATTTTCGATTGTCATCAACTTTTGTA
>NW_023458558.1:66674400-66704052 GCF_013731165.1 Rhagoletis pomonella
GTGTCAATGACCCCGTTTGAACGGGTAAACTTTCATTCTGGGAACAGGAGGATTATAGAAGATTACGCACTCTTGGCAAACCTTGCAATACGTACAGATATCTCACAGGTGGAAATAAGAGCTCATAACATCGAAGAATATTAGTACTTAACCCAAATGCTATCTCAGCGCTATTATTCTTGGCCTATGAGTAAGCAAGGTTCTGCTCTTTAGTCCTTTCAATCTAAACTAATAAATTTTACACTACAAGCCGTTTTTGCATTTTTGTATTGGTCAACGTAAAAGTTCTTATAAGGCGTCGCGAAGCAAGCCAGGCATTTGCTAGTAATAAATAAATAAATAAATAAATAAATAAGTAAATAAATTCAGATTAAAAAGTCCAAAATTTTAATGAAACTTTGTTGAATTTTTCTAAGCTCTGTATAAAAATTTAAAGTCTGATTTATATGGTTTCGGTTAAAGCGTGAAATTGCGAAGGCCGAGTTCGCTTATAAAATCGAGATTTCAAACTAAAATTTTTCGCATTTCGTTTCGCTATTAGCTGGCGTTTGTGGCAAAAAGAACTTTCTTAGAGATGATTTACGATGCCAATTAACACAAAAACTAAGTACATGAACAATTTATACTTACAGTTACGCTCTTAAATAGCATAGAATTTTTTACTATTAACAAGCATCTCCAGTTTACAGTGACAAACATAAAAATAGGGTGAATAAAGAAACATTGGCTTGAGTGAATGTTTATGAATCAGGAGGTAAGGTTATTTTATTTTCGTTATTAACAAAAAATGTTACCAGCATACTTAAACTTTCTGTGCAGATTTTCAGCTCCTAAATTTTAATGAAATATTTTTAGTTTTAAAGTTTTATCTTTTTGCGACAAACCTTACATTTTTCCTACGAGTTTTAAGCGTATCTCCCGCAAACTATAATCCTCAAAACACAAGTCAATTACTTGAATGTATTTATGTTTATGACCGCCGCTGCCTTTTTAGTAACACTTGAGTGAGCGCTTCGTTACTTCAGTCAGGTTGTATGTGCATACATGAATACCTTCATACATAGAAGAACTAACACCACATGCATCAAAGCACGCCACTTAAGTAGCGTTAAGTACCTGGAGTGTATTGAAAACAAAAATAAAAAAAATGTAGAAAAAAAAACAGTCGTATGCATTTCAAAAACACCTTTATTTGTAATCACTTCATTGGCATACGGGTGAGCGAGTTATGTATTGTCGGCACCCTTACTCTGTTTAAATACTTGCTCGCATTTATAAATCACCGAAAACAAACTCACTTAAATAAATTGTACAATTTTGTAAACACAACCCGAAAATCAATGGCAAGGGAAATAACGTCCATATGTACAGACATACAGAACAAACAGATCTTGGAATGGTGGGAAATTCATGCAGCCTGGCAACATCTGTTATGATTTTGTTAACATGTTGGTTTGGAGAGCTGAAGAGCGCGAGAAATGTCTTTTTTGCCTATTGAAAACTCAGCAGAATAACGCTGCTGAATGAGAGAGTTATAGATATTTGAATATTTTTCGTGCTTAATTTAAATCATTTTGATAATAAAAAAGGTCATGTTTAATTTTATTTGCTTTACATGACTTTTGGTGTACTGTTTCCTTTATCACAGCTGTGTTTATTTTCTTGCTTTCGCAAATATCTCACTGAATATCTTGAAAGTACAAAAAAAACACGCACACAGTAGAAGGCCTTAAGTAACATTTTTTCGGAAAATTGATTTTTTAGTGTTGCCCTCAGATATACTGACATACCAAAATTAAAAAAAAAGAAACCTTTAAAAAATATGGAATTCACTGGTATTATTAGAGCTGCAATTGCTATAATATTTAATAGACCTAAATTGATCAAATAAATTCTACAATAACGGTTGGAAGAAAAAATTGAGCGAAAAATCGAACAATTTTGGCCAACTTTTGACTTTCATTGTTTTAAACAAAAAGTAATTATTAATTTCGGCCATATAATTTTCAAGGCCGGTCAACGATAATTTTTGCTTTTTGTTTGTTTAGGCATTCCGAAAAGGCAACGCTAAAATTTAAATCTACTTTTGGACCACATAATCCCCGAAAAGTCCTGAACAATAACTCAGAAAAATACAGATAAGTCCGCAAAATTCCGAAAGTTCCGAGACAATTTATAGAAAAGCTTTTTTATCCTTATGAAAAGTCTTCTATTCATCTGCCAATTATAGTTCCTATCTTGAAGGTAGGGTAGTTTTTGGAGTGGTGTTGGTCACAATCACCATTACATTTTTCTATACACTCCTTAATACCTACTAACAAACTTTGTGATAACTTATATGAGTAGTCCACTGGCAAACAGCGTTATGTGATTTTATAATAGAGCGCCATAAATTTGAAAAAACGACTACGACAACAAGTAACATTTAAATTGAATATTTTTTTATTATTACCTGAAAATTTGGATAAATAAGAGCCTTATAAAATTATAACATAACATACCATGACATAAGATAACATTAAAAGTACGACCTAAAGCAGTTTTCTAGGTTCATCAGAGATGGATACTTTTGTAAGTTTATAAATAAGTATGATAGCGACTTTTGGAAGAAGAGTCAACATTTTATGCTATTTTTTTCAGAATATAAAAGTATTTTGCACTGTGTTCTTAGTGGACATGAAACTACTTTAAATACTGGAACGTAATCCACCAAAAACTATAAATCGAAAAAATTTTACATAGCGCACTTTGCAAGTGGACTACTCGTATGTAAGTAAACATATTTTTGCTGTTAAGTGTATACCACCAGCAACTGTGAGAGTTTTTCACATAGAAAGTGAGCAACTGCATACGCTTTCTGGCTCTCTATTAGCGATGTTTCTATCTCTCCATATACTTGGTATTCAGCAATAGCCAAAGCAAGCTAACAAGCCTAGAGCGTGTAGGCTTGCTAGCGTTAAACCAGCTGTCTATCAGACCTCGTTGGCGGGTTACCCCCTATGTGCTCTGCAGGGAGCAGTGAGTGTACGAGAAGATACATATACAGGGTGGGCCAAATAACACCTATCTACCTACTGCAGCAGGTCCATAGTTTGCCTAGCAGTATGCGCAGTCGCTCGATCTTGTTGGAACCACAAATTAGGAGCTGCTCTGCCGTTGACCGAAAAAAGTTGTCAATCATTGTTCTGTAAGAAGCCCCAGAAATCGTTTCTGGCATTTTATCCTTAATTTCGATGAAATATGGGCCGATAACTTTTTCGCCCATAACACCGCACCAGACAGTGCAGAGCCCGTCGGTCTACAGTTTTGCTTGTTGATGCGCTTCATCCAACATCAAAACTTTACCTAAAAAATAAATTTGTGTGCTAATTGTGTAAAGCGAAGAGCGTATTGTAGTCGTTGTTGGTGGTCTTGCTGTAAGTATTCATTATGATTTTCCAAGAAATTAACTATAACATGCAGAAAGAAAATAATAATATTAAAAAATAAAGAATTTATACGTATTTAATATTGGTAGGTCTTATTTGGTCCACCCTGTATAAGCAATACGTTAAGGCGAAGTGACTCACATACAATAGCGCATACATATTTTGTTGTAAATTGTGCTGGAAACATCGAATTGTTTAGCCACCAACTGCAATCTGTAAAATACACGTAGTAATATCGCACATGATCTTCAAAAGTGACACAACTTAAAATTACACATTCGTCAGAAAATGCGAAAAACTATTTCGCAGCACTGCTAATCATATGCGCAAGGTAGGCTTTGCCTTATGTTTTTCAACAAATTATATACAAAATTTGCTCCAGCCTTTGCTTCAAGGTAAATAAAAGCTGTGTACATTTTTAGCGCATAATTTCAAAAATGCCACAAATTTTGAGTTGTGTCACTTTTGAAGATCGTTTACTATACTATGGCGCGTAAGTACTCAACTCACATTGATTCTCATATGATTTTGTGCTCACTCGGCCAACATTTGCTGACTAGTTGGCTGCTTACCTACTCTTCTGTAGGTAGTCGGAGACTGCTTTGTTTAGTTGTCAAACTGCAGTCCATTCACGAGCAACATTGGAGACGTGTTTCGGAATGAAAGTTTTGTGGTTTAATAAACTTTATGTCAACATTCGTGTGCTAACTTTTTTTTCACCGTCATACGGTCGGTCGCACTGAAACAGTCAGTGGTTTTTAACTTTGTGTCCTCAGATTGTTGCAATTTTTATTGTTAAATACAAACATATTTACAATTAATTAACTCTGTTACTCGTATACACATTAAATTGCCTTCGTCGACGTTGTCATTTTCGTCCACTTCACAGCCGTGGTTTATTGTTTTTTATTGCGCTGTCAACTACGTTATCGTTGTTATAGGTGTTAGTGCTGTTTTTTTATATGTACGTATGTATTTGTATACTTATATTATTTTATTTTCTACCACATTTGGTGCCAGTTACTGTTGATTCGCTACGCTGCGCTGGCACTTTTGCCAAGTTTATGGTGTGCTATCAACTAGAAAGTACGCGAAAAAAAAGAAAATAAAAGAATTTGCACATTAAAAAGTTAATAATAAAAGAAATGTGTATAAAGCAAGAAGTGAACACAAATTAAAACAACAATTTCATAAATTGTTAATTCTGGCTTCGTTGTATTGAAACAAATCTACGTATGTAAGTGCATCTGACGTCACATCCTCTTCGCTGTTTCTGAACTCGTTGCAATACATTAATTTTCGCTAAATTGACGAGTGCCTCTGAAAAAGTACGTACATATGCACGAGTAAGCGCAACACATTTGGGTGATCGTAAACAATGCAATCAGCAACAACGAATAACACTGTCATATTGACGTTGAAATAAATGGTGAAAACGGGCTTGCTGCTGCTGCGGAGTGCGTGTGTGTGTTCATAGAGTGGCTGCTCGATCGCTGGCTTGGTATACCCCCCACGAGGAGCATTGAGTTAACAGAGAGTATGTAGCAAAATTTCTTTGCATTTGTGCTACAACAACAATAAAATAGTTTTTGCGCGAAAATATGTACAAGCGTTTATAATTAAAGATTTGAATACATCCATGTTGAATCAAAATTTAGAAAAAAATCGCAAATCAATCAGTGGCTCAAAAGTGAAATTTATCACGCTAAACATCAGCTGATGCGTGAAAAAGTGAAAATCTACCGGCTCGTGTTGTATGGAAATTTATAAGTGTGTCGCGCAAATGAAAAATATGTGTATGTATTTCGTAGAATCATAAACGCGCGCAAGTAATCAATTTGCATTTATATGCATCCATATTTGCAGTTGCATATCCGGTTGAAATGTACACATTAGTGGCAGATATTAGACAGATAAGCCACTAAAATTGCCTATTTTACTGGCTTGTACTACTTCTTAACTTTTGCTACTGTTACTATCGCGGTAACTACACACACATAGTTGATGTTCATCTAATAAGTGTCAAAGTGTCATAAACTTATCTCAGACGTTCATACTTTATGTGCATCTTTTAGCTGTGCATTTCTGTTCTTGCTCTTGTAATTCGACATTTTGCATTCAATTTAATTTGTATATAAACGAATAAACGCTACTACGTGTTCATCATGCAAAATTACAACTACAATCACATATGGCTATAGCGCTTAGCCGAGATCTAACGTCATTGCCAACACATCATTTGCAAAGCAACGGAGTTATCAGCATTGCCATCAACTTTGGGGGACATAGTATATAGTACATCTATACATACGTGTTTGAGCAGCTGATTGTTGGATAAATTTTTTATTTCAACAATATTGTGGTGTTGCTTGTACGCATGATAAATTTTAAATAAATGGTTAGTAATTATTTGTATGCTACTATTCAACCGCTGTTACCACACTATTTTTGTGAGCATCTTCAAAGTCACAATAGTTAAGATATTTGTACAAACTTATTAAATATTTATGAAGTATTCTTGCCCCCAAGTGGTAAGAGTTTGTATCTAGTCGTAAGTAATAGTCACCTATGTATTTACTAGGGAACGGATTTTTAGGACCTGAAAACCTATACACAAGGCAAATAGACAGGAAAGGCACTAGAAATCGCAGAAAAGGCAAAAGAAGGCGCTAAAAAATACTAAAACCGAAAAATAATCAAAATATATATTTATTCTAGAAAAGTTTATTTTATAAGAAAAAAAGAGAAAAGCTATGAACTAGTTTCATTATATAAAACATCTGTACTTTGAATATTTGACTATTTTCTCTTTTTTAGTTTTTAACCCCCAAAAGTTTAATCTCTATAGTTGTAGTGACATTAATCACAAGATGCATTTTGAAGTTTTCTGGAAGCATTTTTATTCGACTCAATTTGGATATGGAGCTTATAAAACTTTCATATTATCAGGAATAAGGGGTGTTTTCTTGCCCTTTACAATCGAAAGTTAGAAAAGGCAAATATCTTAAAAAAGGCAACATCAAATGTGTTTATATGGAATCAGGGAAAGCTAAATCGTGTACATTCTTAGGATAAATTTATTTCAGAAGTAAAGATTTTTACTGCCGGTTTCAGTAAAAATTTAAGACAAAATTGATTTCTTCTCTTCTGTTAGTTTTTATAGTAAATTCTAACAAAAAATCATTCTTCACTTAAATTGTTTTCGTGAAACTGGCTGTTCCTTGCGAAATGCTATGATCGAAAATCATAATTAATAATAATAGATTGACACCTACACACATGTTTGTGTTTTGATGAGCTTCTCCTCCGATTTATGTAGTGCGTCTTTTATGTCGTCACACAAACGGTAGTTTTACGCCGACTCCGAACGGCAATTGCATTTTTATAAGGAGCTGTTTTTCGTGGCGTCGATGTCACAAAAGCTTTTCAACAAGGCTAAATGCAGTAATCGTGACAACCAGCACAGACACGAGAGTAAGAAATGGAGCTGTAAAGAAATAATGCGACATCAAGTCTTCCAAAAGATACGAGCTATGTAACTGGCGCCCCTAAATTGGAGCGCTAAGCGATGCGTTTTCCATTGTCAATGAAAGACAGTGCGCGCTATCCCCGACGCAACTTTTGACGTTTTCACATTTCCTATCGTTTTTATTCTCGTTTCCTCTTTCACTTTTTTGTTCTTTTTCTCTGTTTCCGTCTTCTGCATACAACTTCAACATAAAACGCCTTGTCAAAAATGAAAATATCATTTGCTCGGCGTTAGCGCCACGTTATTGTGGGATGCTCCATACAAATTGTACGGGCATGAGGATTTTTGACTGTTGTTTAGGGATTGCAGTACGTCCGATGAAATTCTGAGGGTGAAGGGGTCTCGAACATTGGAAATACGATGAAGATAGCTAGAACTGGGCTATTAAATCTTTCCATCCGTTCAAAGCAGTGGGCCGGACGACGTGGTTCTACGTACCGGAATGACTCGGGTTTCACCCGACCAAGGGCTGTTGTTTCGGGGTTAGACCCGTTTAGGTCGGCGAAGTATCTCAGAAGTTGTCCGTCCATAGGGCTACATTCACTACGTATTCTCCTACTCAGGGCTGGCATCGAGTCAAACCCAGGGCCAGAAACATACACCTGCTGTGTATGCCGGAGACGATTACACCACAACTCCACCTCAGTCAAGTGTAATGCCTGCGAGGGGTGGAGTCACCTCAGAGTCTGCTCGGGACTACGGGCACATAGACAGTGGACCACGTCGTACGTGGCCCCCTGTTGCTCAAACAGAGCAGCCTCCACGGCTAACCACAGTCCGCCCGAGCAGCCTCACACACTCACACAGTCACCACAACACAACAACATAATAACACCACAGACCGTACCACAGCCACTACATACCACATAACACACACAACCGCACCACCACCCACACGCCGCCGCCAACAACTCCTGGTTCCCCCTACAATCTGCACGGTATGTCAGACCAGGATATTCCGTAATGTGACATCAGTCAAGTGCAACACCTGCCTTGGCTGGTGCCACTTTAGGGCATGCTCAGGTCTGCGTACCACGCGAGATTGGACTGGGAACTTCGAGGGCCCATGTTGCGCTGCTCGGTCGCAGACCCCAATTGCGACGCCCCCCACCACCACCACAGGGCGGCAATCACCACAGCAGCACACACAGCCAACGGCGGCAAGAACATACACTTCACTTACACCCCACATCACGACACGTCTCCCGAACCACATGAAGCTCCTTCAATTTAACTGCAACGGGCTACAGAGCAAGATTGAGGAGATAACCGTCTTCATGTGTCGGCATGGTATATTGATAGCTGCGGTCCAAGAGACGAAGTTGCACAGCAATTCAACTTTGTTAAATTGCGCCGGGTACAACGTGCACCGTCGAGATCGCGAGCGAGATAATGGTGGTGGCTTAACGTTCATCACGCACCACACCGTGCAGTATCGTCTTATCGAAGCAGACATCGACCGCAGGGATACCGCCCTAGAATGTCAGGGCATCGCTATCCGGTCAGGCGATGTCGAGCTCGAAATATTTAACATATACATACCCCCTGTCACCTGCTGCCCGGCAGGATATCACCCTGATATAGGTGCGCTCCTCAGAGGTGAAAACCGTATGGTAGTAGGTGACTTTAATGCGCACCACGATCTTTGGCACTCAAGCCTGTCAAACGATCGTAGGGGAACAGACTTGGCTGATAGACGATTCGACATTCTGCACAATGAACGACGACGCACCCACCAGGATTATGGGTAACTGCAGTAGCTCGCCAGACATCACAATAGTCAGCGCTGGTCTAATAAACAGCATAACGTGGCGACCTATGCTGACTCTAGCATCAGACCATCTACCCATAGTCATCTCGATAGATAAACCAACCGACTTTGCCTCCGCCAAACACCGGACCTATATCAACTTTTCTAAAGCTGATTGGAAAGGTTACGCGGAGTTTACCGAAAACACCTTGACATGGCTCCCCACACCAACCCACGTCCATCTCGGTGAACGTAAGTTCCGCAGGGCTATCACTGCTGCTGCAGCTCGCTTCATACCGGCAGGATGTATATCGGACCCACGTCCTAACTTCCCTGCCGAAGCGGCTGTTCTAGTCGATGAGCGTGATAGCCTTCGTCAGGCCGATCCCGGAGATCCCCGTATCAGGGACCTCAACGCGGAGATTCGGCAACTTGTAAACGTACATAAGCGGAAGAAGTGGGAGGAGCATCTGAAGACCTGTAATTTCACCTCTGGTGTGAGCAAGCTTTGGTCAACCGTGAGGTCATTGTCTAATCCGATGAAGCACGACGACAGAGTCGAAATTTCCTTCGGCGACCATGCCTCGTCGGACCCGGAGCGGATTTTAGCCGGCAGTTCATACTGCATCCTCCGGTGGACAAAGGCAAGCGTCGAGTGACCAGAAGGCTGCACAAACTGCCAACAACTTGTGCCCCCCTTGCTTTCACTTGCGGTGAAGTTCAAGTGGCCATCGGGAAGGCGAAAGCGTCCAAAGCCATGGGTCCCGACGGAATATGCATGCTGATGCTGACAAATTTGGGTCCTGCGGGGGTAGCGTACCTAACTGAGGTCCTCAACTTGTCAATGGCCACTCTCATCATCCCAGATATCTGGAAGGTGGGGTGAGTGGTCCCACTGCTCAAACCGGGGAAACCTGCCAACAAAGGAGATTCGTATCGTCCGATAACACTCCTTTCCCCGGTAGCGAAGACACTAGAGGCCTTGCTACTCCCGTACTTCACAAACCACTTGACCCCAGCGAAGCATCAGCATGGTTTCCGTAAAGTGCACAGTACAACAACAGCACTTAACGCCATAAACACTCAGATAACTCGTGGCCTTAACCGTAACCGTCCCTGTGAGAGAACGATTCTAGTAGCGTTGGACTTGTCAAAGGCGTTTGACACCGTCTGCCATTCCACGCTACTAGAAGATATAGAGGCCTCCTCTCTCCCACAGAGGCTCAAACGGTGGTCGGCAAATTATCTGAGTGGTCGACATTCGTCGGTAATGTTTAGAGACAAAACGAGTAAGCAGCGAAAAATAAAACAGGGGGTTCCTCAGGGTGGTGCCCTTTCCCCGCTACTGTTTAACTTTTACATTTCAAAGCTCCCTCAACCACCAGAGGGAGTCTCGATTGTCTCTTATGCCGACGATTGCTCGATCATGGCGACTGGGAATGGAATTGATGACCTGTGTTCGAAAGTAAACGGCTATCTCTCCGAACTTTCTCGCTTCTTCACTGCAAAGTGTCTAGCCCTCTCCCCTACGAAATCCTCCGCGACCCTGTTCACAACCTGGACGAAGGAGGTCAGGCTACCGCTGGGGATTCACGTCAATGACATACCAATTTCGACGGTCAATAACCCCAAAATACTCGGAGTAACATTCGACAGCCTGCTCTCCTTCTCTGCGCACTCAACCGCTATTCTCAATAAAGTACAGAGCCGCAA
Organism: Rhagoletis pomonella; assembly: GCF_013731165.1. Lineage (NCBI taxonomy): Eukaryota > Metazoa > Arthropoda > Insecta > Diptera > Tephritidae > Rhagoletis > Rhagoletis pomonella. The sequence goes on from NW_023458558.1 coordinate 66,684,821, forward strand.
CAAGGTCCTCAAGTCGCTAGCCGGCAGTACTTGGGGCAAAGACAAAGAAACGTTGCTGGCAACATACAAGGCAATAGGCCGGCCGGTTTTGAACTACGCAGCGCCAGTGTGGTCGTCAGGGACTATTAGGACGCAGTGGACGAAGCTACAGACTGTACAGAACATCGCACTCAGGACAGCGACAGGATGCCTCTTGATGTCGCCTGAAAACCACCTGCACGGCGAGGCGCAAATGCTCCCTGTAAAGGAGCATAATATAATGCTCTGCAAGCAGTTCCTGATCGGGAGCCACAGAAGTGGCCACCCAAGCAGACAGCTGATTGCAGAGAAGCCCTCGCCTAGGCACGTCAGGAGGCATCTATATGAACTGACGGACGAAGTCCAGAGGTTCATTAAGCAACCTCTGGACCCGACAGCTTACAGACAGGCCCTGAACGGCATTCACAGGGACTCAGTCTCGAGTTATGTAGACTCTAGACCTGTGAATGCCGTTCTAGGCATACCACCCCCGGACATAGGCGAGACGGAGCTTCATCTGCCTCGGGAGACACGCACAACACTCGCACAACTTCGCTCCGGCTACTGCAGCAGGTTGAACTCCTACTTGAGTAGGTTGAATGAGGATGTGCCGAATGAGTGTCCGGCATGCGGAGAGACCCCACATGACTCGAAACATCTCTTCGCATGCCCGGAAAACCCGACAACCCTAACGGCCTTGTCCCTGTGGACAAACCCCACAGAAGCTGCACGCTTCCTAGGGTTGCCGTTAGTGGAATTTGACGACAACGGCTGAGATACCAACCGTCCTGGGCGGGGTTGTTGTAGCCGCTACAACAACACGACGTGGTGCACTGCACCGTTGCAACGCTCACGTGAAAGCTAGGCAACTTACTCAACAAGCATATTTTCAAGATGCTTATCAGAGCGAAAGCATGAAGAAAGATGATCGATAAGTCTTAATCAATTAATCTAAACATAATTTAAAGAAGAATTGCCCTACATATCAGCAATGGCAATAGTAACCACATATGGAAAGTGCATTTCACATGGGGAAAGTGCATTCCACGAAGTGATTCGGACTATTGAGAAATCATTAAATTTTCATAAATGCCGTGTTCTAAGTATAGTAGCATGAAAATTAATCCAACGAGCTATTGGCAGCGGTTCGGTGCGAAAAAGAAACACCAGAGGCATCCTCTCTTCTCTACAATCTCTTCTCCTCCGACTCTTGGAGGTAAACTTAATTATGCGACATCTCAAAGTAAAAGGAATGAAGGTTGTCGCTTTTGCCGACGATTGGTATGTATGCAAGTATGAGGAAGTATGAGGAAGCTAGGACTTACCATTGATTTTTCGCAACTTTTTTTGTTGAAGGTGTTGCACATATTTTCCATATAAAAAAATTATCGAACATTATTTTATGTATATGCAGAAATTATCGACACCTTCAGCAAAAAAAAAAAAAAATGCTAAAAATCAATGGTAAGTCCTAGCTATCTCAAACTTGCACTTTGTTATATTAAAATCGAATGGGCTAAAAAACTGCGTACTCAACCTTTTTCTAAAGAGTGTAAATAAAAAGTGCAATATTTGAATGCAATTTTGCGGTTTTTTCTTTAATTTTGCGCAAGGTTTGGAGCTCTGATTTTTTGGGGTTTGGTTGTAGAATTAAACTTACTTAAAATATATTTAAATTAAATAGTTGCCGGTGCTGTAAAAAATTCGCCTTACCTAAACTTTATTGACTGACGGTATAATGAGCTAGACATTTATAAAAAAATATTAATTATTAAATAAAAAAAGAAATATAGCCAATACTGGTCAAGAAAAGGAGTTGCTATAATTGCGATTAGTGTAAATTACAAATCCCGGGATTTTTGGGACCTTAAAACGGCCGGGATCCCGGGATTAAAATTCCTAATTTGCTAGTACCAAGTACATATCCATCAGCAAAATGTCCTCTCCGCATATGCTTTTAACTCCGCGCTAATGCATTCACGCATTATTTATTCATTCAACTAAGTTTGCTCAAAAATATTTGCGATATGAATTAATTTTTTTTTTATTAGTGCTTCTTGCTGCTATACACATTTGTGTCACTTTTACGCTGCCATTACATAGAAAACGAAAAAAGAAAAGCGAAGTTTCTCTTCTTCGACACTTGTCGCGTCACAGCTTTGGTAGCACTTCATTTTTCATTTCAATGCATTTATTTTTATTTTGCTGCTTTGCCTTTTAATTAATAATATATTCACAAATGTGCAAAATCGCTGGTTTCTCCATACAAAGCCAGGCATACATAGCACATACATACATATAAAATGTTCAAAGTTTATTGTTGTTGCTGGTGTTTGTCGTTGTGCAGCTAATTTTTCTAATGGAATTTTTCATTTCGATAATCCAAGACATTACAAATTTGCCACATACCACTTGCGCCACCATTCACATAGTTGCCATTTTTTGAAATCCACAAACACTTACAAACATATGTACATATGTATGTATAAACTTGGAGCCATATTTTTCTTATCTATGTATATATTTATTTTAATATTTTATATTTGATCGCGGCTTAGAGTCATTTGTGGTTATTGCTAGGCTGTGTCGTATGTAGGTACATATTTGTGCCGTCGCATAGCAATGTGGAATTTTAATTACTTTTTTCTGCATTTACTTAATATAAATTCAAGCATTCGCTTAGTTACGGCGACGATACTAGCAGCTCTACATAAATAAAAAAATACATTCGTGTATACACATGCATATATGCAGTTAAATCTACTTGTGTATGTGTGAATGTTTAAATATTTGCCTCAATATTTTTATTATTGTTATTGTAAACACATATCTTTTATTTTTTGCCAGTGAAATCTACTAAATCTATTTTGAAGTTTTCAAGTTGCGGCTTGTTTTTATTATTATTTTATCATTTTTGTCATCGCAATTCGTCAGGTGTAAATGTCCAGCTTACTGTAACCGTACTCGTACTTGAAGTTTGCCTCTTTTGTATGTTTGATTGCCTTGATTGGCTCTTAATTTTGCATATTCAGTGTTACTGTACGGGTATTGAATATGCTTAGTGAACTTTGTGCTGGAAAAAAGAGACTTTGTGTACATATATCTAACGCTCGTATCTATACTTTTTTGCATTATATATACATAATACTTTTTTAGCGGTTCCAAAAATTGATACTGCTATTTTTTCATTTATACTTTTAATTATACTTCTTTCTACCAAAATTTTTTAATACAGAGAAGTAGTATAAATTTATCAGTCGTTGATACAAAACAATATAAGCTAATAGCGAATTGTTCGTGTAAAAAGTCATATGGGGCGTTTCATACCAAAATGGACGGGGTTCACACTTCATTGATTGCGGATATTTCGCAATAGACACAGCAACCATTGTGCTTTTTCTCAATATTTTTTGAGATATTTTTAAAAACTAATTTTTGTTATCAAAAGAGCTAAAAATTTTTTCTTTCCACAACAAATTTACAACAAAAAAGCTACAATTAATGCCGTTATAACATTTTCAATATCCCAATTCTATCGACTAGGTGTATGCTGTCAAGTTAGCACTACAAACCATTTTGTCTTAAGAAATGGGAGCTACACATTTTTTCTTTCCACAACAAATTTACTACAAAAAACACTACAATTAATGCCGTAGTTAACTTTTCCGATTTCGAAAAGTGTAGTGCTAACTTGACACACGTTAAAAATTCGACGAATTTTAAGAAGTGTTGATATAAATTCGAAACTTTTTAATCAGATTTTTTTCAGGATTTTATGAGTAAACAGTTTTGTAAGTCATAAAATTTTAGGATAATAACGTGGAATTTTGAGTTAGACCTTACCGATGTTTTTTTTTTGCTATTTTTTGTTCACGCATTTTCTTCTGTTCAAAGTATGTCCGACACTATTTTTGTATGGAGGAAATGAGCAACACCTTCAAAAAATAAAAAATAAGATGCCAAAAATCAACCTTAAGGTCGTAGCTACTTAAAATTTACACTTTGTTTTACCAAAATCGAATATCAAATTGCATACTCGAAATTTTTATGGAGCTTTATCGAATTTTGCTAATTTTTGTACACAGCTTGAAATTTTGAAATAAATGAAAGGCAAATAGCCAAAGAATGTTAAAATGCCATTTCCCAATTTATATTTTCGCCACTGTACATACGTTTTTCCTTTAAAGCATTTTTTATTGCTCGTACGTAAAAAGTTGATAATTTCGTTTCTGCCGATTCGAAGATGGGATATATGGTAGCTGCCGATTTTCGTACCTGCATATTTCAAACAACTTTCGCTTCATAAACAAAATCTTCGACCCACATTTGTCACCTTTGTTTAAATATTTTGATTTGCTTTTTGCGTGTAAGGTACGAGTACGAGTACAATGTGTGGAGCACTAGGTAAGATTATCGTCGGCGCAATCTTTCCATATTCCACATTAGCAATTCATCACCTCTGCCACTCGAATTTGCGCAAACACGCGAAATAATTTTCATAAAAAAAAAAAATTTCCTAACTAGAAAACCAAAGAAAAAATATTTTGCATCACAATTGTTAAGCAGATATTTATTTATTTCAGTTGTCAACGTGCCTTTTCGAGTTTATTTCTACGAATTTGATTTTTTCACACATTTCATTGATATACTTCCCAAAAACTGATTTCGTATGAAAGTGTGAAGACAACACTTAATCCCATGTACTAAAGTCATGCCATACTACCCGTATTTGAAGCTTTCATCATTACAATATCCATTATTGTTACTTGTTTGCTTTTCATCTACGAGCAATTATATACAAACATTTATAAATAAATATGCGTATACGAGGGGTGTCCATAAGTGAGTGTTTTTTTTTGTATCATCTGGCAACCTTAAAATGACTTTACACAAAAACTTATAAACATTGGCTAATTTTTTCAGTTTTGACATATGTTTGAAGTGGTAAGTTTTGTGCTTTGTTTTTAAGATGAAAAGATGAAAAAGTGCGTTTCGCGTGCTAGTAAACTCTATTTTTTTTAAGAAACAAAAGTAAATGAAATTAACGCCGATATTCAGTAAGCTGTCTCTAGTCATTAATGGAGAGTTTTCGTAGTGAACATCGGTTTTGAGACTATGTATTTGACAACCTTTGAGTTCATGTCTCTTGTCTCAAAACAAGTCTCTAATTTGTCAGCTGGCTCTGAGCAGCTCACAAAAATAAAAATACATATGTAGGAAAAGATAATTGCTTTCTATTTTACTCTAAAAAAACGCCAAAATGAAGCGAGGAATTGTGTGTTTCACAGCAATTTCATTTTAATATCATCAAAATTAAATAAAAAAAAAGAAATATTTTTTAAAACAAAAAAATATAAAATAAAAAAATAAAAATAAATCACATTAATGAAGGGGAAAAAATATTATAAAAAAAGAAGAAAATTATATTAAAAAAAAATATAAAAAAAAATTAAAGAAAAAGATATTAAAAACGAAAAAAAAGTATTAAAAAAAGTTATATTAAAAAAGAAAAAAATAATAATAATATTAAGAAAAGAAAAAAATTTAGTTCGAACCTCGGATCTATTTAATATACGGTGACCATATTTATGAAAGCCAAATACGGGACAAAAATAATTCTGTTAATTTTTTTCCACAAAAGCTAAGAGATAGCGGTTGCCCTTCGGCCGACAATGGTAAACCTCCGAGTGTATTTCTGCCATGAAAAACAGGCTTCTCATAAAATTACAATCGCCGTTCGGAGTCGGCGTAAGACTGTAGGTTCCTTCCCTTTGTGTGACAACACCATGGCGCACGCCACAAATCGGGGGAGAAACTCCGCCAAACGCTAACATATTGTGTAAGCGCCAATCTGTTATTATTAAAGTGCAAGCTTGAAGTAGATAGGACTTACCGTTAATTTTTGACAATTTTTGTTGTTGAACGTGTTACGCATTTTCTTCATACAATGTAAGTATGTTAATAAATTTTTTTATGGGAAAGCAAATGAGCAGCACAGCACGTTGCACTTTATTATAAGATTCTGATTTTGATGAAACTTTGCAGAATTAATTTTCATAGTTTTTGCACAAATTCGGAAATTTGGATTTATATGGTTCCTGTTGGGAAAAGAGATTTACTTTCTTGTATGTGTTCCTCAATTCGAAGCACAGGACATTAAAATAAATACAGAACAGTTGGCGTCCCGTATAAAATAAATAAATTACCAGGACAATTGGTCAAAAAACAGGACTTTCCCGTATAATTCGAGGACGGATAGTCACCGTAATTTAATAGCATGTTAGTGCTTTCCTCGCTCGGTCATTGCGACTGTTGGAGCAGCACGAGCAAAATTACATATGTAAATACATACTAATTATTCATCCCCATTTGGGACATGCTGCCACTTTTTGTTTTCACCACACATTTGCGACTTTCTCTTACTGAATACTTCCAGATCGCCTTAAGTCACAAAAAGAGGCACTAATTTATAGCCTCACATTTAGTGACTTCAGACGATACTGACTTACTGAATACTAGCATAAGAAAGATCAAGCTTGCACCGTCATTTGGAATGCTTCATCAGTTGTAGAGAGAATTTCGTTGTGGAAACAGTATTCAGTATTCTCCAAATCTGGTCCCGTGAGAACGACTTTTATCTATTTCCAAATATGAAAATATTGCTGTAAAGAAATTTGCATCCAATTCTGAAATAAGTAATACCTGTAGATGGGCTTATTTTGCTAAGTTTGGTAAAGTGTACTAACTAAGTCGCAGCCATAAAGAAGTTGAAACATCGTTGGCAAATATGTTTAATATATCACTGACTTAATGAACAACCCTCGTACATATGTATGTACTATGTAAATATGTAGTGCAGGCACTGGTGCGGCACTAGTAAGCTTCCTACGAGGTGGTCCAAAAACGCATGTGGGAAAAAAGTAAGGTCAAATTTTAATGCTCTCACCCCCTTGGGATATTCTAAGTCGAAAAAAATATACCCCTGTTTTTTGGGTTTTTAAAAGACACATTAATAAAAATTGTTAATATTAAAAAATGGTTACATTAACCATTAGGTATTATTATGCAAAGTCTCCTGAAGAGACACAAAGTTTTCCGATCGAAAAATTTGATTTTCAAGATTTCTATACCATTTCTACGAAAAATAGTTTTTTTTTTTACATATAAAATACATGAAAAACTTTGAGCACTTTGGCGACCTCCAAGCATTTTTTGATTTCAAAATAAAAAAATCAGGGTATACTTTTTTCGGTATAAAACAGTCCTAGGGGGTGGGAGTATTAAAGCTCCGACTTTACTTATTTTGGACCATCCTAATGTACACACATACATATGGTATACGTATATACGCATTTATTTGAATTGAATAATTGATATCAATGAATTGAATTCTTTATTATACGAAAATGTATGCAAATGAATGATAAAATTGTTATAAAGTTCACTGCAATGAGAGCAGCCACCATAGCCTTACCATCATAATAATTTTATTTATGTTCTGAAGCTTACGTGCATACATATACACATAGAATATGTACGATTGCGCTTGTAAGCGGCATTTGAGTTAACATTCCACAGCAAGAAATTGAATTAAGCCCCTCTTAAATGTACACATGACTGACTATATACATGATCACATGGGCGCCTGAGAAAGTACATAGTATGGGTCATTCAAATTGTTAACAAAAATTACGAAACGATATTTCAAAACCTTGTAGTTTTTCAACGAATTCATATAAAAATCGAAACTCACGGGTTAAGTTAATAATCGTCTACACTTTTTAAGTAACGATGAATAAAAAAAAAGTTAAGCTCTTTTACATAAATAATATGCAATTGTTCTAAATTTGTATAAACACAACTAGCTCATAGCATAAACATTTCTAAAACAAACGTATTTTTTGCTAATTTGTCGGTTTTATTTAGTCTTTTTTTAGCGCCTTATTTTGCCTTTTTTGCGATGTCTAGTACCTTTTCCTGCCTATTTCGCTCTTATATTTGCCTTTTTAAAGGTTTTTATGTCCTAAAAATCATGTAAAAGAATATTTTTGCTCACAATGAAAATATACGGACAAGTTCATATGGCTACTTTTTCTTAAAAATATGTTCGAATAACAGCATTAAATCCGAAAAAGTGTTCGAATGGCAACATGCAATCACCACCAACTTCATGTTTTTTTTTTCAAACTAGCGTCGAAAGCGAAGCTAAAATATAAAAATACGTGTCGGTTTATACTGCATCTAGAACACAAAAAAAAATATTTCAGGCAAATCTATTTTTCAGTTTTAAATTTGATGTGGAATGACCCATATATGTATATGTATGCGTATGCGGGTGAGTGCTGACTGAGTGCTGATTGGGCAACCCCTGTGAAGATCTTCTTCATTTGCAATTTATGTAGTTTTTTTTTTACATAAATTGTAATTACGATAAATGAGTTTAAATTTGTTTCGAGTTAAATACTACTTTTTAATTCGCAGTGAGATTTTGTGGGGGTTGAAGCGTGTTAAATTGTAATAAATTATTAAAGTGTGTCAGTTCTATTAAGACTGAAAACAGCTTGTAATTATGTTAAAAAAAACATAAAATCATTTCTTAGGCTCTTCCTCTTTTTCACTCCTTTGTTTGTACCACTCTGAGCGGTAGAGTGCTATGTATGTACATACATATTTAATTTAGCTTTTCGAAATTTTTCTGTGTCTCTTTTTTATGGCTTGATTTCAATTATTTTTATTCTTATAATAATTGTCTCCTTGAACTTTTTTCCATTTCTATGTTAAATGTATGTACATATGTAAGTATGTATGCAGTTTTGTGTTACTCCTTGCATATTCAAAACTTATTGCTGCTTCGTCTATTTCTATTCATTGCGCTTTTATTTCTTTCATAAATCTGTGCATATCTTTCATATAATTTTTTTTCACTTCAGTCTCAAATTGCATTTGATTCGATTTGCGATTTCTAAAGCAGTCATTTAGTATGTGGTCTGTAATTTCAAAGTTTGAACAAAGCCCACGAACCGTGAAGTTAGTTTGTACGTTGCAAAATTGCCTTGAAATTGTGGGTTCATAGAAAGTTATCAATAATTTTAATCGCAATTTAACTTTAATGTGGCTTATGAGCTGTGTATGCGCCTACCTATAGTTAAAGTGTTTTTGTTGCAATCATTATCGAAGTGCTTAGTGTAAACAAAAAAAAAATAAAATAAAAAATCGTGCCCACAAAATTACCTCAACACTCCTTTCTTTTGCACTGTATCTCTTTTAAGTTGTTCATAATATCGCTAATTTTAAATATGACTGCTTCTATCAAGCATTCCATAAGTTGAAGCATACATATAAGGTTTGCAATTTATCGGCGCATTCTTGGTAGTGCTCGTTTTTTATTATTATTTTTTCTTTTATAGCACCTTGTGGAAATTCTAATTGGTAATTACTTAAGTGCACAGAGATAGTAATGGCTTGAAGTGCACGAAAAAAGAACATTTAGCATTTTTATTTTTTAGTCGCTTTCGCTTTCTTTCTTTTTTTTTGATTTTATCGGATGTCTGCTTCAGCATTTTTTTTGCCGAACTAGCATCTGTTTTGTGAGTGTGGTATTTCAGTTTGTACATAAACACATTCGCTGTTTAAAAATGTGTTTTTTCTACAATTTGTTTTGCTTTGATAATAAAAATAGTGCCTAACATGTTATGTACTACGTATGACATTAAAACTGAAACATGTTCAAAATTATTTGCTTTACTTTATTCCCATTGTTACGACTTCTTCTCTAACCTTACGTCATCACTGAAAATGACACAACGCCCAGTGGGAAATATTGGAAAAAATTCCAGCCGCGGCGCATAGTGGGCCAAAAAAGATTGCTGTGGACAAATCAATGTTGGGAGCCCAAATACGAACAGATTTCAAGTTTATTTTTTTTTTTTAATAAAAGATAAATAAATTTCAAGCTAACCGTGGCGGTTTTGGAAGTAAATATCCAGTTTCCTATTCATTTATGTCGAAAAAAGAAAGAAAAATAATTTTTACGTATGAACGCTTCCATTTTTATTTTTTGGAAAATACTTGAAATTAGTTTCAAATGCCTGCAATTATTTAAAAAATTATTCATAAACATTTTTCCATAGGATATATTTAATTAAAAAAATTTATATAATGTGTTATCTATACGAATAGAATATTTTGACCCTCCAATGATGATAATAGAAGGAAAGTAATTTCGATATATGAAGGGGGCGTGGCACCTTCCATACAAACTAAAGGTTTCACACAACACACCTCTGAAAATATTCATCGTAGAGTGCTGCAACTTAGTATAGAAATACGGATACATGATATTAACGCCAAATTCATCGAAAAAATGGGAGTAATTAAAAAAGAGGGCGTGGCACCTCCCATACAAACAGAATTTCCCACACCACATACACATTAGCGTGATGATCTTTTATTTAAAAAGAGAGGAGGCTTATTTGAGTGCTCCTTTGCGAAGGCCATCCGCTTAAGTCGATTTGCTCTTGAAATAAATGGCTTTTATCGTGCGCCCCTGCCGTGAATTCCGGCCTTTTTAAGCATTGTATCCGGACATACATACATACCTGCTTATGGAATTTTTCTTTTATCTCCTTTACGATCTGGCTTAGTGTCAGTCGAGGATTAGTCTTCACAAGGACTTATGTTGCGCTGCTATGTGTGTGCTATGTGATGTGAACGCACTCTTTTTCTACTCAATTAATTCATTTGAGTATCGCTCATTTAATTCCGTTAACTCTCAAAGACGCAACTGAAATTCCGCGAAATTTGCGAATATATTCATTCTTCGAATGATTGTCTTCAATATTAGTAAAGAGAGATTCCTAGTAATTTTGAAATAAAAAAAAATGTTTGTAATTTAACGCTTTAATACAGGGGGGGGTGAATGCAGACTTTTTATGCCATCTGTATGTACAAGCACTTATGTACATACATATATAATCATACGCAGTGTGTGACAAGGCCCAGCAAACACAAAGAATGAATTATTAATAAGAAATGAAATTTAAAATGGCATTCGCATTTTGTCCGTTGAGATACGGCTCCTATTTTTAATTTCCGAGTGATCCAAAGTCGTACCTAAAGGCAAGATTTCTTCTTCGCTGGATTACCGGACTAATATTAAAATTTCACTTTGCTAGAAATTGGAAACATAAGCCAATTAAAGTTAGTTATTTTTAAAGGGCTTGAGACGATTCCCTTTCTTTTTTGTTAGTGCAGTCAGTCTTTCGAGGTTTGTTTAAGGAAGTCAATATCGTAAAAAAAAAAGATTATATATTTATTTACATAAAATAAAACTTATAATAATTATACTTATTATATAAAATGATTATGACTAAAATTCTGATCTAATTAATAAAATTTATTTTCTTTCAGGTATGTATTGCTAATTATGGATGATTAAATCACTAGGTACCGAATTGTCTTCGACTAAGTGCGCTACAGAAATCCCGTTAGTTTGTTTTATAGATTAACGCTTTTCAAAAGCAATGCAGTTCTCTGAATTCCAAAGAAGCGACAAGGGATTTAAGGATAAAGGTGCGTATGCATTATTGTAAGCTTCAGAACAGTTTAATCTTTTGTTGGTATGACCTTTTCCTGATGGCCTTTTCCTGTCGGTTTTAAACTATAGATACATATAGCACTGTATCCCAGTAGCAAAATGTAATCAGTAGTAAATGAGTTGACAATAACAAAGTGATGGTATACTGGCTAAATTTTTTGTTGAATTTTGACCTTGACAGTGGCCTATGAAACTCATATCTGACAAAATAAAAAAATAAAAAAGTTCTTTCATTACTGTCGTGTCGTGGTATGACCTCCTTTTCGGTTCGCTCTGGCAAGGCCTCCCCACCGGAAGCCCCGAGTTACGTGCAGGGATGCCAGAATGAGAGCGTGAACGTAAACGAAATCATATCGATATCAGTTAGATGGTTAAAAATTATATTTGAATAACTTAACTAAAAATTACAGGAGGGTTAAAATGTCATACAAAAGGGCTAAGCAGAAAGTACACATAATGGTAGAAAAAATGAAGTCTAAATTTTACTGCAGGACACTTTTGTATTTGTGTACTAATAGCGAGTACTTTAACCCGCTATAAAAATAATTGTGAAAAGGCTTTGACTACTTAATTGTGAATGAACACTACCTTTTAGGGACCATTCAAGTATTACGTAAGCAGAGTTTTAGTAATTGTCTCCCACTCCTATGCATACGTAATAATTTTTTTTTAACTGTTAATGTTCCTTTATTGTTTTTCATGACCAGCGGCTATGAAGCCTAGAAATAAGTAATTAATAGCCTACAAATTTAATCAAATCAAATCAAATTTTCAATACAATATTTGTTCAAATTAGAAGCTACCAATTTTTTTTAGAAGAATAAGAAAAGTAAATAAATAAATATTGCAAACGTAGTAATCATCCTGACCCCCTCCCCCTGCCCATTGTCAACAAAAATAAGCAAGCCAAAGCCTCTCGATCCTCCAGGGACACTTGCGGCCCACAGCTGTTTGTAAGACCCTTACAGGTCAATTTTAGTTTGAAATATTTTGCTTCTTTTGTCATGAAAGCCTTACAAAAAACTCCCTTTTGGCAGAAATCACTCTAAATGGAGATGATTAAGTATGTATGTATGTATGTTTGTCATTTTGCTCGCACTACTCCAACAGTCGCAATGCTCGAATGAGCAAAGCACTGGCGAGGATTCGAACCTCGGACAGCGGAATTTTTCTTCAGTTTTTCAATTTTTTATTTTCTTTTTCATTAATTTATTTTCTTTCTTTTTCCATTTGTTTAAAATACATTTTATTTATTTATTTTAAATTAAATTTGTTCTTTTAGTTTATCTTTTTTCTTTTTTAATTTAGTTTTCTTTTAATTTTTTGTTTTAATTAATTAAAAAAAAAAGTATTTTTTTCATTTCATTAAATTTTTTTAGTTAAATAATTTATATTGTCTAAACAAAACTGTTCCACCATGTTAAAGTGATTCTTCTATTGCTACGTTTTGGAAACATTTTGCTAAAAGACAATCAGAATAATACTAAGACCTCTTCGCTATCAGATCTTTCAATTAGTCTTTCGGAAGACAAAAGAATCGCCCTGTTAATTTCTTAAATTTAATAATTAAAAAAAAAAAACGGCCAAACTTAGTTTATTGCATAATCTCCAATATACCATTATACATACAATTTTGACATCAAATCGATGGCTGAGTGGAAGATCGACCTATTTCCAAGAACGCCCTACTTTAGAATTTTATTGAAAAACGCCCTATCTCACAATTCGGTTGAAGAACGCCCTACCTCAGCTGCCAATCAAAAACGCCCTATCTCAGCTTATTTTCAATGTATTTTCGTTTGAGATACGGCGTTTTTGAACCGAATTCTAAGATTGGGCGTTATTCAACAAAATTCTGAGATACGATATTTTTCAATAAAATTCTGAAATAGGGCATTTTCAATAAAATTCTGAAGCAGGGCGTTTTTCAATAAAATTCTGAAGTAGAGCGTTCTTGAAAAGTTTTCTTAGATTAGGCGTTTTTTAACTGGCTGCCGAGATACAGTGCCGAACAGAAGTATTGGCACAGTGAATTTTTCGCAATATATGCAAAGTTATTTATTCTAATTTATCTTCCATAATTTTTTATAAAAATATTGTTCATTCTACACCAGAAAACATAATAATAAAATCTCTAAACTTTGTGCAAAACTCAGGAAAATTCATTAAATTTGCACACTAATTTGCAACTTTTTATTCAGATTTTTTATAAAAATTCTAAGTATGCAGTTTTATATTTAGTATAAAAAAGTGCAAGTTTGAAGTCGCTAGAAAATCGCATTGATTTTTGGTAATTTTTTTTCACGCAAGTTCTTCCATACAAAGTAATTCGACAATTATTTTTTGTACGCGATTTTCTAGCAACTTTAAACTTGCACTTTCTTATTTTGAATGGGCTATAAAACTGCATACTTAGGATTTTTCTAGAAAATCTGAATAAAAAGTTGCAAATTAGTGTGCAAATTTAATGAATTTTCCTGAGTTTTGCACAAAGTTTAGAGTTTTCATTATAAAGTTTTCTGGTGTAGAATGAACTATATTTTTATAAAAAATTATCGAAAATAAATTAGAATAAAAATCTTTGCATATATGGCGAAAAATTCACTGTGCCAATACTTTTGTTCGTCACTGTAGGTCGTTCTTCTACTCAGCCATCGAAATATAATTTTTATTTGGACACTTAAATATGTCTCAGCTGCAAGCATCGATGACGATCTTTGTTAATAAGACACCTGTCTGGCTATCAGGTTATCTGGTTATGTGGCTATAGTTAATTTTTAACCAGATAACCTAAAAACCAAGCAGGCGTTAACACCCACAATGTGTATGGGGCGTATTAGCAGTCAAAATAAAGTCGACACTAAAGTTAGTTGCAGCTTTTTTTTATAATTTTCCATGGAATATCTGTCAAAAATGCTGTAACTAACAACAACAAAGTAATGCAATATAAAAAAAAAATATTTGATCAAGAAGTTATAGGCATCCAGCATCAGTGTCCTCTTTGCCCCTATATAAGAACACATTCATCCTTCCGCATTGTACAGTAAAAATATTTCCTTTTTTCACATACAACAATTTTGCTTATCAGCTTGAGACTCCTTGTCGCAATCATCTATAAATAGGAAATACAGAAATAAAAATGAAAAACTGTCAATGAGTGCGCCGCTCGGCCATTCGTTAGTTGTTGTTTATAGTTGGCTGACGCGATGATTATCGCCAGCCTGCCAGCCAGCGGGTCGGTTGTATTGTGCCGCCGAATTTGGGTTACATAGCTGATTGGGTGAGTAAGGCTTGTTGGCTGGCAAATTTAACTAGCATTTCAACTGATAATTAAGCGCGTTGCAGCAATGACTACGAATTCATTGCATGTTGCCGGTGACAGTGCAACAGTGGCACGTATGTATGTACATACAGACTTTTGAATGCGCAATGAATGGTGCAATAAGTAACGAAGTAACAACACTCCAAGTAGATTGTAGTTGAGTAGTGAGAAAAAAGTTAAGCTAGCCGTATACCGATCGCATTTGTGCATCTTGCGTCGCTTGATTTTGTGATATATCCGTGGAATGCGGAAACTACGAGTTTCGAGCGCTGCAAGATGCGATATGCGAACCACTAGAGCGTTGCCTGTGAAGCGTCTAAAGTGGTGTGGCATAAAGTGGTGCCATGTGTTGCATGCAGCATGCTGTACGATATGTTTATATAGATGTATGAAAGTTGTTCAGTGCATTGTGGCGCGCGGTGGCGGCGTAAGTGTCACTTATTCACACATTTGTATGTTACTTCTGTGCACCGCCTCGCCTCGCCTCGCCACACTTCGTGTCGCCGACGCCTTTTTTGAGACTGCGCCCATTGTGTGTGGCGGCCTAACGCGACTTTATTTTATTTGATTTTGTGATTGTATTTATTTACCTACAGATTTATCGGTGGCGGCAACTACTGCTCCGCTTTTTCTTTTGAATTTTTTTCACGTATCACTTTTTATTGTTTTTGTTGCTGTTGCATGTGGGTCTAGCGTGTTTTTGCCGCAAAGTCTGTTTGAATACGCGCGTCGCGACGCATACGTATTTCTTCATTTTGTGCTTGAGCTGCCGCGCGGCCTAGCATTGCATGACATTAAAGCCGCCAAGCAAGCAAAATAAAGAAAATCATAAAATTGAGAGACAAAAAAAAAACTAACTAAAAATAAAATGATCTACAACGTGCGATCACAAACTAACTGAAACAGTTGACTGCCTCGACTGCAATCACCCGGCCGTCTAGCACTGAGCTGAGTACATAGCTGCCGGCGCATTGACTTTTTGCCTCGTTTGGCTGACTTCTTGCTGCTGTTGCTGCCCCGCGCTGCCATTACTGTCGTCTTATATGCACATATGTACCTGCATATGTATTTCTATTCTTGAATTTGTATTTTAATTAAATTAAAAATATCCACACAAGTTCGTATGCCAGTGGAAATGGCTGAAAAACTATGAATAACATATCGATAGACAAGTGGTAAAGTCAAAAGTGTGGCAAATGCTGCTGACCTTTGTTCACCCGTTGCCGGCAATCTATATGTATTATTCTACTTTACTAAACTTTTATGTGTTAACACGCTTAATTTGCTTATTCGCGTGGCCTGGCGTGTCGCTGTTGGTTCTCTGGCGCAAGTGGCATATGCCACACCTCCAGCACTTGATTGTGCATTCCAGATGAGATCGTGGTTGCCTGCTTTAAAAAAGGAAAACAAGTTTTTCAATGAGCCACAGAGGTTTGTTTCGGTTATTAATTTTTATTTTTTCTTCTTAATATTCGTCTCCTATTTTGTAGGCTTCCCTCCATTCTGCTTTTGTCTCAAAAATTTCCAGTCACCATATTTACATACATTAGTTCTCTCCGCTGCATTTACTTATTCATAAATTAAGTTTTTCCGGTTGGCATGTGGTGCATACTTGTACATTGGCAGTCGTTGGCCTAGAGTAGCCTATCGTCTGTCTGTTTGTACAACAGGTTCTGCACTGAAGTTTACGGTCAATTTTTGTAATCATATGCATACGAATATACTATATGGCGTAACCTGTTTCAGGGCCATGCCTGACTGGCGGGTCTCCTCTATGCGGCACTTAAATGTACATATATTTGTGTATGGATAAAGGTTTTGGTTGCCAACTCATTCTTATCTATACAATTTACGACTGTGATTTACATAACATTTTGGTTGTGCTGTAATATTTCACTGAACATGTTCTTTAGTACTGTAGGGGAAAGGCGGAGATATTGGCAGCCTAATAAAAGTCGTATCATTTGTCGAGATTTTTGTAAAAAATGTTGTAACTATTTCGATTTCTTCTATTAATTTTTTCATTAGCTGGACGTGAATTACATTTACGTCTTTGATTCCGTTCATTTGGATTACTTTTATGCGCTTTGTTGTCACACATATTTATGTATATACATACATACAGTCAATCAATAAAGTTTAGATACAGCGATTATAAGATTAGATTTTCACCACTTTTGTAGGGAAAAGTTGTTGCCAAGGGTTACTAAAGTGTAACATATATGTAATTTTGGTATGTTTCTTCACGCCCATTCACTGACATTTCATGAAACTCATATGTCGCTCTGCCATTTTCGTGAAAACTGCTCTATAAGGCGATTAACAAAAAATTTTGCTTCGCAAATATTGTTGGTATTTAAAAAAAAAAGAAAATTAATTAATTGCTTGAGTCGCTGTATATGATGTTAAAAAATGTGTATTTTCTGTTATCTAGTAAATTGCATATTTTTTGTAATTTATTTGCAGTTGCACATCTCCATTATCTCGCATGAGAGGTTAAGAGAGGTTAATGACATATTTATTAAACGCTAATCATGTGAAAATATTCCCACTCAATGATGAATGTTATCTCTTAAATATGAGCTTTGCATTTTTATTTTGTTACGATCATTGTGTTTAAAATTAACGTTCAATTATTCGATTGCATAAAGTTTTTTTTTTTTTTTACTAACGAAGGCAATTTGCAATATGCGACGTACCAATGGGGAATGGTAAGTTTGCCTCTATCTAATGGCTTGCATACGTATACATATACATAGATTAAGTTATTTATCGCAAATTAAATTTATTTGAAACTTGCAAATAACCGTCATGCTTCACTGCGCCTTAAAAGTATGTAAAAAATAAAACAGATTTGAGGATCTTTATGAAGTGAGATTTTCAAACAAATTTTCGATTTATGAAACATACTTTATTTTTTATGAATAAGGGTGTAGTGTAATTTATAAGCTTATAACTCGATACTACATATCTTGCGCTTTCTTCAAGAGTAGAGTGTATTAATTCAGTATTTACTTTATCTTGCCACTTGAACTTTTTGGCTGTAAGCCTCCTTAAACCTCTTTCTTTTGACAGCCATATTGCAATATTTATTTTGCCTTATCAATTTACTTAAACTGCAATTTTCAAACAGGTGTCTAATTATTTTCTTCCTATATTTTAAGTTAGACCTTTAACAATGTATCGGTGAAAACTGCATTCACTTCCATGTATTAGTGAGTGTGCGAGTGATGCGCGTACAAACATACAGGCAGATAAAAATCCCAAAAATTGTTGATTTGCGTAAATTTAAACGCACAACTCCTTAACTAATCTAACACTAAAAGCAATTTATTTATTTTTGTTTTTGTATGCAAATACTCAATTATTTGGCAATTAATTTCAAGCGCAGCTGCAAACGTCGAACAAATAAATCGCTTAACGAATAAATAAATAAAAGCTAATCTCATATGCAAACGGCGTTTTGTGAATACTGATGCAATAATATGATTGAATATTGCAAATATTTGTGAAAAATCAAACGCCACTCAAATGTTGCGAAAATTTTCCACACACTTACGAAAGTTCCACCGCCTACAGGCAACTAAGATTTCATACGTAAAATAATCTAATGAAAATGCAATAGCCATATTTAAAAATTGTATTAAATAACATACAGACTCACACGCGCATTGAATTACTCAAACACCACGAAAACGTTTCGCACTCGAAGTCAATGCATTCGAATTGCTAAGCTAAGCGCACCAATCGCTAAGTGAGCGCCGCCAATGCAATTTACCCTTCAATCACAGCGCACACACCACAAAAAATCGATTTAGCAACCTTTTGATTATATTACAAAAAAAATAAAAAAATAAAATTAATGAAGCTAGCTGTGCTGTGCGTGTGTTTGCGAGTGCGCCACACCATCAGCCAGTCAAGTCATTTAGTCAGTTAGTCAGCCAAGCAGTCAATCACTTGCCAGTGCAAGTGGGTTAACACGTTGTTGGCTAACAAGTGCGAAAGTCAGCGGCAGCGGCCGCGGCACCTGATTCAGCTCCAACCACACCAATGCTAACTGCCGCCTCATATGCCACATATGCAACACGGCGGTCTGCCCTTTTATGCAGCACACTACAGCCGTGCGTGTTTATGCACTTTACGGAGAGATGTTTAGCACCACCTTGCTAGCCGCATTTGCGCAAAAGTAGATTTGTGTGTGCGCGCTCACAAATAAATGTGAATACATATGTACATTAAAGTGGTCCAATTTTTGTATGGGGGAAAAATTTCCATCCTAGAAAACGGGGCACCCCC
>NW_023458558.1:66704152-66706274 GCF_013731165.1 Rhagoletis pomonella
TCAATTGAAATTTCCACACTTAGGGCCGGTTACTCAATGTCTGGTTACCACTTATCTCCGGTTAAACATAGTTATCGACGTTACCGACTATCGACGTTGTATGCATGGAGTCGAAGACGTCGATTACGATGTTTAACCGCAGATTAGTTTTAACCAGACATTGAGTAACCGGCTCTTAATTAGGAAACAAAACAAACAGAGTTGATCACAAATTAATCCAGATTTTTATCAGCATCATATCGATGTTGAATTTGCGTAACTTTTCTTTATCCAAATAATGTAAAATAATAAATGAAATCTCGATCGGCGATCACTGAAACGCAGCTAGCGACTGTATACTCGAAAAAGCAATGTTGCCACTTTTTCTCATTAAGGGCCGGTTGTTCAATGTCTGATTAGCACAAATCGGAGGTAGAAGCTCCGGTTAAGCACAACTACTGCTTTATCGATCACATGTTACATGCATGATCATGAACGAAAGACACAAGATCACGTAAGAACAAGAGAGTGAAAAAAGTAGATTTTTTTAGCGGGTTCTACGCCATCTGGTTTCACTGGAAAACGAGCGAAAAGTAAACAAAGCAAAGAAAACAACGAAAACCAAAATTAGCCAAAACTATTGTCAGCCACTTTAAACGCACAATTTAAGTAAAATGATGCAACAAAATGCTTTAAAATGTGTTGTCATATTGAATTAACTCTTCTTTTCAGCGACACCAAAAACCGCCGAGTAACGAGTTTCAAGCGATTCCGATCAATTTTTAAAAAAGTCATCCGCCATACTGGATCCGCCATTTTGAATTTTGGAAATCTAACTAACCCCCGAGTAACGAGTTTCAATTCATTAAAACGTTCAGAAGCATCAAAATCAAATCGGTAAACTTCAAAGCCGTTTTCTCGAAATTTTTTTTTCTGAGCGTAGATCCCTTTTAACTTTACGTGTCACAAATGGAATTATTTGCCTTTGCGAACGTTCACTCCCACGCTCGCATTGAACTATATATCAAGCTTAAATGTCAATTACACAGTAGGGGTGCAAAAATATCACAGCTAAAAGACCAAACACATAAACTTAGTTTTGGCCTCTAGATTATGATGCCGTTTTCAGAAAACCCGTACCACGTCAAAATTTTGAGATATTTGTGAAGGAAGTTTTAGAGCTCTGACGGTGAAATTTTCGTCGCTTATATAACACTGTGATCAGGTTTTGAACTATTTTTCTAGGCAAAGGTTCTGATAGCTGATCCTAGTTAATTGGGATCTTTTTCTTAATATCCGCGTTTTGCCAAATTAGCTCCAGGTTTTGAGATAACGGTGCTTGAAAATTTGCTTTAATTTTAACTTTTTTGTTAATGATTCCCTCAGTTTTAAAGTTATTTGACTAAAATTTTGCACATTACGGTTTTTTGATATTACCTTAACTATTTCTGAAAATCCTCGAAATCGGTTCTCTATAACATATGGCTCCCAGGCGAATTTATTTTACAACAAACACATCATTTTGACATCAAAGTTTACATGTATTTTGTTTTTGCTTTTGATGAGTGTGCTGTCCAATCAGTAAAAGCAAAAACAAAATGCATGTAAGGCGAAGAAATCAGCTGATTTTGCAACACCACCTTGTATAAATTCGCCTTGATACACCCGCAATACAAAATACATGTGGTTGTTGTTGTTGTATTCTTGCTACCACCTTGTGGAACGAACGACACAAGCAGGGCGAATTTATACAAGGTGGTGTTACTGGCGAACTGAGATTTTCGCCGCGGTACTTATTAATGTCAAAATAGTGCGTTTGTTGTAATATGAAATCGCCTTGTTTACAAAAAAACATCATTTTGACATTAATAAATACCGCGGCGAAAATCTAAATTCGCCAGTAACACCACCTCGTATAAATCCGCCTCGCACGAGGCAATTTTGGGTTCGACTTTTGCGTTCAACTCACGCAGGGCTGCATAAAAAAAATGAATGGCTGGCGACCAACTTTGTTGTTGTTGTTCTTGTAGCAGCATACAAATTCCCCAAAGACTTTTTGGGGAGTGTTGCTGGAGTGACAGTCCTTGGCCAGATATAAATCTGGGTCGTTCCGGTTACGTAGACCCGACTGTCGTGGGAACGA
>NW_023458558.1:66706374-66713817 GCF_013731165.1 Rhagoletis pomonella
GCGAGGTCTGCCTGCCGCCTATCCGGAACTTCGCACTGCGTTATATGAACTGCATGCCATATGTAATGGTGTTCAATCGATATACGCAAATATCGCCCCGCCAAATAATCCTCTGATAGTCTCGATGCTCCGGTGCAATCAACACTTGCCTGAACATTTTCTCGATGTCGGAAGTTATCGCCACTCGAAAACGTCGAAAACGAAAAAGTATGCTGCTAAGCGAGTCCTTAAGCGCTGGGCCCACCAGTTGAATATCGTTTAGGGAGACTTCGTGCTGGGCGGCGCCGAAGCATAGAACACCACGCGGAATTTGGTGGTAACCGCATGATGAGGAATATACTAGGAATTGCTATGGTGATACGGTGGCTCGACTAGCTCCATATGTCCGAGTGCTGCGTACTCCTGCACATAGTTTTCCCTGAGGGCGGGATCCACTACCAGGCGACGCTATAGTCTACCGTATTGGCATGCTGCAAGTGCATACGGGTCACCAAGTGTTGGTGCATTTTTTCGTAGGGATAGGTGCACAATGTAACGGCCGCCTGCAGTGCGGTCATGAGTAGCTTCGAAGATCTGAGCACAGTCGTCATTGTGTTCATAGCCAGCAGCCGCAATTTCATCCATCTCCCAAAACCTGTAGAAGAGTTCTTATAAACAGATTTCGTCCTCACGCGGTAACGCGCTGAGTGCGAGCGATGATAACTTCGAAGTTAAAGACACTGCTGGCGTCCAAATACCACCCAACCAAAGCGGGTACGCTGGGCGAAAGGTTCGTCCACCCATGACTTCGCGCCTACACGTCTGCGCCGATGAGAGCGTCGATAATTCCAGGCGTACCAAACCGATCGTCCGCCAACTCTAGCCCTCTCAAGTACGGCTACTGGTTCACATCAATAATCACCGCCCCTAAAATCTAGTTTTCGTTGATATCGCATAGGATAAGAGCCGACGCTGCACCGATGCTTCTCCAAAGGCATATGCACGCGCTGTTCCTAGGAGGGTGATCGGCTGATATCTGTCCACGTGAGCTCCCGCAGTTGCTGCTAGTCATGCAGCTGAAGTTGTTGGTGCCTTACCAGGTGCAATATTCGATACGGGTGTCATGAACGTGATTCAGGCGCAGGTATGTTGAAGAACCTCTCGAGGCATAAGATGGTATTGCACTTATGGCCACAATTCCAGCAACTTCCCGATGGACACTGTCTGGACGTATGGCCAGCACGTAGGCAGTTATAACACAACCTTAAACTCTTAACTGCTTCATAACGTTGTTCAATATTCATAGCTGATAGCGCTGAACGCTTAGAAATTCGATGCGGAGCACCACATGCGCCTTCAACGATCGTTGCTGCTGAGGGGCCACTAGAATGGCCGATGGTTCAGGTGATAAGCTATGAGCACGCATTACCAAAAACTTCAGCAAATCATCCAGCCGTAGAATATCGGTGGAGGTACACTTCATACACCAGTCGCGCTTGGTTAGGGCCGGAAGCTTGGACACAACAATAGGCACAGCTAATGCATCCCATTCACTTACAGGGATCTCCATAACCTGCAATGCTCGCAGCGACTCATGCACTGTGTCAACAATGGCCAGCAATGCTTGCGATGACTCCTGGGTAGCTACTTTTAGGATGAGAAAATGCTACATGTGTTTTTCTGCCAGCTGTTCTTAAATGCTTGACGAAGTATACCCAACTTGAATACTTCTGGGTACGCAGAGTTATGGACAAGCGTTTTCACATATCCCCGTCAAATGGGGGAATGACCAACGGATCAAGTTTAAGATCTACCGAACAGCCATCCAAAGTCGTGGTAGGAACTTTGCGCGCACCTTCAATGACGTTGGATTCCAACCGTTGACGCCGCAATAAGACGGTTGAGTGTGCTACATGCCTCACCGTTAAGCTCCTCCACAGTTTCCCATAGCGAATCATGCGTAACCATTTCTGAGGGTGCCGTTTCTCCAACAAGATGATTATGGTTATCGAACCGCCCGAAATGTGTCTCGATCGACTTCAGCTCTTGTTGCATTTGGAATACATCGCGACCATCATCGCCACCATCTGTTACACGGGCATGTATGCGTTTTATTGCCTTCACAGTATATGCACGTAAGTTGAGTTTGTCGCGAAAATTAATTGTGAATTTTGTGTTAATTGAAGTGCTGAAGGTGCTGCCGTTTCAAAATTTCTATTGCGTGCGTGCATGATATTCTGCACTTACTTGAGACGATTTTCTTAGGGCCGGTTGTTCAATGTCTGTTTAACACAAATCGGAGGTAGAAGCTCCGGTTAAGTACTTCGACTGCTTTATCGATCACATGTTATATGCATGATGTCGAAATCGTCGATAGTGTAGTGGTAGTGATAGCCAGACACTGAACAACCGGCCCTTAGAGATTCGACATCGCCTGAGAATACGCCCGTGAAGTTGCTTACCAACAGTATTTCCACAGACAACAACACTTAAGAACTGATTGAAATAATTAGAAATATGATCTTTTTTATGACAAATATATATGTACCCTCTAAGGCCATAAAAATGAAAACCTTTGTGGGCAAATACATATCACGAAAAAATGGCACGATAGAACGAAAGTAAGAATGCAGTTTATCTACATATGAACACTACTTCATGGTTTGATATATCTTTTTTTGACAAATTTTTACGTCACTACAAATATTCTACCACACCTTTTCAGAGATATACCACTGTTTTTATTGATAATCTACCACTAATTTAATTTCTGAAGTGACCACACTGATAATACTCCCTTGGGATGCAGGCATACCAACTTTCTTGAAGCATCTATTGAATAGTAAAGCCTGATATACAGTTCAATGCACGCGTGAGCGTGAGCTTTTTATTTTGACCAATATCTTAGTTATTAATCAACTTTTTGCTATAGTTGAGACAAAAAAGATAGAGAATTAAAATATCTTTCAGAATTATAGATTAAAAACTAATTTAAAATGCATAATATGCCTTTTTTCGAGCTCACACTTTACTGTGTGCGTACGCAAAGCATTCGCAAGTTTTGACAGATGCGTGTGAGCGTCTATAAGAATACAAATGTGACACGTAAAGTTAAAAGGGACCTACGGTCAGAAAAAATCGGTTTTCATTTTTTCCACGACTCTTATAGTAAACGAGCCGCTCTTTCCAATGCAATAAACCGCAGCTTTCTAGCTGCATTAGTTTTTTCACAATTTCACTTCAAAGTTAGGTACTTTCAAAAAAAAAAGTACAAAAAAATCAAATCTGACAAACTATTCTGAAATTAATTAAATTCACTTGAAACTCGTTTCTCGGGGGTTTTCGGGGTCGCTGATTACGAATCCGATGTTAGTTTTTCAAAATTCGGTGTCAACGACATTTTTGAGTTAACCATGAATCCGAACAAATTTTACATTTTTTCCGCCATATTGGATCCGCCATTTTGAATTTTTAAAAACGAACATCGGATTCGTAATCAGCGACACCAAAAACCCCCGAGTAACGAGTTTCAAGCGATTCCGATCAATTTTTAAAAAAGTCATCCGCCATACTGGATCCGCCATTTCGAATTTTGGAAAACTAACTAACCCCCGAGTAACGAGTTTCAATCCATTAAAACGTTCAGAAGCATCAAAATCAACTTGGTATACTTCAAAGTCGTTTTTCTCGAAATCTTTTTTTCTGAGCGTAGATCCCTTTTAACTTTACGTGTCACAAATGGAATTATTTGCCTTTGCGAACGTTCACACCCACGCTCGCATTGAACTGTATATTAAGCTTAAATGTCAATTACACAGTAGGGGTGCAAAAATATCACAGCTAAATGACCAAACACATAGGCGCGTATTCATAGTCCAGCAACTAAGTCGAAACTAACAAAGTTGCAACTTAAGTTTAAGTACCAACTTAAAATTTACCTCTATTCATAGTCGCATTTCAGACTTCTACTAAGTAGTTTCGACTTAGTTTACGATATAGCAAAACGAGTGTGAAAATGTATCGATTTTTCTTTACGATATTTTGGAAAAATTACATTTTTATTAAATAATATCAAGTTTGATCATCCGTTTATGTAATTTTTATTTTCATTGCATGATTATGCAAAAGGATAAGGTATCATTTTCTTGTTAATTGTGTGAAATAGCCAGAACAACCGCAGTGATGTGAAGTCGATGTTTATCGAAAGCATGCTGTGAAACATACAAATAGTAGATATATAAATGTTATGCACAAATTTACTTTAAAAGAACTAGCCTGAAACTGACTTATTATTTGCGAATTTATATAAATTATTCCAATTATAAAATTGTTATGTAGCTTTATTCGAATTGTAATACGCATTTAATTTCATCTTCCGATTAAAATGGATCGATCTTTGTACATTTTAATGGGAGATTATTCAATATTATCAAAATCACCCTCTAGCAACTTTATTTTTACATATTTCGTCTGTTTTCCCTTAATATGATAAAATACTTCTTCCTAGTTACGAAAAGTCGAAACTAAGGCGACTATGAATAGCTTTAGTTGTGACTTAGTATAGTTTCGACTTAGTTGAGTACTAAATATGACTATGAATATGCACCATAAACTTAGTTTTTGCCTCTAGATTATGACGCCGTTTTCAGAAAACCTGTACCACGTCTAAATTTTGAGATATTTGGGAGGGAAGTTTTAGAGCTCTGACGGTGAAATTTTCGTCGCTTATATAACACTGTGATCAGGTTTTGAACTTTTTTTCTAGGCAAAGGTTCTGATAGCTGATCCTAGTTAATTGGGATCTTCTTCTTAATATCCGCGTTTTGCCAAATTAGCTCCAGGTTTTGAGATAACGGTGCTTGAAAATTTGCTTTAATTTTAACTTTTTTGTTAATGATTCCCTCAGTTTTAAAGTTATTTTAATAAAATTTAGCACATTACGGTTTTTTGATATTACCTTAACTATTCCTGAAAATCATCGAAATCGGTTCTCTATAACATATAGCTCGGACGGATTTCGTAAAAAAAAAATATGTCATGACTCCGATTCGCTAAAAAATTTTTTTATGGGTTCTATACATGAAATGAGCTAACACGTGTTCGAGGAATTTTTTTTACCTATATGGATTGAAAAAGTTGTGGATCAAATGTTGGTAACGAACCGATATTCTGCCGAAATCCGCAATAATATCTGCGTTTTGCTAACTTATCCTACTTACCTCACCTTGAAGAAAAATCGTGCCGTTCAAATATTATACCTGGACAGGTATTCTATCGAAATCTGCAATAAAATTTAAATTCTTTCAAAAACTCGATGTTTAACACCTTACTAAATATATCTCAACATAAGTTTGGAAAAAAAATTACAAATAATTGTTCATTCTCACAAAATAAACCATCTCGTCATAAAGAAAAATATTTTCAAAATAGTTCTTGAAAAACCCCATTTTTTCAACCACGTTTTTTATAGAGAATTAAACGAAGATTATTATAATGTAATTATAAATCCCTAATTTACTGGTCTTCACTATGCAAATGAACTTCAAAATGTTCAACTGTTAATAGCTAAGTTAGATCTAAGACAATCTTGACCATCTTATATATAGAAATGTTAAGCCCGTTTATTTTGCTTTAAACCGACGTTAAGATGAAGTTTCTACGATAGGCAGAACCCGAGATACAACGATTTGAAGAAGTACATGATTAGTCAGAATCACGAAAAATGCAAACTTTGACAGATCATATCCCCGAAGAAAAAAATTAAAAAAAAAAATTCCTCGAATACGTGTTAGCTTATTTCTTGTACGGTCGTACTCTGAGATCGACGAGGAGGCTCAAAGCTCTATAGGCCCGTCCACATAGAACTTTGGCGTTGCGATGGCGTTGGCGTCGCTTCAACAGCTGACTATGAATACATGAATTCAATAGCCGAAATTTGCCAACGCTCACGCCAACACAAAGCAAAAAGATGGCTAACTCTGAACTTTTCACGTGCGTCGCTCGTCAGCTGTTGCAAATAAATAAAATTATGTGAAATATTTTTCCTTTTCAATCAAGTGCGGGCAAGAAATATCGTTTTTAATGCAGTTACATATTGATATGAAATATTAATTTATCTGTCGTTGGTATGTTAATTTAGTGGCCAAGCATTCGCTGCCAAGCGCTCATTGTAGCAAGCATACTTTCAACGTGCGTTCTGTCAAACCAACGCCAAAGCCAACGCGATAGTTCTATGTGGACCGGCCTTATCATATACAGCTTTCGCGTCGCTTTGGCGTTGTTTCATTTTGACAGAAACGCAAGCAACGCAAGTACTTGCTACAGTGAATGCTCTGGCAGCGGAGAGCGCAAAATGACATTGAGATAAGCGAATTTTTGCTGGAAAAGTTTTTAGCTGCGAAAACTTCCAAGTAAGAAAACCAGCTGATTACAAACATATGTCCGTGAATAACCAAAAGTAAACAGAGTTTTTTGAATTATTAATTGCAATTTTTTAAAATAAGCAATAACAAAATACACGGGACTTTTACTTATATGCAATCACCACCACCTTGTATGGATGCGCCTTGATTGCTAGTATACATTGAAAAAGATAGCAAAGTTATTAAGCAAACGGTTTGTTGAGTTTACTTTTAGTTAATTTACTATTAATCTCAAGTTGTTTTTTTTATTTTAGGGCCGGTTACTCAATGTCTGGTTAACACTAATCTGCGGTTAAACATCGTTATCGACGTTTTCGACTCCATGCATACAACAGGGAGTCCATGCATATAACACGGTTTCGATAACGTCGATAACGGTGTTTAACCGCAGGTTAGTGATAACCAGACATTGAGTAACCGGCCCTTAGGGCTGGTTGTTCAATGTCTGATTAGCACAAATCGGAGGTAGAAGTTCCGGTTAAGCACAACTACTGCTTTATCGATCACATGTTACATGCATGATGTCGAAATCGTCGATAGTGTAGTGGTAGTGATAACCAGACATTGAACAACCGGGCCTTAGGGCCGTTTACTCAATGTCTGGTTAACACTAATGTCCGGTTAAACATTGTTATCGACGTATTCGACTCCATTCATATAACAGGGAGTCGGTAACGTCGATAAAGATGTTTAACCAGAGATTAGTGTTAACCAGACATTGAGTAACCGGCCCTTAGTGTGTATCAATTATGATCGCCGAATAAAATTTCTCAATTTTCTAAAGTAGTGTTACGATTATCCTCGAAACCTTGATTGCCCTAATATACTTCGGCTCGTATCGCTGGATTGTTAAATAAATGTTCACGATGGCCAAATTGTAGTACAATTAACTTTATTGTACAACAAACAATTTACAATACTCGCTAATACCGTAAAAACACTTGGCATAAACGCAGTTGGGCTCCAAATCTCAAATTAAAAAAAAAAATATTGGAATCGATAGAGATGATTGAGCTGAGTATAACGGTATACTTCTTTTTTT
>NW_023458558.1:66713917-66718195 GCF_013731165.1 Rhagoletis pomonella
GCGAGGTCTGCCTGCCGCCTATCCGGAACTTCGCACTGCGTTATATGGACTGCATGCCATATGTAATGGTGTTCAATCGATATACGCGAATATCGCCCCGCCAAATAATCCTCTGATAGTCCCGATGCTCCGGTGCAATCAACACTTGTCTGAACATTTTCTCGATGTCGGCAGTTATCGCCACTCGAAAACGAAAAAGTGTGCTGCGAAGCGAGTCCTTAAGCGCTGGGCCCACCAGTTGAATATCGTTTAGGAAGACTCCCGTGCTGGTCGGCGCCGAAGCATATAACACCACGCGGAATCTGGTGGTAACCGCATGATGAGAAATAGAGTAGGAATTGCTATGGTGATACGGTGGTTCGACTAGGTCCATATGTCTGAGTGCTGCGTACTCCTGCACATAGTTTTCCCTGAGGACGGGATCCACTACCAAGCGACGCTATAGTCTATCGTATTAGCATGCAGCAAGTGCATATGGGTCACTAAGTGTTGGTGCATTTTTTCGTAGGGGTAGGTGTACAATGTAACGGCCGCCTGCAGCGCGGTCATGAGTAGCTTCGAAGATCTGAGCACAGTCGTCATTGTGTTCATAGCCAGCAGCCGCAATTTCATCCATCTCCCAAAACCTGTAGAAGAGTTCTTATAAACAGATTTCGTCCTCACGCGGTAACGCGCTGAGTGCGAGCGATGATAAGTTCGAAGTTAAAGACACTGCTGGCGTCCAAATACTACCCAACCAAAGCGGGTACGCTGGGCGAAAGGTTCGTCCACCCATGACTTCGCGCCTACACGTTTGCGCCGATGAGAACGTCGATAATTCCAGGCGTACCAAACCGATCGTCCGCCAACTCTAGCCCTCTCAAGTACGGCTACTGGTTGACGTCAATAATCACCGCCGCTCAAATCTAGTTTTCGTTGATATCGCATAGGATAAGAGCCACACGCCGCACCGATGCTTCTCCAAAGGCATATGCACGCGCTGTTCCTAGGAGGGCGATCGGCTGATATCTGTCCGCGTGAGCTCTCGCAATTGCTGCTAGTCATGCAGTTGAAGTTGTTGGCGCCTTACCAGGTGCAATATTCGATGCGGGTGTCGTGAACGTGATTCAGGCGCAGGTGTGTTGAAGAACCTCTCGAGGCATAAGATGGTATTGCGCTTATGGCCACAATCCCAGCAACTTCCCGATGGACACTGTCTGGTCGTATGGCCAGCACGTAGGCAGTTATAACACAACCTTAAACTCTTAACTGCTTCATAACGTTGTTCAATATTCATATCTGATAGCGCTGAACGTTAGAAATTCGATGCGGAGCACCACATGCGCCTTCACCGATCGTTGTTGCCGAGAGGCCACTAGAATCGCCGATGGTTCAGGTGATAGGCTATGAACACGCCTTACCAAAAACTTCAGCAAATCATCCAGCCGTAGAATATCGGTGGAGGTACACTTCATACACCAGTCGCGCTTGGATATGGCCGGAAGCTTGGACACAACAATAGGCACAGCTAATGCATCCCACTCACTTACAGGGATCTCCATAACCTGCAATGCTCGCAGAGACTCATGCACTGTGTCAACAATGGCCAGCAATGCCTGCGATGACTCCTGGGTAGCTACTTTTAGGATGAGAAAATGCTACATGTGTTTTTCTGCCAGCTGTTCTTAAATGCTTGACGAAGTATACCCAACTTGAATACTTCTGGGTACGCAGAGTTATGGACAAGCGTTACACATATCCCCGTCAAATGATTGGAATACTTTTGTTGCGCCTGATGATGGCAATTATACCGCTATTACTGAAATGACTTTTACCGGCTCTTCACCATCCTCTTTAACATCATCTTCGCACTCAGTTAGTGGTGCTAAGCATATCAACAATAACAATAGCGCATCAGTGAATGCTTTGCCTACTGTTGGTGATGCTGCTAGTGGTGCAAAGCACAATAACAATAAAACTCATTGCTTGCCTGTGGCCCGCAATGTGTCAGTGAATGCTTCTTTGCCTATTGCTGCTGATGTTGGGTTTTTAAATTCATGCGATCCTGCTGCTACGTCTGTTTCGCTCATATCGCCGCTGCCTTCAAACGCTGTCACACAGTTTTCTACGGTTCCTACTTTGCCTATTCAATTTTTGCCTACTGCCAGTGATGCTAATTCTAATGCTATGCTCAATAATACTGAAACTCGTTGCTTGCCTGTAGCCCGTAATGTTTCAGTTAATGCTTCGTTGCCTAATGCTGGTGATGCTGTGTTTTCAAATTCATGCGATCCTGTTCCTACGTCTGGTTTGCTCACATCGCCGCTGCCTTCAAACGCTGTTACACAGCATTCTACGGATGGTGCTGAAAAGTATGAGTGGAAAACGGTACGCAACAAGAAATCAAATAGATATAAAAATATTGTTGTGGGCAGTAATACTAACTGCGACCTCGACGTTGTAATTAAAAAGAAGTGGTTACACATCTCTTCGTTCAAACCATCCGTGATTGAAGATAAAATAATTTCATATGTTGCTAATCAGTCAGGCGTTGACAGTCAACACCTGGCTTGCTACAAGCTGGTTAAAAAGGGTGCTTCTGTCGATAGTTTGCGTAGCCTTAACTTTAAATTTGGCGTTTCACCAGCATTCTACAACCAAATTGCGAATCCAGCGGTCTGGCCGACTAACATAAAAGTAAGACCGTTCCGCTTTTTTCAAAAACTGGACAACTCGGAAGCGAACCACTAGCCCAAATCGCAGCTGCAATGATAATAATCTGAAAATCTACTACCAGAATATATCTGGTATTCGAACTAAATGTGCAAAGGTTCGCATGTTAACTGCTCATTTGGAATATGACGTATACGTTTTTGTGGAATCATGGCTTAACGACAGCTTTTTTGATTGCGAAATCTTTGATTCTGACCTTTTCGACATTTTTCGCAAAGACCGTGATGCGGAGAAGACGGGATGTTCTAGAGGCGGTGGTGTTCTCATAGCGGCTCAACGGAGATTCAAAGCTTCACAAGTAACGCTCACCAATTCTGACTCGCTCCTTGATCAGCTTTGCGTCTGTATTCACAGCTCCTCCGGCGATATCCTTTATATATGTGCGTCATACATCCCGCCGAATAGCTCTGAAAGCCTTTACGTTGCACATGCTGATAACATCGTATCATTGGCGTCTGATGTCGTTGGTAATAATCACATGTGTGTTCTTGGTGATTTCAACTTTAGCCGGCTGAACTGGACTCCAAGTGGAGATTCTGCTGCTCTTATAGCTGCAAACGTGAGCTCTCCAACAGAAATTTATATCGTTGATAGCTTTTCAAGTATTGGATTACAGCAAGTTAACTGTATTTATAACCAACTAAATAGACTATTAGATCTTGCTTTTATCAGTGACAATGTAAACTTCACGTTATCGGAATGTATGTCTCCCATCTCTCCGGCTATAATGCATCATGTGCCTCTCGCTCTTGAGCTGGAGTTTTATAACTTTGATTCAGTGCCGGAAGATCGCAGTATTAATTTTAACTATAAATCGTGTGATTTTTCTTCCTTAAATGATGCCCTATCAGATATAGATTGGAGTTATACTTTCCGTGGCAGTGATGTAACCTCTTGTTACCGTATTTTTAAGACCACCCTCTATGAGCTATGCCTACAGTACATCCCTATTCTTAAGAAGAAGGTGTACAAACTACCGTGGTACACGAAGCGTTTAAAGCATCTAAAAAATTTAAAAAACAAATTTAGCAAATTGTATAAATCCTCAAACGAATCCGCGCATCTTCTTAAGTTCCGGTACTTTCTAAAAGAATTTAATTGTTTGAACAAATTTTTATACCGAAATTATATTTTAAACTTTGAAGCTAATATTATCTCGAATCCCAAATCTTTCTGGCGTTTCATTGATTCCCGAAAATCTTGCTCATCAATTCCAACAAATGTTTTCTACAATGGTCGCTCCGCAAATTCAGCCTCTGACTCGGCAAACCTATTCGCTGAGTTTTTTTGCGCTAACTTTGTCAATGACATGGACTCGAATATAATGGGCTCTAGCTCTTCTAGTGACTCTTCGCTGAATTTTGGTTCGCTAACCATTTCAACCGAGGACGTTATCAAAGGAATTGGTGATCTTAAGCCATCTTCACAAGGCGATGTAGAGGGTTTCTCGGCTTTTCTGTTGAAAAACTGTCTATGTTTAGCTGAGCCTCTTACTGCAATCTTCAATCACTCTCTGGCGTCGGGCATATTTGTGGACGACTGGAAACAAACGTCTGTAACCCCTAT
>NW_023458558.1:66718295-66719599 GCF_013731165.1 Rhagoletis pomonella
TAAAAAACAAATATTTTTTATTGAAAGCAATGAAATCTAAATATAAACAATAAAAATACATACATGAGTTACATAATATATAACCAAAAAATCTATACGGAAAGATGTGTTCCACGCAAGTGGTAAAATTTTGTTGAACTGCGTTATTAAAAAAATTCACATATTTGGGTTCTCTTTGTAGAAAAAACAAGTTCAATTCCGATATCAATTGAATTACTTTTATCAACATTTATTAGGCATATTTTTAGTAGCTTTTTGCGTAAACTTACTTTGCCTAAACTACTATTTAACAAGAATTTTAGCAAAATATTACTGATTTTGGTTAAATAAACATTTATTTCAAAGAATTTTTTATTTTTATTTTAGAGGTAAATGTAATTTGTGGAAAGTGAAGAAAAACGAAATGACGACGTGAAGGCTTCTAAAGTGAAGTGAAAAACTTAAATTGAAGTGGCAGCGGCAGCACTGCTACCGCCTTGAATTGCAGCACATTTGCCAGTATTACCAGAAGTCACGATATATAAGAATTACAAGTAAGGTTATTCACATACTAGTCAACAAATTTGTCATGCAAGTCATTTCTTGTGAAACCGCCCGCTTATGCTACTGAAGAAAAAAAATCTTGGTTGCTAAATCCTGCAGCTGATTTTTATAAATTTCTGGAAACCGATTGCAACCTGTGCTTGAAACGGTTTCGGTTTCTTTCCTCTTCAGGTCAAGATAATGGTTACGATTTCGGTTTCGGTTTCGGTTTAACTCGTTGCTTATAAGTAAGTCTCTACCAGTGAAGGAATGCATTTTCAATTTGCCAATAACTAGCTTGCATGTGAATTTGCTAAATCGGCGTAAAACTTTTTGCTTGAGCAAAACCGTCCATAGCTATGAAACTACAAGCACACACACGTACGTATGTGCATATGGATGTACATATGTATGTATGTACATTAGAGTGGTGGGAAAAAAATTTCCTGCTGGTACCAAACCTTACGTTTCTAAGTTTAAATTTAAAGGTTGCTCATGATGCCCATATTTTACTCTAGAAGTATTGTGTACATATAGTATCAAACAATTGGTTAAGTAACCTCAGAACATTTCAAATTTAAATTATCTAGAAAAATATTACAAGCTTCAGTTGTCATGGCAACAGTACCTTTTTATAATCATAAATCATCAATATTTTTGCCAGTTTCGTAGCGATCCAGTAGCGAATTTCAAGATCAAGACAGATAATGTGTGATTTTTTAAGAGCTTGATACCTTTTTTTTTAAAAAAAACGCATAAAATTTGCAAAATCTCATCGGTTC
>NW_023458558.1:66719699-66722046 GCF_013731165.1 Rhagoletis pomonella
TTTGTATGGGGGAAAAATTTCCATCCTAGAAAACGGGGCACCCCCTTAGTTTTTTCCTTTTAATATTTGTAATATCTGTCTTGATCTTGAAATGCGCTACTGGATCGCTACGAAACTGGCAAAAATATTGATGATTTATGATTATAAAAAGGTACTGTTGCCATGACAACTGAAGCTTGTAATATTTTTCTTGGTATTTTAAATTTGAAATGTTCTGAGGTTACTTAACCAATTGTTTGATACTATATGTACACAATACTTCTAGAGTAAAATATGGGCATCATGAGCAACCTTTAAATTTAAACTTAGAAACGTAAGGTTTGGTACCAGCAACTCTTTCGGCAAAAGGAAAAATTTTGGAGGGCGCCCAAACCCTATCTTGGAAATTTTTTTCCCACCACTCTAATGTACATACATACATATGTACATCCATATGCACATACGTACGTGTGTGTGCTTGTAGTTTC
Source organism: Rhagoletis pomonella (assembly GCF_013731165.1). Taxonomy (NCBI): domain Eukaryota; kingdom Metazoa; phylum Arthropoda; class Insecta; order Diptera; family Tephritidae; genus Rhagoletis; species Rhagoletis pomonella. The sequence goes on from NW_023458558.1 coordinate 66,720,167, forward strand.
ATAGCTATGGACGGTTTTGCTCAAGCAAAAAGTTTTACGCCGATTTAGCAAATTCACATGCAAGCTAGTTATTGGCAAATTGAAAATGCATTCCTTCACTGGTAGAGACTTACTTATAAGCAACGAGTTAAACCGAAACCGAAATCGTAACCATTATCTTGACCTGAAGAGGAACGAAACCGAAACCGTTTCAAGCACAGGTTGCAATCGGTTTCCAGAAATTAAAAAAAAATCAGCTGCAGGATCTAGCAACCAAGATTTTTTTTTCAGTAGCATAAGCGGGCGGTTTCACAAAAAATGACTTGCGTGACAAATTTGTTGACTAGTATGTGGATAACCTTACTTTTAATACTTATATATCGTGACTTCTGGCAACACTGGCAAATGTGCTGCAATTCAAGGCGGTAGCAGTGCTGCCGTTGCCACTTCAATTTAAGTTTTTCACTTCACTTTAGAAGCCTTCACTTCGTCATTTCATTTTTCTTCACTTTCCACAAATTACATTTACCTCTAAAATAAAAAAAAAATTCTTTGAAATAAATGTTTATTTAACCAAAATCAGTAATATTTTGCTAAAATTCGTGTTAAATAGTAGTTTTGGCAAAGTAAGTTTACGCAAAAAGCTACTAAAAATATGCCTAATAAATGTTGATAAAAGTAATTCAATTGAGATCGGAATTGAACTTGTTTTTTTCTACAAAGAGAATCCAAATATGTGAATTTTTTTAATAACGCAGTTCAACAAAATTTTACCACTTGCGTGAAACACATCTTTCCGTATAGATTTGTTGGTGCTGAATCTAAATCTAGCCACAAAATTGTTCAGGATTTTTAGATATTCCAACCTCAAAGTGACAAAAAAACGATTTTTGACGATATTTGAGGTTTTATTACAAAAACAACAAGTATTTTTGCTCATTCCTTATTAAGGCATCACTTCAAGGCATTACTTTACTCTTCCCCTTTAAAATTCATTTCCGTTTGTTGCGACTCCATTTTTTTCTTTTTCGAAATTCACCAGTTTTAATATGCAGTAAAGTACAGTAGCTATGATGACTTATAATACCAAAGTACTGCCTGCAACAAAATAACCAAAAACACGGTCCATTCAGGCCAGTACAAGCTTTGGCAATTCTGCGGCCATATATGGATTCAGCACCAAAAAATCGATTAGAAACGATGTTTTAAACATGCAAAAAAATAAAAATAAAATAAAGCAGGTAAAAAATGGTGCCGCGACCCACTAGGGGGTTGCGTTCCACAGTTTGAGAGTCTCTGTTCTGTAAATAAATAAATAAATAAATAAATATTTCTCCTTAAAAAAATTAATAATAAGAAACTGAAAAATATACTACATAAAAGATTAAAATTGAATCCAGAGGTTAAATCAAAATCCTTTGGGAAGATTTCACTCTGCTGATTTTATATACTGCCCATATGAATTCGAAGAGTTAAATGATTGTAAACAACCTATAAAGAATAAATGAAGAAATTGGAGCGAATACATCTCAAGTCGACCACATATAAGCGTGGACTGGAAGTTTATGGAAAAACTTCTGAAAGTTTTTTTGTCGTCGAATCGCACGTATTCGATTAATCGCTCGAATTCGACTAACCGTTCACTTTCGACTAACCGACATTTTTCGAGTAGTGGCAGTTTTTCACAATAAATTTATTTTTTTTCCAAAGCAAGAATTGCCACCAAGCATAAGTATTTAAACACATAAAAAATACAACGTTTATCGAAAGCAAACAACTAGTCGAAAATTCGAAAATGAACGGTTAGTCGACGGGCGGTTATATATTATGTAACTTATGTATGTATTTTTATTTTTTATATTTAGATTTCATTGCTTTCAATAAAAAATATTTGTTTTTTA
>NW_023458558.1:66722146-66731129 GCF_013731165.1 Rhagoletis pomonella
TTTATATTTAGATTTCATTGCTTTCAATAAAAAATATTTGTTTTTTAATTTCATTAAATTTTTAGAAAAGCATTTTTCTAATTTTCGTTTTTTTAGTATATTTTTTTAAATTTTATTGATTTAAAAGGTTAGATATTTTTTATTCTTTTTCAATTTTTAGAAACCTAATTTTTCCTTTTAATTTAATTGTCATATCTTCCTTTTAAGTTTAAATTGCCTTTTGTTTTTAGATTTTATTGTTTAAAAACGGAAAATGGTACTTTTTTAATCTCTTCAAACTTTTAAGATCATAGGGACTCCATCTTTTCTCTTAAATACAATTTTTTTAAAGTTAATTTTCTTATTTTTTATAAATTTTATTTATTTTTTTTTTAAATTCCATATACGAGATTTTTAAGGGCTTATTTTTGATATTTTTTTAATTTTTTTCATTTTTATTTTCTTTTAATTTTCAGATTTTATTGTCAACTTACTTTTTATTTAATTTGAATATTCAGATTTCATTGTTAACTTTTTTAAACTTCATTTTTTTTTTTATTTTTTAGATTTCATTGTTTTAAAAAGAAAAATATATAATTTTTTCCATTGTTTTAATCTTTTCACTACTTTAAATTAAAAATGTATAGATTTTTTTTTTAAATTTAATTTAATTTTTAAAAACTTGTTGCCAAAATACAAACAAAATAAAATAAAATTATGTTAAAAACTCGACGGTTGCACGACACCTAAAAACAACTAGTAAGCATTGTCCCATACCCGGGGAACGACCAAGCTTTTTGTACGGTTGAAATACGAAACCATAAAAATGCAGTATATAATGAAAAAAGAGTTGATGCTATGGAGATTTAAAATATTACTCTTTGAAAGATATGAATTATATGAGTACCATATGTATCTACATATTTTGGTGCGTATGAGGCAGTAAGTAACCAGTTGGACCACTTACCACATAACCATAAATTAAATTGTATTTCGCCTAACTCGAGTGTCGTCGTTGTTGTTGTTAATTCACTTTCGTCATTAATTTTATAGTTTGTTGTGTGTTTGTCATGTGTTAGTTTTTGTTGCTATCAATTCGATCACTACTTATATACAGTTGCGATCACAATTCACAGTCAATTAAAAATTTATTTGTGCAAGGCGGCGAGACATGAGTTACACTACTTTTTTGTTGTAGTTCTAATAAAATCGCACTGCCATAATTCGTTGAAAATTGTAAAAAAAAAATCATTAATTCATTGAGCTGTAGGTGGAGACGCGATTTTGTCTTTTTGCCGTCGATATTTTGCCACCGCCTCTATGTAATTAAGTTTTATAGCAATAAAAATCAATTTATTGAGCTAAATTCAATTATACTTTTTTTAATTTATTTAATTTACCGTATGTGGCAAAAATGACGAATATCTATCGTATAGGTATGGCCTTTTCCAAAATGTTATTTAAACTTGACTCATTTGGCTTGGTCGTAGCGTTGCACAGTGTCGCGACTGCGGCCAAAAATGGTAAAAATCAATGGAGAAATCAAAAGAAAAAAATGTATGTCAATTGCTTGGCACTATATCCAGTGGAGCATATCAAACAATATTTTTAAAAATATCTTTGTCCGTTTTTCCCAGAATGGGCTCGAATTTGGTACACCTAAAAATTGTTTTTTGGAGAGAAACGAGCATTTCACAAATAAATTCATGTGCTGTTTATAAAATGGTATAACTAATGCGGGGTTTTAAACAATTTGAAATCGTTTTACAATATATTTAGTACCTTTTACTACCCACCAACCCTAAATTTTAATAATTCATCCATCTGATGGCGTTACGGTACTAGTTAAAACGTCAAAAAATAAAGTGACGCCCGATAAAATGCTCTTCGCTTTGCGTGACAGGTTCGCTTTGACAGATAAGATGAAATGTATGAAAATGCACGGAGCAAGCCACATACAGTGGCGGTCAAAAGTGGATGAATTGTGTTTCCTTTTTAATAGTTATTTACAATGTTTTTCTAGCTAAAATTTATTTGATAGTTTCCATAAAAATATGGTTCATGCTTTAAAAAAACATATACATAAGTCACACTATTAAACTTTACACAGAACTTAGAAAAACTCTCAAAATTTGTATCTAAATTTAGAGCTTTTTAACCAGAATTTTTATAATTTTTTGGGTATGGAGTTAAACGGCTTATAAAATTTTAATAAGCTTTGAGCGGTTAAAAAATCGCAATGATTTTTAATTTTTTTTTTTGTTAACGGAGTTTTGCAAATATGAATTTCTTGTGGAAGAATATTCGTAGGACCGTTTGCGAAAAAATATAAAAACTCAACGCCAGTTTTCCTAAATATTGCTATTTATTTTGTGTTTTTTTTAACATGGACCATATTTTTGTAAAAAAAATATCAGAAAATTTTAGCTTGAAAAACATTGTAAATATTAAAAACGAAACTCCATTCATCAACTTTTCACCGCCACTGTAGGTCATTTTAGTTGCAACGCTAAACGAAAAGATTGTCAACTCCGATCTTTTTGTGCGCGGTGACCACCAGATGGTTTTATTTTCATTTCGTTCAAATTCGACATTCAACGTAAAATTTAATTACATTGCTGATGTTGTTAAAACTAAAATTTAATGTAAAATCCACAGCAATTTTCTTATCTGTATCAAGTTTCACATTTTGACTTTCTTTGATAACATAAAGTTACTCATCAAATTTCATCAAAATTGGAGCGCATTTAGAGCAATATTTTCGGCCGCATGTTATATGGAGTCGCGACACTGTGCGTTGTGGTTTTTGCCTATAGCAAACCTACTGACGTCACCCATCAAGTGATGTGGTTTTGGAATAAATAAATGCAAAAACTGAAAAAATATGCTTATATATTTATGAACAGCTGAATAAGTTAAGCGACATTTCGACCAGTTTTGGATATTTTTTCTTTTAATTATATAATGTTCATATATTTTTTTTTTAACTCTGGCACATTACATATGTACAAACCCAGCACCATATATGGGGCCTTGAGCGCCAGAGTAGCCTAACTGACACTTCAAAAAAGTTGAGGTCCACCTAAAAATACATCTCTAGAATTGAAACGCTATTAGCCCCAGGCACGCCCTTTAGTTTTTTTTACTAAAGTATGTCTTTGTCATATTAATAAAAAATTTTGTTTTTTAGATAGGCTCCTCTGGTTCTCATGACCTCATATGTAAATCTACACTTCAAACTTCGTATAAAATTTATCAAAATTTAACAAACTTTAAGAATTACACGCAAAAATTTTAAACTTAAAAATTCTGAATAAAAAGTTTAAACATTTTGGATGTCATTGTTAAAGTTTGTTGAATTTTTATGGTGCTGGTTATGTAATGTGCTAGACTTTTATACAAAAAATATAAACATTAAATAAACAAAAGAAAATTGCCAAAACTGGTCAAAATGTCACTTAACTTAGTCAGCTGTCCGCAAGGGTATGTAATTAAAAACCACTTTACGAAAACAAAAACAACTAAAATTTCCATTAAAAAAAACGCAATAAAACATAACATGGCATAACGTAACATAACATGGCATAACGTACCACAACATGGCGTAACGTAACATAACATGGCATAACGTAACAACATAACATAACTTGACATAGCATAACATGATTAAATATAACATGACATAACATAACATGACATAATATAAGCTAACATTACATAAGATAAGTTAACACAAGATAACCTTACATAAGATAAAAATAAAGGAGTAAAATCGTGCGATGACATATTAATAATTTTTTAATATTAATATTTTTTTTAATCTTTTTGCTCCATCAATAGAGTAAAAGTTAAAACCGGCGCCCAAAAAATGGTTTTAAGGCCAATTTCAGAAGAAAATTTAAATAGCAAAAAAAAGTTCAATTTTGGATTTATATTTAAATCCCATTTAGCTTTTGTTGGGTTTCAGATAAACTTTTTTTTTAAATATGCCAAAGAAGTGGCAACACTGTTGCTTGTTGCTTGAAATTGTTGTTGCATTTGTTTGTTTGTTTACTGTGAGCTGAACAGCTGATTGTTGTTTGGTACAAACACAGGGTGCATATCTCATATGTAATAGGCAATCTCTGCTTAAATAGCCCATCTGAAATTGGGCCTTAAAGTATAATACATTTAAGTATGTATATTCTTATTTCGCTGCCAGCTGAAAGTAAAGTTTTTTACAGAGTTCCATAGTAAACTGCTGCAGGAATGCATTTGTTTGCAGCTTCAAAACATTCTCTTGATGTTAGAATAGCCGCTCTCTTTCATTCTATGTTAGCGAACATGAATTAGAATGTTATCGAAGAGTACTGGAATGGAGTGGAGTGAATATTCTCTCTTAATAGAATATTCATATTCTCAACATTTGCAACGGAAGGTAGAGTATTTGAGAATACTCTAAAGGCTCTGTTATGCATATTTGGCATTGCTTGAGAGTTGTCACAAAAGCAATCTGTTAAATGAGCTTCGCGTGTAAGCGGTTACCCAACGCACTGCATTACATAAACAGAAGTCTGTTCGTTTTTGTTTTCTACATAAAAATGGTATAGCATTGCATGCACTGCCAAGTATGCATAACAGAACCTTAATATACTCGTATGTACAATTAAATATACATATGTATATATATATTTGTATGACGCTGTTTCTAGACTGTTGAAGTGAATTCAGTCCACATTAAAATTTGAAAATTTAATAATAGTAAATGGTCTTTATTTTAAAATTATGTCAAATAGACATAACCTATGCACATACATACAAACATATGTGCATATATCTTTAAATTAAAACAAAATGAAAACAAAATATTTATTTAAACTAAAACTTAACATGGAATTCATTTGGATCACTTAAAACATACATACACCCATCAGAATATGTTTCCGTACAGTGTTTTTTTTTGTTAATGTTTCCAATGTTTTGCATAATAAATTTTTTCGTTAATTTTTAATAAAAAAATAGTTCATTCTGCATCAAAAAGCATATAAGTTAGTGTTTCAAAGTTTTTACAAAATTTTGGAAAATTAGACAAATTTTCACCAAAATTTTCAGCTTTTAAACTAAATTTTTTAGAATTTTGAGTATGCAGTTTTGTAGTTCACTTAATTTCAGTACAATAAAGTGCAAGTTTTAAATGGCTATGATGTTGCTCATTTTCTCCATATAACGAGTGCCTGGTAGTTTTTTTGTATGGGAAAAAATGCCGAAGAGCGTCAGTAAAAAAATTCTCAAAAATCAACGGTAGCTCATTGCCACTTAAAATTTCTGCTTTGTTATTCTGAAATTGAGAGAACTACAAAACTGCATACTCAAAAAAATTCTAAAAAATGTTGTTAAAAGCTGAAAACCGTGAAACCATGAAACCATGGCATTGTAATTAACAAAAGAGCCTCCATCAGTTGACTGTTAAGTATATTTAAGTACAGATATTTAAAATAAAATGAAACTTGTAAATACGTATATACATTAATAAAAACTTGCCTCATTTATATTTGCCATAATGTCAAAAATTTCTTTATTATTTATTATTAGTTTAATATTTATTACCCACAAAAGACCTACAGCACGATGCCGCTATTGCGCTTGATTAACAGCACTTCAGCAAAAAAAGGCTATGCTGGACATGTAATACTCTCAAATACTCGTTTATTTGAAGGTAAAAATGCGAAACAGAGAGCATAGGAAAGAAAATAAGAGGTACTCCGTTACACCAATGGTAATGAGCATTCCATTCGCCAAATATTATACTCCCGCTCATTCGCATTCTCTTGCTGATATCGTTTGCGAACCTTGTACATGTTTTGAGAGTAAAGAGAACGACCGCAAAAGCAAATGCATTCTCGCAGCTGTATATTCCATAGTCAATTGAAAGGAGGCCATAATCAAGCCTATACTTATTCAAATTTGTGAGTTCGACGTTGAAGCGAATGCAGATAACTATCTATTTGTTTTTGCTTTCTCCTTTTTTGCTCATTCTGAAACGAAGTGTAATACGATGTTTCCACGATTCGTAATTCGCTCTCTAAGTAATTCACTAAGTAATACGTGAATTACCCGGTTTCCACGACACACATTAGTTAGTAATTCGTTTGACAGCTCTACTTTTTGTTCTTGTTCTTCGCTATTTATTATTATTTTTGTAGACCGAAAATACCGAAGACGGAGCAAATATGTTATTCATCAAAGGTTTTAATTTATTAAGTGAATATTTTATTAATTGATTTTCCAGCAACCGATTCGTTCGTAATTCGCATGGTAATTCCATCTGAATTACCTGCAAATGAGCTAATTCGTTCTCAAAATTTTGTATGTAGAATTACGTAATTCGAAGGGAAATTGGATGGGGAAAGACAAATGGGAGAGCGAATTACGAATAGGAGAGCTAATTACGAAACATGGAAACGTAGTATATGTAAGTGTGTAACTATTTACCGGATTAATTCTCTGTTCAAGCTCATTTTGATTGCTTTTTACTCATATTACAGTTTTAAATACATTGTAATTTAAATTGAACACAAGTATCTTCTTGACAGAGGGGCTGATTCTCTGTTTGTTCGAAAATAAAAGCCCTTAAGCTTCTAGCTGACAGGTTTCATATACATACGTTTATGCTACGGCAATATACTTTGGATAAACACACATGTATAAGTATGTATGCAGCTTTTCCTTTTTTGATGAGCTGCTGTCATTTATTTACCTGCATACATAGTATTTATCTGGCATTTAAGTATAAGAATGTACACATACATACATACATATTCAGGTTAATGTGAAATTAATATCCACCAACTGTTGTCTGCTTGTCGCCAGAACAATTCAGAAAAAAATCTTGCTTACGGCAAAGAGGTTGAAATTAGTTTGTAGACCCTAAATTATTTGGCTGCGTTGTGTGGCTTAAGCTGTTTAAACAACTTTCTCTTTTTTTCTTTACCTTTGGTAAAACGCGCGTAACTACCAGTCTATTCTGACAAAAGAATGGCCAAGTCAAGGCATGTAAACCTTTCAATTTTAAAGAGAAACAAAAGTTTATCTATGACAGCTGCGGCGTTTTAATTATCGAGTTCAAGCTAGAGTACACTGCAACAATTCGCTTTGTCTCAATTTGTAGAAATTCGAGCTGCAGCATTGTAAAGTAAACAAATCAAACAAAGCGAACGAACTGGATTTAGTTACGAAGTTGTAATTCTAAAATCGCGGCTAATGAAATTACGCTTTCCTGTTTTCTTTTACTTTTCCCAGGTTTTTGCTGTTGCGTCGTCTTTTGGTTCCGGCAATGCAGCATTTCATCATTTGGCCTCTTGTCGAAGACATTGATGACTGGCACTGCAATTATGTGTTTACGCATCTGTAGTTATTTAGTTTCACTACTTAAATGGTGGATACTCCTCCTCTTTGGGGGAGTTAAAAGAGTCATACTTTAGCTTACCGTTGAAATAAAGGGTGTGTGGAATGAAACTTAAGTTTGACTAAAACTGCTGTGCTGAAATTTAAAAGAAGGAAGAACGTCTTATCAATTTAGATCGTAATTTTGCTGGCTTGAAAATAACTTTCACTAATTTTATCGGTTAAAGTAGCATCATTTCTATTAATCTTGAAAATTTTTACTTTTCGGTCACTTTCGAGTTGTCCTTTTCTTTCATAAACTAACATAGCAGTGATATACATAAGTACCTTTAAAAATCATTCGAAGTTTAGTTAGCACATCTGTCTTTCGGGAATTTCTTGGTTTTTTTTGGAATCTGGCTCAATTCACGATCGGGATAGCTAAGATTGTAGCTTGTGCTGTGAATTACACGTTCATAGTTGGCGTTTCCTTGATTTCACGAAAATGGTACAGTGTTGTATTTAGCAATAGCACCGTCTATAGCTGTATATACATTTACTCCTATTCAATTTTAAAATTGAGTTATCTATATTTTTTATTGAAATTTATAAAAAAAAAACTATCGCTATTTCAAGTAAACTATTGGTATTTCATTAAAATGATCGATAATGTACTAAAATTATCGATATTTTGAATGGTTATGTTTATTGAAATTATCGGTATTTTATTGAAATATTCGATACATTACTGAAATCATTGATATATGTATGAAATTATTGATATTTAATTGAAATTATCGATATTTAATTGAAATCATCGAATTTTATTGAAATTACTTACATGAAAATACATTTTATTTAAATTATCCACAGTTTATTAAAGTTATTCGATATGGTATTGACATATTCAATATTAGAATGAAATGATCGATATTTTTTGAAATTGTCTACATGTAACAAGTAACTGAAATTATCTAAATTTTATTGAAATTATCGACATTTTATTTAAATTATCGACATTTTATTGACATATTCCATTTTTTATTGAAATATTTCATATTGTGTTGCAATTATCGATATTTTATTGAAATTATCTACATACCTGTTATTGAAGTTATCGATTCTTTACTGAAATTATCGCTGTTTTTTGAAACTATCGGTATTTTAATAGAATTTAGTTTATCAATGTTTTCATTGAGTTTGTATATCGATGTCGATGTTTATCGAATTAATCGATAATATTGATCGATGTTATTGAAATTCATAAGTACTTTATTGATGTCATCTATTTTTTATTGAAATTATCGACATCTTATCGAAATTATCTACTTATGTTTTATTGAAATTTCGATATTTTTTTTAATATCGGTATTTTGCAGAAAGCTTCGATATTTATATTGAAATTATCGATTATTTATTATTATGAAATTATCGATTTTATTACCGATACCTCCTTTTTTGATATTTATCATATCCACTATGGAGTCATTAATTGATGTTATCAGGTTTTGCCTCTACATTTAGCATTATCATTCATCGATATTGTTATCGATATTTTATCGAGAATGTACATGTTCATAATTGTACACGTTTCGGACCATTGCTCTTTTAATAAACTAACCTCACTGCAACACCCTTTATA
>NW_023458558.1:66731229-66733400 GCF_013731165.1 Rhagoletis pomonella
ATACATAAATGTGGGTGAAGAGTGCGAAATGGAATTGAGAATTGCATTAAACGAAGGAGAAAAATACAGCTTTGAGCAGAAGCAAGAATGAAGTTGGTAGCGGTTGCAGTCGCAACTGTGGGCAAAAAAAAAGTGGGTACACATTTACGAATCTCGACCTACACACCTACATTCGAGGTAGTTAAAGCGCGATGCGCGCGAAAAGAAAAAGTTATTTATAAAAATAAACTGAGCTTAAAAGTTGAAGCTCCGAAAATTCGCAGATAAAGCTTGGTTACTACTGTGGGGCACAGTGTCGTTGTACCAGTTGTGTTTTTGGGCTCTAAGAAATGTAATAATTTCTTTGGTAGCTGTTCGAAGGGAAAGAGAATGTGGCCCTATTCCTCACGAGTGGCAATTTTTGTTGGAGTTCTCCACTGGCTGTTTGTTGCTATTGCAGTTTTTCGACATCTGTCGCTGTGCAAAGGCGTGCTCGTATTCCCTGCTGTAACAAGATCTTGATCTAAATCCATTCGGGAGCCTCGGATAATGCTTAGTTCTTAAGCTTTAAAACCATACCTTTCGTCTATCGCAAAATCTGATTTTTTTCTTTTTCGATCCAAAGACAGCTGAGCGGATCGATGGTGCTTTTTATGCTGGAACTTTCCGAGCTGCAGACTACTATGTCTCAGGATCCGGCCAAGTGGATAAGTCTCAGTTTATAATCAGATTTTTCGTCCTGCAGGTGGAATCTTTTAACTGTTGGATTAACGATAGCTTCTTTGCGCGGCCTGGGATTGTTACCAAGCACGATTTTAAATTCGTGGCGGCAGAAGCGTTCATGATCTTTCGTTACATAATCCTACTCTTCCGTCGGAACTTAGGCGCATATGAGCGAAATGTTGAAGAATCTCACTTTAAAGACGAGACGCTCGTTCTCCACAGTAAAGCCTTGGCGACGATGTCTTTCTTCCACCAAAAATCCGACAATCAACCTACGCTCCTTTACATGGTAGCTGTAGTAGACGAAGCAAGGTACTAGGCAGCTAGGTACGCTCACTAAGTTCCTACAATTCTGGGTCTTCAAATTGCTTTCCATTAAACTTTTAGATAGAAAACTATAAAATTCACCTGAAAACAAGCTTTAAATTTCAATATGCCTAAAAGCTTTGACTCGACGCCCAGTGGATCTATATAATTGTGTATACTTATTTTTGAGTACTTCAGTATTTGATTTTACAAATGAAATACTTGATTTTTGAACTTCCAAGTTAATTGGCGCAGCTTAGTAGGGCATTTCTTAAAAGTTGACTGCAGTTAATTTTATTGGATTCTTACACTTTTGAAGTCTGTACTCCATAAATCAGTCCACATTTTAACCTAACGTTCTCTGCCTGTGCTTCATCGCACACACACACACACACACATCCTCCCTCATAAGCACAAAGGGAAATCCATCGCTGGTGCAAATCGGCAGTGAAGTCTAAAATAGACCAACTGACACTGACTTGGCAATAAGACAGCCTAACTACCAACATCTATGAGTACGTATGTACATACGATACGTATACCAAAAAAATTGCCTTTCACCACTGCGTGATGCTCTTAAATTGTGCCGATTGTTAGTTCTGGTTGTTATTTTTATTCGTTCTTGTGATTGCGGCTGTTGCTACCATTTGACGCTCGAGGTAAAAGAGGAAAACCGCCGTGGAAATACATATACAAAATATTTACATAAGGGCGGAATAATTAGTTGGGAGCAAAATTTTCGAAGAAAGTGTATAGCAAATTCAAATTCTACGATTGACTCTAAGCAAAAATGGCGAACAAACTTTATACCAACAAGTAATTTTTAGCAAAAAAACCGACTTCAATTCTCATATATAAAAAAAAAAAAATATATATATATATATATATCTCATGATCCACTGATCGCATCTTAACCAGATTAGGACGGGATCACCTCCTCTGAGACACTACCTTTCCGATGCAAAAAGAATTATCGGTTGACGTGGTCCAAAGTAATGCGGTAACATACATAAAAAAAATATTCCGACGAACTGATAACCTCCTCCTTTTTTGGAAGTCGGTTAAAAATGACGTGTGACCCTCCCAGTTTTCAAAAGAAAAAGCAGTACATATGTATATTGTAACTTTTGTAGTCGAAATTTATTTTTCATTGTACTAAAAAC
>NW_023458558.1:66733557-66734639 GCF_013731165.1 Rhagoletis pomonella
TCGCGAGTTCATTGAAAATTTGCATGCCTTGTGTAAACAAATTAAAGGATTCAATAAAAAACAATAGATGCAGTATGTACATTAGGGTGTTTTTTTGCGACTATTTTTTCCACGCCCACCTCGAAATTTTGTGGGAAGTACCAAAAAAAATCCCTGAAAATGTGAGCCCTTACTATTAATGTTAACTTTGATTTTTTTGCTACAAAATTCTACAGCTCATAGGCATTTCTCGCAAATAAGGGGAATGTAAAAGTCAAACTTTTAGGACATTTAATTTCCTTCAAAAAAGTTCCAGAACACCAAATCGCTAACACCGCTACTTCTTGAGGCATTGGGTTTCGAAGTTAAGGAAGTGAGGAATTTTCATAGATGTTTGAGCTAAATTATAGAAATCGGTAATCTCAAGAAATATCTATGTTAACAATTTGGTGTTCTAGATTTTTTTTGTAGGAGATTTAATATCCAACAAGTTTGTGAATTACACTTTTTCTGTAGCTCCTTGTTATTTACGAGATATGGGCAAACACCGAGAAGTTCATTAAAAAAAGTTTGGTTTAGTGACCATACTTTTTGTAGGTATTTTTTAATCGGTCCAGTTCACGCGAATCTTAATATTTTTCTGAAATATAACAAACTTTGTAATCCCGGAAGAAAAAACTCAACTGTTTTTGGTGATGCAGTCTAATGTACATACATAAAAAATTACACTTTCACATGGCGTTTTTAATACATATAAATAATGCTGATTTGAACCGAAATATTTCGGTAAGACGAATAGATTTTCTTTGAAAGAAGCGTGAGACCGTTTAATGTAAGTAGTATGTACTTTAGGGTGCCTCACCTAAAAAGTTGTGGTGGGTTTTCTACCGGATTTATAAAATTTATTATATTTTAAAACTTCCGCTAAAATATTTCCAAAAAATATTAAGATTTATCTCAGATGGGCCTCCAACAATCGGGCTTTTGGTACAAAAAAATTTGTTTGAAATATTTTTTTTTTCCAAAAAATCACCTCAGATTATATTATCGACTTTCAAATCATTTACGACATATTTTAGCAGATGTTTTAAAATATAATATTT
>NW_023458558.1:66734739-66775998 GCF_013731165.1 Rhagoletis pomonella
CAGGGAGGAATCTCTCAACTAACATAAAAAATTATGAAATAATGGGAGATGCAAAAGTCAGATGTCCTAATTGGGCTGCAATGCCCCACAAGTACAAAAGATAAATACATATTTTGCGCTTACACGTTTGCTAAGTATTTGGCTGAGCTTATCCTTCAATTTATGGTGTGCGTCCTGGCGTTATATTAATATATGTAATGGAAGACCTGCAATTTTACGCCGCACCCGAACTACAGAAATACACTCGAGATGTTTGCCATTGCCTGCCGAGGTGCCGCTACTACCACTAGAAAAACGTTTCCTAATATTAGATGTTGGTCAGGCCAGGGATCGAACCCCGATCCTACGGAGTGGTAGTAAGCACCTCTCTAAGCCGCTCGGCTACAACGGCCATTTATAAAAACTCTTAAATTGCATTACTGCGCCGTTAAAACACATCTTCACAATTCATTCGTCCAACTTAGAGGTATTTTTTTTTTTGTGGTCAGATGCCACTGCATGGCAATGCAAATGTTTTCACAAGCTTTCATGTATTTCTTAGGCTGTTTTAATTCCCATTAGCACGCCGTAATTGAGTAAGCGAATTGTGTTGATCGGCTTTGACTTCAGCTTTGGTGAGTAGGTTAATTGAAAGTGAGAGTGACGTCTGGTCTTTCTTTACCACTGCTATATATCTCATTGTACTAACACAAGCACACAAGCGTAAACGCCAATGCATTTCATTTGCTTTTTAATTAGAAAGTTTATGCACATACATGCGTGCATACATATACATAGGTATGTATATACATCTGTATGCAATTGTACGACTATATACCCTGCAGGAAAAAAATTATCAATTGATAAAAAATAACCCACTTGTAGTTAGATTTTCTGCGGGATTTCGATAAAATATATAACTTATCGTTAACTACAAAAAGCTAATTCAAAACTAGTTGAGAAGTAATGCAGGCGTAATCGTGAGTTACCATTTAATCGATCGAAATTTTGTATTATCATTTTGAAGTTATGTCTGACGGAACTGGAATATGGGCCACCTATGTACAGCAGAACAGATACATACATATGTAATCTTAACCCTACAACCAAAACGTCCTTCCATTCTACGTTAAGACCAACTATGCGTAAATTTTACGTAGTGATTAGAATCTGCCTGATACAATTCAATTTGTTTCTCATTTTCACATTGATAATTTTTATCAAACGATTTATTCTTAAAATAAAGTACAAAATTTTAAAAGAAATTCAATTTTATTTTGTTAAAGAAAATACAAGAAATAAATTAAATTTCGTTGACATAGATTTGACAAACTTTAATTTGATGTTGACTGCATTCATAAGCCCACACCAGGGGTGGGTTTTGGGTATTCGTTCATTTTTTCCTTGAGAGCTGCAAACTGGTTTAAGAAAGTTTGATAGAAGAAATTTTTTTTTCCATTTCGTGTGCGTAATTTTATATGAATTTTCCGTTTTTCTTGAGAGCTGTTAAGAGTTTAACTGCGAATGAAGACATTGTCCTAAAAGTATGCAATGCATACCCACTTAATGTTGTTTTTTACACTTTACATCCTAAAAGAGTTTACCACTGATATGTACTTAACAAGGATTCGAAGATTTAATTTGCCAACTTCGAACTCGTTCCACCAAAATGATAAAAATACAAGTTCAGTTAATTTTTTCGGTATTCGAAATATTAAAACGATAAGGCAATTGTGAAAAATCACCATCTCCATCGAAAACGAGAAACCAGAGATCGAGGAAAATTAACATTAAAACTCCTTTTTAACATCTTTTATTACCTTTGAAAGAGCGCATCTTGTGTTTATCGAACCTTGTACATATTAAACTAGTAATTTTTAAATTATGGGACGACCCTTGAGGTACCATCTTTCCGATAACAAAAAGAATTATTAAAATCGGTTCATGTGCTCCAAAGTTAGCATACAAAAAAAAAAAAAAAAAAAAAAAAAAAAAAAAAAAAAAAAAAAAATGAAAAAATATTCCGACGAATTGATAAATTCAGTTCTTTCAGTTTCAGTTCTTTGTTAATTTTTTGTAAAAAATTTATGAAACTTCGAAAAGTTTATTTATTACATACTGTACATAAAAATTGCATACATGTATTTTAAAGAGCATATTATCTGAAGCGAATTTGCAGAAGTAGAACACCCCCCAAAATATATTCCTGGGCGCGCCCCTGACCACATATGTATATCTTACGCATAAAATATTAAAATATCGCTTTTCTTATTGATATTTTATGTCCAAAAGTAGTTAGTTACAAGTTAGTTGCCACCAAATGCAGAGGCAACCCTTGACTATATCGCCCAACAAATATACATAGTTAGCTTTCCTAAAAGAAAATTTACAGTTAATAGCGACCTGTATTTTCTCCCCAATCAACTTCAAGTTAATTTATAGTTTGTATATAGTTATACATTTCTTGCAGGGTGGCGATTCGCCTCTAGCATTCCAAAACGTGCAGTCGTTAGTCAATTTGCTGCATTTCCATGGAGTATATATGGACATATGTATGTACAAAGTGTGTATGTATGTATGTGTTCTATATACTAAATATTTGTCACTTCATTACACACTTAGGTGATTATTTACTACAATTAGGTTGGTAGCGCCAATTACTCTAGCATGTTTGCTCGGCGACACCCACCGTCAGTTGCTAACCACACACACACCCAGCTAAGGCCGGTATATTAATTTCGTTTGCTGCGAATTGCAAACTCTTATTTGAGACAAAAAGAGTTGGAATTCAGGGTACGGCAAAGTCGTTAGCTGTTTGTTGATTTAATGGTTTGCTGATTGACTAACTGCTGAGTTGATGGTTGACTAAAACGAATAAAGATTGCATATAGAAAAATATAATAAAATAAAATTGTACGTAGGTGGCGTTGGTATTGACAAAAGTTGTAGAACATTACATATAATTGCTGGCAATGCTTAAGTAATGCTATTATATGGAGTCCAAAAATGGCAAACTTTAATTACCACAATAATTGAGTTTTGGTCGAAAAAATGTATAGAGAAAATACTTTTATGTAGATAAATATGTTTTTTTTTAATGTATACAATAATTAAATACTCACTATTTCCCCCTCTTTCTCTTCTTTCATTTACAGAATGACACTTATGACCTTGCACTCTGCCCCACGAACAATAGCGGGTTTGGAACAGCAACCGCAATTATTGGCGCCATGGACTGTCTGCCCATCATGAATGGCGGCGGAGGCGGCGCCAGTAGTAGCAACAGCAGCGGTATCGGTACACTTGGTATCGGCGGTGCACATCATCAAATCATGCCCAGCGGCAACAGTTCAGCGGCTGCTATGGGTGGCGGCGGCAGCACACCAACCGTCACCGTTGTCGGTGCATATCAGCAACACCTCGCCAACTTGCATACACATCATCCGCACTTGAATTTGATTGGCCATCATGCCGTCACACCGTACAGCAATAATTATCCGCTGCATCACAGCAGCAGCCATCATCACATACAAAGCGAGCAGACGAAGTCGCTGCAGGAGTTGCAACATGAGGTTGGCGCGCTGCTGGAATTTCGCGATCTGGTCATTGAAACGTTTCCAGATCTCAAACATAAAATGGCTTCAATGTCTTCTTCATCGGCCGCGTCCACGACGACAGCGGCGGGCGGCACGTTGATGAGCGGCACATCAGTGTCGGGCGCGAACACGCTGACTGGTGGCAGTGGCGGAATGTCTAATGCGTCATTAGTGTCAAGGTGAGTACAAAAAAAAAATACAATGCGAAAATTAAGCGGCTTAATAATGCCTATGTTTTCATACAGACGCGAGTGGGAGCCCGGCATACGTTTGAAGCGTAAAGTTTCGCAAAAAGATCCGTCCACACCGACCACCCCAAGCGCTGTGGCGACGACGAATTCGACTGGCGCCGTTGCAGGTGTCGCAGCTGGCGAATTATCGTCGTCGTCGCTGACGCGTAGTCGCAGCAACTCGCATAGCGGCAAAAAGGAGCCAAAGAGTGGAGAGAATAATAATGGGAGTGTTGTGCAGGACTCTGGTTTCTCAACGGAGACGAGCTCCTCGAAGGAAGGTCATAGCGCATCGTCTACGAACGGTGCTATGACGGTGAGTGGACACATCTGCTAAGCTAGTTAAACGAATAATTGAATTTGTAAATTTTTTCTATAAATTGCAGGGTGCCACGGCGCTGAATCGCCTCTCCTGCCACGAATCTGACGATGAGCTACTCAATCTGCTCGACGTTATACACCGCAAATCGAATCGTTTACGCGAAGAAATGGATCAGTTACAGCAGTATGAGCGGCAGAATCTACGTGGCGCTAGCAGCAATCTTAGCACTAACAACAACACTAATCTGGCGGATGAGTCCACAACGACTGTGATTGCAGCAAACGAAGCATCCACACCGACAACGCGTAGTTCTTCGGTGTTAGCAAAGTCAAGCAGCGCTAGCGGCAGCAGTCAAAGTACAGTGAATGCTGCCGGTCTTACGCCGAAAACCTTCCGCGAACATGTTGAACGTCTTAACAAAGAGGATATCAAACAGTTGCGTAGAGAGCGTGATCGCCTGCTGGACAAGTTGGCCGAGATGGAAGCAGAAACGTTGACTGGACGCATTAAGGCAGCTAAAATGAATGATCAAGTGGAGGAGTTAATCAGTGTGAAGAAAGATCTCGAGGAGCAATTAAAGCTGGCGATGGCGCAGAAGTTGGAATTGAGCGCGCGGGTGCAGCAATTGCAACAACAGCAGCAGCCGCAGCAGTTGCAGCATAGTAAAAGTTCATCGAGGTAAGTGTTAGTAGTTTAGTTTGTGTTAGTAGTTTCTTTATATTAATTTATTGATTTTAACCTTTATTCTAGTCAATCTGATTATTCGAGTCAGCGCAATTTCTTATCTTCTGCAACAACGGTGCTATCAACAGGTAGCGCTGCTTCAGTACAGCTTCAAGACGGTGGCGCAGCTGCCAACACCATCACTACCATACTATCGAACGCACAAAGCCGGCGTCAACATACATTCCAGCCAGTGGTGGTGTTTGATCAACAGCAACAGTATCAGCGTCCACAATATACAACTCCCCCGGAGGACATACACATTGCATTCCATCAAAGCACAGGCAGTGATACTAAAAGGCAACAATCGGAGCAGGGCGATCAACAGCAGCAGAAGCAGTTGGGTCGACTGGATGGCATTGTGAGCACACCAGGTGGGCGCTATAGTAAATGCCGCATGATCGATTCGAAACGTTTCGCCGCAATACTATTAGAGACAAGCGTAGTTGAGTTGCAAAGGCATCTGCTGACGCTCACCGTGCAGAATCAGGTGAGAATTGAAATTCTTATTGGTAATTATTTCGATTGTCTAACTCATCTCCTCATACTCCAACAGGTTCTGATGCAGAAACTGGATTCCGCTACCAAGTCAAAATCAAATTTAGCCAAAAGACTGGATAAATCGAAAGATGATGTTGAAGATCTGCGTTTCCAGGTGAGCACAACTTTTCTAACGAATTTACATAATAGCCTTCTTGTGCATCTACTAACATTATCTCTTTTCATTGTAGCTGGAGGAGAAGAATATTGAGTTGGAGGGCACTAAAGCGCAACTGCGCATACTAGAGTCTCGCATACACTCTGTGACGCCTAGCAGTGGTGCACCTACCAGTTCATATTTGCACTCGCAAAATGATTACGAAACAAATCGTTCATCGGCTTCCACCACATTGATGTTGAGTCGGCGTGGCATTGGTAGTGGCGCTAGTGATACGCTGCACTTCAGTGATTTGCGTTCGGCCACACCAATTTCAGCGACAATGACAGCAACATCAGCGGCTGGGCAAATGCCCGCACCGCAAGTAACGCAAATCTCTACGCCCAGCATGAAGGCGATGGTGCATCTGCCGATGGATGAATTGCAGCAACATAGTAGCAGCACAGAATCAGCGCATGATCATGAGCTGCAAGATAATGGCCATGCCCAGAATGTGGCCAGCAGACTAATGAGCGCAAGTGTGGGCGGTGTGAGCCCGTTTGAGAGCGCGGTGCGCGGTAAAAAAAATAGCATTGGAAGCAAGCCCAGCAAGATTCCTTTGCCTGGAAGCAAAGCGGCGGCCTATTTTGCAGGTAAGTGTGTTACATTTTTTTTTAGTTATCGTGAATTGTGAATTTATCAGTAATCATATGTATATAGTACTATTAACAATTGCATCTTACTGCCCACCAATATCAATCACCCATTTCTGTTCGCTCTTTATCGCTTCAGGTAAACCACCTAGTGGACGACCGTCTACAGCTGGTCGTTCGCCACCTTCTACTCACACCTACGCCGCCTCTAACTCATCGAGCAAATCCTCGCTGTGTCGCAGCACAGGAAATCTGCTCTACAGCAAGTCGCCGAACAGTATGAAACGCGCTGACTCCGCACAAAGTATACGTAAAGACAATTCGTCATTGAGCACCAACACGAGTCGCAGCTCTACATCTTCCTCTATACCATTGGCGACACATCACTTGTCAAATGCTACCTCGAAGTCGCCGATTGGTGCAACCGCGTCGACTCCAACTCCGTCCCCGAGAGTTTTACAAAACTCTCCACTACCGAAGCTAAAGCGTGAATCGCTCACCTCACGCGTTCGCCATTTGGACTCACTTTCGCGTGTACATCAACATAATCATCATTCAAATATAAGCAACGGTGGTGGCAGCGATGTTTCGTACACTTCACCTACAGCCAGCAACAACAGCAACCACGCCAATTCGACACTTCTCACATCGAGCTCGCCAACTGCGCTTTCTGGCAGCTCGGCAGGCAGCTACATAGTGAGTAGCACGCCGAAGCCAAGCGCCATTGCAGCGCATCTGAATGCAACGCTGCGCAAGGATATGCAGCTCAATACTAGTAGTTACGGCGCACAACAATTTCTGAGACGCGCCACTGGCGGTAATGCTTCCCCCAATAGCTCAGTTAGCTCCTCGGGTCTGAGTGTGGTAAATAGCAATGCGACAGCGCGCCGTTTTAGCAGCGCTTCGGTGATGGGTGCACGCATAGCGAATCGTAGTCAATCACAGGAACAAGGCAATGGGGACCACCAACAACAACAGCAACAGAGTGACAGCGATAGTGGAAAGGTACGCACTTTAAAATCGACTTTTTTGGGTTGGCTTAAAATCTAAATGTATAGAAAATGATAAATAATAATCAGCAGCAAAATGAGAAGTTTTAAATTTACAAACGCAATCAAAGCAAAAACCAAAAACTAAAAAGAAAACATATAAAAACAAAAAACGAAACGAAAAATCAGACTTGCGTACTATTACGCTGTACGCTGTACGTTTAAAGCTAAATACTACATACTTACATTTTAGTAATCGTTGCATAAACGCATAAATACATACGTAAATACGCATAGCATTATTACGCCACTACCACAAAAATCATTTACAAAATGCCTACATATATAACTAACGAAACAAAAAAGGATACAGCTAAATATTTCATTTGCTAACTTAACCGTCACACCTGCACACATACATACATCACTCTCATACTTATACATATGTACATATGTACGTATTTACATAAAGGCTGCATAACACAGTATGTAATAAAAAAATAAACGTTAAAATAATTTTATGCTAACAAGCGATGTAAAATCGCCCGATTTCGCTTGATTAAATTTAGGCCAAAAAATGCTGGATCTTTTGAAATGCTGACTACAGAGTGCTAGCGGTAATCAAATATTTTTGTACTACGATTCATTAAATTTTGTATTTTAACTAAGTGAACGTGCATCGCAAACATACTTACATACAAGTTCGCATATACATATATATGTATGTATATGTATCTCATAACTCATTGGCATTCCAACATTCATAAAAACATCGAAAATACATAACTAACCATATAAATGCATATGTTTGATTGTAAATTAAATGAATTCTGGGCGCTGGTGAACGGATTACTTGGTCTTTTACAGGTTTAAATAAAATTAATAGATATCTAATCGACGATTATTTCAAACTTATGAGTGGTTTTGTAGCCCGTATGTGCCCCAAATGTGCCATCATTAAATCGTCTTCGTCAGAAATAACTAACTTATTTACATTAGATATTGTAGATTTAAAATCTGTGGGGCGTATTCATAGCAAAACTAAAGTCGACACTAAAGTTAGTTGCAGCGTCTTTTACACAATTTTCAATCGAATATCTGTCAAGCAAGCTGCAGCTAACTTTAGAATCGTCTTTATTTCGACTATGTATATGTTCCCTTATGTCTTGAGCTAGTGCAACGAGAGATACTTATCAAAGAACATAGAAAACATGCCCCGCTTTTCCTTTCCTCTCCATAAAATTTTAAGAAACGCAGCCAGTTGCACCTTTTATGATTTCTATGCTGCATACACTTTAGACCAATTATTCGTTGTTCGCAAGGTATTTAGAAACAAAAACTCAACTCTCGCTCGATACCTCAGCCTAAATCTAAGCTACTCAGATTAACCACGCAAGCAACTATTTGGACAAATTTTAAGCTAACTATTTCCAATTGTTTTCTGGTTTTTCTTTTCTCACGCAAAAGTAGGCTTACCAGCTTTGTTATGCCGAAAGGCCAGGGTGGCTATACCTTCATTGAAATGTTCTAGTGAAATTTCGCCTTTTTTGCTAAAAAACTCGTTTTATCTTAAGTCAAAAACGCCGCCGAAATTGCTCATAATCGAAGTATTTTTTATAATCAATCCCCATTACTACTTGTAGAGTTATGGACATATTGTCATCATCAATGGAAAACACCAAATTTGAATTTACATAGCAAATGTTGTTTTAAATAGGCCTTCGCCTTCAAAGTATTTTTTTCAGTTAAAAAATAAATATGTTCATACCAAAATGTCGCTTGGATGCATATTGTATCATAGTTTTTTCTTGACTTACTATTTGCAAACAAATCGACAACTTGGTTAACCAAAAAGTGCTATTTGAGATCCAGTAGTGATTATTGCAACTGTAACTGTTTGATATGCCATCAGTCTATATGCGTATAGTACTTTAATAAACCTAAGCAAAACAGTATTTAATATATAAATACTCTTAAAATATAGTAACTTCCTGCATCAGCATGGGTTGTTCCGGTTATGTAGATCTGGCTGGCGTGGTTTCAAGGTTTTGCACTGTGTTGGCTTTGATACTTTTTAATGGAAATTTCAGTAGCCTGTAATGTAGTAATTTAAAAACATAATTCGGAAATTCGGTCTGGACTATTCCATATACATAGATATATATAATTTCATTTAGGTAATTTTTGGCGATACACATTTAGCGATGGCGCATGACTGCAAAGTATATAGTATGTTGAAACTCCTGGCGTAAAGTACCCTTTAATAGTTTATCACGTATCTACTTAGTATGCTATTTAACTGTAAATATTATACTATGAAAATTTAATTTTTTTCGATGCACGCACACAGTCATACATACATATTATGAAAACAAATAAATAAATAAAATAGTGGAACTAGCGAGTATCCTTACACACACATGAACAAATCCGTAGTTAAAGACGTTAAGTCTGAAAGGCAAGCGACTGCGTTAAGACCTTCGCGTTCGTTGTTAAAATAAAATTGTTCATAAAAAATAAATAAAGCTGATGCCACATAAAACTTTTGCTTCGCTTTGCATGACAGATTCGCTTTGACAGATGAGATGAATTATATGAAAATGCACAAAGCATACCACATAGATCATTGAAGCTGCAGCGCGAAGCGGAAAGATGGCCAACTCCCATCTTTTTGCGCGCTTTGACAATCAGCCGGTTTAATATTTATTTTGTTTCGTCCAAATTGGAGTATTCATGCAGAAACATAAAACTCAATTACATTGCTGATAATTTTAAAGCAAAATATCTAAAATCCACAGCAATTTTGACGAGTAAAAAAGCAGTGCAAAATTGATTTCTTGGCGTTCATTGTGGCATACCTTTTGCGTCTGGCGCTTTGCTGGCAAAGTTATAAATGTCACGCAACGCTACAAAGTTTTATCTGGCATCAGCTTAACACTCACACCTAACAAACAACAATTTGTTGGCAGTCATTTGTATAGTTAAAGCATACTGCTTTTTTGTTTAATTGATAATTTTTTTATTTATTTTTTTTTGATATAAGCAAAAACCTCTTATTGCATATAGTTTGTATACATAAATTTAGCAACAAAAATGTATTAAATGTATTAACTAATGTATGTATGTATTTACTAAAATTAACAATTAACTATTTAGTTACAACTTCAAATGTCAATATAATCATTTTAGTGTTTAATATTATTATAATTATTGTTATTTAATAATTTCCTAACTTGTATGCGCTTAATTTTAATGCTATAAATGTGTATATTATGTTTAATAACAAACAAATCAACAAAATCTAAGTTTATGGTTTTCATTCGTTAACATACATACATACACGATTATTAATGCGCGTTTTTTTTTATAAATTAAGCTAAAGACTTGCCGGTGTATTAGATATAACACATCTACATACATAGAATAAAGTTTTTTTTTTTTTGGTTATGATACATATATATAATGCAACAAGAACAAAAATTATTAATATTGGTTTTTGTTTTCTTTTCATCGACCTAATTTTTGTGTGTACCAACTATTACAATAACTAATAAAAATCTTACCAATATTTGTGCATTGAAAAGAAATGTTTTTGCCATTATTTGTTTATAACTACATAAGTACGCATTCAAAGTGTAAAGAAAATACCTGTGCAGCTTCTTTATTTTCTATATTCTTTGATTTGTTACAAGGTACATCTGACTGTTAATGTTCTACCTAAATCTGTACATATACTCGTATGTAGAACTTTTATGGCTGAAATTGTAAATTAATTCTATGTATTGGATTGAGTTCTATGTATTGGATTGAGTATGTGTGCTTAGAAGTTGTGTTTGGTAGCGGATAGCGGGAACTAGCAGTACATTTGATATTTGGATCGTATTGAGCATTTTTCCGATTTTGACGCAGTATGATAGATCTCCCTAAAATTAATCGAAATCATGCATCAAAATTTGCCATAACGCAAAAATACTGACTTGTGCTCTTTGGTAATTACCCGAGTCGTTGCTTGTTTACGAATTTTCATATGTATGTTTTCTTGTGTACCAGTTTTCGTAACTAATGTTAGGTATTTTCAAGTATTGAGTTAAAATATGAAATACCAAAAAATGTTACTTCTTAAAAGAACTTACTAATTGAATGTTATTAACATCGTCACATGGCGCCGTCATCAACGCTAACGACTTTCTTTGAAAATAGAAGCGCACGGCTTAAATGAGAATTCATTTTTTTTTACCGACTTCCAAAAAAGGAGGAGGTTATCAGTTCGTCGGAATATTTTTTTTTATGTATATTACCGCATAACTTTGGACCACGTCAACCGATTTCCATAATTCTTTATGCATCGGAAAGGTAGTGTCTCAGAGGTGGTCCCATACTAATCTGGTTAAGATCCGATCAGTGGATCATGAGATAATATATATATATTTTTTTGTACGAGAGTTGAAGTCGGTTTTTTTTTGCTAAAAATTAGTTGTTAGAAATAGAAGTTGAATCCATCGCAGCTAACATACAGTGACCCAAAATACTAAATTTTCGCTTCCAATATGCTTATATTTTAATGCCAAACTTTTCAAAGTTAACAATAACAAAATTATTGAAGCTTTAAACATTTTTGCTAAGTACTTTGCTGAGCTCTTCGAATTTGTGGTGCACGCCTTGGTGTTTTATGTGCCTCCGAACGGTAGATGGTGATTTTGGAAGAAGTTCACTGGGAGGTTTGCCATTGCCTCCCGAGGGACAACCGCCATTGACAAAAAACGTTTGGGATCTTGGTTGGATCAGGAATCGGACCTACCGCGTGGTCGTGCGCACCAAGACCAATAAACATTCTAAAACATGCATTCTCTGCCAACCATGGAAGCCACTAAAGGCTAGTTTTCACTGTGTCAAATTCTGTAGGATTTGTCGGCCAATAAGTGAAAACTCATTGTCTAATTGGATTAAAAAGCGGTTTATCGAGTGATTGGGATCAGGATAGGTCTTTAGTCGTGTACATGCGCTGCTAAATCGGCTATCGGTCAGGTTTTTTACCCATATTATCATCGGTGAAGGTATGGATAAAGGAGATCAACCGATTGCTAAATTCACAGGTAGTCTTATACTAATTGGTTTAATTGGTTTTACTTAAAAATTTCTTGTTTGAGTTTTATTTTTTATTTTCTTTTATTTTTTTTTATTTTTTTTAATTTTATTTTTTTTTAAATAATTTTTTTTAATTTATTTTTTTGTTCTATTTTTTTTTATAATTTTATTTATATAAATATTTTATTTTGTTTCACATTATTCTTTTTTATTATTAGTTAATTAAAATTTTTAGAGTTTAATTTTGTTAAAAAAGTCCACAACAATAACTACATATGTATAGAAAATCAATTGAATGAACTAGAAAATTAAACGAGAATTCTGCTAGAACTCACGACTCGCTTAATCTGCATTATTGCCATCTGTCAGTATACAACTTTGATCGGATCAAAAGTGCCGTTAATATGGATTAACGTTGTCATCTGTCTATACTAACTATAATCCCCTTAAGATCCCCTTTAATCTTTTTCGTCTCATTCGAGGCGTTAAAAGCGGGTTTTTTGTGGGCCTGCGAAAAGCTACTCCATATTACTGCATACGAAGCCTAACTCTCAGATCACTTATTTTTTGTTAGTCACTTTTCACAAACTGTGCCCTCTATTGATCCTGTAGAAAAATTCACTCCAGTCTAAATTTTTTAGGCTCGCATTATTTTATTGACGTTTGTATTCATCAACTATTCTGTTAAGAAAGTAAGTGCCGTTGAAATATGTATGTTTGTAGATCACGCTACATTGATTCAATCTCTTGCTAGTTCTAGATATAATTATATCTGTACTTTAAAGACATTTTAGTACAAAAAAAAAAAAAATCACATACTAACATAATAAGTCGAACTTCACATCTCGCAAGTTACATACCATAAAAAATGAGTTTCACTACATTTTGATACCTAATCGTATTTCCATGAAAACGTTTTCACTTCATATCGGCATTAAACACGACAATTTCAGCTTTTGACGTCTTAACAGTTAACATAAAAATATAAATACATATTTCATTTAAGCTTAAACACAAAAATCAAACTTTATCCTTGAGTGAGCTTCATAAATATGGAAATTGATACA
Organism: Rhagoletis pomonella; assembly: GCF_013731165.1. Lineage (NCBI taxonomy): Eukaryota > Metazoa > Arthropoda > Insecta > Diptera > Tephritidae > Rhagoletis > Rhagoletis pomonella. The sequence goes on from NW_023458558.1 coordinate 66,748,021, forward strand.
GATCATTGCCTCAAAAACCTTTCAGCTCATTTTCTAAGTCACGTTCACTTATTAACCAAGACAAAAGTATAAAGAAAAATCAAAAGCAGAATCAAAATCAATATCTATGCACAATTCTAAATGTAAAGAGCAACCTACTAGCAAATCAAAATAAAAATTCTAACAAATTAAATCTGGGAAGCAATATTCTTACAATAAAAAACGAATGACGAACACCATCAGTATAAGTTACTTATGAAAGAATTAACACTATTTTAAAGCAATATAAAAAATCTAAACTATAAGCACTACCGAACAATCTAACTGTTTAATATTTCTTTGTTGTCTTTTTTTAATGTCTGCTCTTCTACGCCTTCCCGCCTTTAACTTTCTTCTGTCTCTCTTTTACATCACGGCGCTAACACTTGCATGCGTATAAAAGCTTTGAAACTATTAAATTTAAAAAAAAAAAAAAAACAAATATCCAAAATTAATATCAAACACAAAAGACCTACGATTACAAAAATACCAAAATTAACAACAACGAAAAACTAAACGCTTAAACATTATTTGGCAAATATTTTGAAAAAAAAAACAGAAAATCTAAAACTTCATTAATGAAAATATAAATTAATTAAATTAATAAAATACTTATGTATTGTGTTCCCGCCCCACCAAAACTTCACCACTACTCCAACCACAAACCACGACTACTGCTAAAACACAACCACCACCAACAACAACAAAAACAACGACGACGACTACCAACAACCTGGATAATTTGACATACTTATGAATTAATATAAATTAATAAATTTTATTGGTATCTACAATAAGCAGCTGATTGCATGTAAAAGACACATAATAAATCGTCCGAAACGAAATAGACGAATGCCACTTAAATACATGTAACACATGAGTAACTAACCGAATGAGGGTATGTTACTAAAACAAAACTAATAAAAAAAAAGAAAGGTATGTGAAAGAAATATACAGCTGCTAATGGAAAGTAGAATTAGCAAGATTAATTAAATTTTGGCATTACAACCTCGAAGTTGCGTCGTATAAGCTTGCCTGGCCGCAAGTGGCCATCCAATTCAAAATTGAATTTCTAAAAGAAATAAAAATTGTCTATCAAACTGCATGCCCCTAAAGTTAACAACCTCAAAATTGTTTTAAAAACAAGCACACATGCACACAACTCTACACACACGCCGCTCAAGCAACTACGAGAGTTCGCCCGCCAGCAAAGTTAGAAGAGTAGGACTTGAAGAAATTTGGAAATACAACGAACGGAAGCAGCAGCAGCAGTAAAATGGCGTTTGAAAGGGATTTCCAGGAACTGTTAACGATCTACGCACGTACATACATATGTACATATTTTGAAAGCATCATCCTACAATCATCAATTCCTCAACTGGTCGGTGCACGAGCGCCATATGTGTTCGCTAATTGTGTCCGCGCATATGTTGTTTTTGTCCATTTTGTTTTGCACAAAATTGAGCGGTTAAAATGCAACGAATATCGCGGAAGATGTGTAAATTTAGCAACGCCAGCTTTATCCTTTACTCTACCACCTCCTGTCTTCCTGTTCACCCGTTCACCTGCTTCTCTGTTACAACGGCTACAACATCTTTCAACTACATAGTATCATTCTTGAAGCAAACAAGCAAGCAAAAAGTCTTTCGCGTAAGTTTCGTTTCGTCCTAAGTTCTTGTTTATTTCCTTTTTTCTTAGTATGTACTTAGTTAGTTGTTTTACACTTTTACTTTTTGCTATTTGTTTCGTTAATTGTTTCGCTGTTGCGTCGTAGTTTTAATTAAGAAAATAAAGACTTTTATTCACAAAATCCACCACCCAGCACCAACCTACATACATACTTACTCACATTGTGCTCTATTTAATTGTCGTTGCTTTTCTTTGGTGTTGCTTTTCTCTTCCCTAAGTAGCTGTTTGACCCCTACACAATCCCGCCCCAACACACACACACACACACACACATAATTTAATTACACATACATTTTGGTGTCCAAAACAAGTAGTAAATTAAAAAAAAAAAACATACAATTTCCCACATTTTTGAAAAAAAAAAAAATCTTAATCCTTTGTGATTTTATTGAAAAAGTTGGAATGCAGTTTTTTCTCAATATTTATAAAAAAAGGTCACTTAGTTACAAAAAGAATTTATACAATTGCTAATTTTAAAAAATATAGTAAAACCATTGATGAAGTGCTGCATTAAGAGTTTGCTTGAGACTTCCTCTCTGGCGAACTTTGCAGCCCATACAGCCTAATTCCGAACATAATTTGTAATCGAGAGGATTTAAAACTTGGCCACCCAAGCGCCAATACTTAGCATAAAAAAGCTGCTGGTTGTCGTCGCTAGGAATTTCTTTGACTACTTGTGGACTTCTTCAGCGAACGCTGGGAGAAAACTAGGTCATGTACCAATGCAAGACCGTTCTGGCCGATGGTGGACGGGGCGCTCTACGAACCCTTTTAGGCTCGCGATTGGAATGCACGCAGTGAGATTAAACCTAACACTGGACCCTCTTTGTTGCAGCTGCATGGAGGATGACGAGGTGGACTCCTCTCAACACTTCCTCTTAAACTGCCCAGCTTTTGATAGACTGCGGCACCGTCCTCTAGGATCGTACGCGTTCGTTTCTGACACTGTCCTCTAAATGAGAGCATTCTAAGAAACAATCGGTCGTACGGCAAACAGATTCTGGGATATACCGATTTAAAAAAGTCAATATCTGACACCTTTCTTTGTTACTCCACTCAATGTTAATCAGTTTGAACCGAATTTATTTGTATTTACATTGAAGAAAATCCAACAACGGGGTCATTATATTTAAAATTTCAAAGTCGAATGCTTTGAAAATCTTCTAACAAAGCTTATGAAAGTCCGAAGTAAAATCTTCAAAGTCAAGTATCAAGTATATTCAACAATTTTGATTGAGTTTGAGAGAAATTGGATCCCTCCAAAGGAGTGTAAAAGTTTCAAAGTTGCGGCGGTCTTACAGAAACGAATTTTTTTCGTTAATAAGCTCTAATATGATGATGCATTGTCCTTTCAAACAATATACAGTGCCAGCCACTTGAATAGCACTCCCTGTTGATCCTCAGATTGACAGTTTTCCTTTTGTTTATTTTATATTTATTAATTTTGTATAAAAATGTAGCATTTCCTATAGAAAGACCATGTGCATAAATCCGATTTTCAAACTTTACACAAATTTTGTAATAATTCAACAAATTTTCTGCAAAATTTAGCTCAACAAAAAAAATTATAAAAAAAATCAAAGAGAAACTTGCATCTTATTATACTAATATTTAATTTTAATAGAATCTGAACACGTAGTTACTCTCAGCTGGAAGTATTTCAGTTATGAAACGCATATCTAATGTTGACTTGTTCTAAGCATGATACAACAATTTTTAGAAGGTAGTTCCATTTCAAATATTTTTGACATTATCCATGTCTGTGACAAACACGCAATGTGGCCACTTCTACTTGGGTATTTTCGCTTGTTATTTTAGATAGTTTTTAATAGAACATGTAAAGATTTATATATTTCATAACTGATCACTTAATTTTTAATATACATATACATACGCATTTAATTTATACATTCTTGCCACTGTTAATCACATGAATAAAAATCATAAAAGCGAAAATGTGGCAGATCCATCGCACACCACGGACTTCATCGGCCGCTGATTTAGTTGGGCTCGCTAGTCTTTAAATTGCATTTCGGAGCGATTTGGTTAGAGTAGGGTGCGCATCTCCATACACCTTCATGTATTTAAATAGGCGGCCGATAAATATGTGGTGTGCGATGGCTCTTATAGCTGTATCCTTAAATCTATTCCGTGTATTCCTATATCCACGGAAGTAGCAATTATTTTTTTCATAATATTTTATTAAGAAAATTATTAAAAAATATTAGAATATTCCTCTACTTATATGCTTGGCTTTCCTTTGTTTTATTTTTCCAACGTCGAAAGCTGGATTTTTTTGTTTTTGAAAAAGTTGGTACAACAAAAAGTACGATATACGTTTTCTGTCAGATAGCTAACATGGCGGATAAGAAGAAGTGAAACTACCTTCTAAAAATTATTGTATCATGATATATGGTTTATCTCTGACATTTATTTCAAAGCTTACTACGAAAAAAAAATCTTCAAATTGAGTAATTCGAAAGAGTGTTATTGGATAAAATAAAGGGGAGCATTTTTCCAAACGCTTTCTTTGGAATATGCTATATTTCTTTTAAAAAATTAATGAATATTAAATACTGCTAAAAACTACCTCCTTTATTTCAAGTGTAAAATTATATTAAAAACCTCATGGATTTTAAGTTTTCTCAATTTATTTACATATGTACTCGCACACAGCCTAAGGTAGAGAGTCAAATGCCAGCGATTCTCATTTGAAGCGAGTCTACCGTTATTCTTGTAACTTGGTAACAATTTAAAAATTTTGTGTACATTTTCTGGTTGTAAATTATTTCTTGTTTAATAGTCAATAACTCAAAAAATAAAAATAGAAATTGTGTTGCTTAAAGCTGGTGCTGGTTTCAAAAAGCACTGCCTCATTCAATATTTTTATAACCTTTTTTGCCATTATGTGCTACTAACACGCTCAAAATAAGTTAAATTAATAAATTAGTTTCACAGTTTTTTATGTTGCATGAATTCTTATGGTTTGGCAAACATGTATAGTTTCATAGATATGCACCCAATCCTTTTCTTTCATTGCTATCCCTAAATTCCTTGTATTTACTGCTATTGCACGTATATTAATTTTTGCTTTCTTATTTTTCTATTTTCTCCCCATCTGTTTCCAAAAACCAAAAACCAAACACCAAAACCTTTGGCATTTTCTTGCACGTTTACAGCATTCACTACTTTTTGAGCTGCAGCTACCGAACTCCAAAGGCTGTAATAAAACTAACAAACCCACGACAGCGGGCGCATCCTGGCGACAACAACAATGGCACCAAGTGCTTACACAAGCCTTAAGTGACCATGTGCATCTCGGTAGCGCTGGCGGGGGCGGCGGTGTCGACGCTTGTGTTGACCTTGATTGCGCCGTCGATGTAGGTGGCAGCGCGCTCTCGCCCACAACCTTTGCTTCCCGGCCGTTGCCACTTCAATTGGGTGCAAATCTCCAGCTGAAGAGCAAAAGCAAAGACAACTATAACTTCGTACGTGCCTATGAGTTGGAGGAGCAAACCAAACTGCACCAACAACATGAAAGCAAAATGAAATCATTGCTGCCAGAAGCTAGCATATCCAGCTATGATTATTACTACTCGAATGACTCTCTCCGAAGTTCAGATTGCGGCAGTGACAATTTGGTAGTCACCTTCGATTATGGCTTTAGTGACTCGTTGCTCGAAGAAATATCTGGAAATGATTTTAGTGTGGAAAAGAAAATGCAGGCTGACTTGCGTACAGTGTTTCCAATTAAGGAGGAAATAGAATATGCGCCCAACGTTGAAGAGACCAATGTTTGGTGGCGGAAGCCAGAGAGTGCAAACAGCTTAAAAAAATATGACGATGATGACTACAGCGATAGCTGGGAACAGCAGGAAGAGGAAGGGGAAGCGGAGAGGATAGCACCCGATGACCATGAGGCGCAAATTTGGTTTAACACAGCGCTGACACGCAGTCAAAATGAGGGCTGTGCTGGTACCGCATTCAAAGTACATCACATGCAACATGCCCTTTTGGTGGGGGATAATGAAGAAATGGAGTTGGTAGACGAAGAGGTGCGTGAAGAGAGTCTCGATTCGTCGTTAGAAGTAGAAGATCGAAAAAACGTCAGCCAGCGCAGTGCGAGTACCAGTAGCGCCAGCAGTTTCTACTACCGGCACTTGGCGCTGGAACAGTGGGGTAGGGCGACCGAGACCGAGACCGCCGTCGATGTTGCGCCTAATGTAGCGGAAATGAAAACAAATGAAGAGGGCGATGCTGGAAGCGGCGAAGAGGAATTCTTCGATAGTTTGAATTTAGCGTTGTAGTCAGCACTCTTTTTACATTTACTTATGTACTTGTTGCTATTTCGTTATTTGTTTAAAAGATGACTTAATTAGCGCAAACGGTGCTTGATTTTTCCACAAAGAAATTTTGAGATATATTTTTCTAGCACAAAATTCTTTACACTTCTCGCTTCTAACATATCGCTCGTTTGCTGGAAAAACGACTTGATTCTAAAAGAAAGAATTGCCCATTCTTCTTTGATGTAAGGCCATGAGAGTAGAAGTGGCCTCACCCAACTTTCTGTTTGTGTACTTCCCTACTTAAAAGGGTCTCAAATGTGATAATTGATGATTAATTTTAAGGTACAAAGCTATTTAACGTACTATCAAATTAGGAAATAAGCGACCTTTACTTTAAAATGTATACCATTTGAAACTATTTTAAGAAGTTAATTAAAAAAAATGTGTCCACTTTACTATAACTAAAAAACAAACTCTTTGCCCACAGTAAGGAATCAATTTAAGTTGACCGCTGTATCAAATTTTACGATGGCATACATATACAGTCAGCGTCAAAAATATGAATCCACTGAAGTTTTGACGTCTTTATTTATTTATATTTTCCATAACAAATTTTTTCTTATTTTTCTATAAAAATATAGTTCATTCAACAGCAAAATAAATTTTTTTAATTTCATGTAGAACGGGAAAATTCAATAAATACCAAGAAATTTTCATCGAAATCTTCAATTTCTCAATTCGAATCCTTGGGAAAATTTGGAGTATGCAGTTTTGTAGCCCATTAAATTTTAGTATAATAAAGTGCCAGTTTTAAGTCTCTAAAAAGTACCTTCATTATACCGCACGAACAAAATTTATGAAAGAAAATGCGCAATAGCCTGGACAAAAAAAAATCTCAAAAATCAATGGTAATTTTTAAAGACCTGAAACTTGCACTTCATTGCACTAAAATTTAATGGGCTGCAAAACTGAATACTACATTATTCTTAGAAATCGAGTTAAAAAGTTGAAAATTTCGATGAAAATTTCTTGACATTTCTTGAAATTTTCCGAACTCTATGTATATCAAATAAAACAAATTTTATTCTGCTTGTTTTACTGTTGAATGAACTATATTTTTATAAAAAAATAAGAAAAATTTAGTGCGGAAAATATAAATAAATAAAATCGTCAAAATGTCAGGGATTTATATTTTTGACGCTTACTGTATGTCCATATGTATGTATGTATTAAACTTTTATAGCTTCTTCTTTGTTTAATGGGAAAACCCTGACTAAAAACTATTAACAATTGGGGTATTCATACCTGCCTGGTTATCAGATTATCTGATTAAAAATTATTATTCACAGAGTGTCACTTGTTGTAAACTGAGTAAAAAGGATAGCCACATAATCAGATAACGAGGCTGGTGTGCATAACCCAATTGTTATTGGGCTTTGAATCATGGTTTCTTTGTCAATAAATTAAAAGAATATAGCTCTTTTCTTAAATTTTTAATTTATTCATTTATGATGTTCTTCCCTCAAACGAGCGATATGCAATAATCACGTTTAGATATCAAAAGGTGTTTAAAGAAAATATCTTAGGAAATTTTATGAGAAATATTTTTTTTTTGCGATTGTTCATATTATTTTCCTTTGCTTATTTTTTTTTAGAAAAATTAATGAATATTTTTTCCTAAAAGCTATTTGTAGAGAAAAGAATTCTTATTGAAACAAATTTGTTTAATGCAATATTTTTGGTCACAAAAAATAGTTTTGTTTACGGCCTTCCCAAACAGGCGTACAATTGAGTAATTAATAAATAATTAAATTTTTTCTAATACATAACTACATATCGGGTCCTAACCTCAAATATAATGTCAGCGACATAATTTTTCAAAATCTACTTTTATTGCAAGAATGCCTCCCGATGATTTAAGGGCATTTTTGCATCAAAACTAAATTAAAAAGAAAAAATACGTTTACGTTATATGTATGAATTTGAAAAAATTTTGTTTTGAACCTGATACATTTTGGAGAAGAAATAAAAATTGACCACTGCTCACATAATTTTATATGCAGCCACAGAAGAGGAGAACATTTTTTTTCTTGTAGTGTAGCCCCGTTCTTATTTATTTTAATATATATTTTTTTTTTGTATTCATGAATCAACAACACTACTGTTTTACTACCTTAATACCTTTATTTACATAAATACACTAGTGCTTATTTATAACGGGTGATTTTTTAAGAGCTTGATACCTTTTTTTTTAAAAAAAACGCATAAAATTTGCAAAATCTCATCGGTTCTTTATTTGAAACGTTAGATTGGTCCATGACATTTACTTTTTGAAGATAATTTCATTTAAATGTTGACCGCGGCTGCGTCTTAGGTGGTCCATTCGGAAAGTCCAATTTTGGGCAACTTTTTCGAGCATTTCGGCCGGAATAGCCCGAATTTCTTCGGAAATGTTGTCTTCCAAAGCTGGAATAGTTGCTGGCTTATTTCTGTAGACTTTAGACTTGACGTAGCCCCACAAAAAATAGTCTAAAGGCGTCAAATCGCATGATCTTGGTGGCCAACTTACCGGTCCATTTCTTGAGATGAATTGTTCTCCGAAGTTTTCCCTCAAAATGGCCATAGAATCGCGAGCTGTGTGGCATGTAGCGCCATCTTGTTGAAACCACATGTCAACCAAGTTCAGTTCTTCCATTTTTGGCAACAAAAAGTTTGTTAGCATCGAACGATAGCGATCGCCATTCACCGTAACGGCGACGAATCGACATTTCACGGTCTTCAGCAACACTCTCAGAAACAGACGCAATATTCTCTTCTGTACGCACTGTACGCATTCGTGTGGTTGGTTTAATGTCCAATAAAGTAAACTGAGTGCGAAACTTGGTCACAATCGCATTAATTGTTTGCTCACTTGGTCGATTATGTAGACCATAAATCGGACGTAAAGCGCGAAACACATTTCGAACCGAACACTGATTTTGGTAATAAAATTCAATGATTTGCAAGCGTTGCTCGTTAGTAAGTCTATTCATGATGAAATGTCAAAGCATACTGAGCATCTTTCTCTTTGACACCATGTCTGAAATCCCACGTGATCTGTCAAATACTAATGCATGAAAATCCTAACCTCAAAAAAATCACCCGTTACATACTAGATGCGTCGTCTTATATCATATCTATTTGTATGTATATTGTAGAAAAACATTTAAATATATATAAACTTTTAGTATTCGAGTAGTTTTTGATCTAATTATTATTATTTTTTTTTGCAAACTCTTTGCTTAATGTCTTATTTTTCCTTATAACTTTATTTATGTATGTATTATTTCGCTTTGCTACATTATAAAAAGTTCCTTATACGCACTGCAGCTTAGACAATAGAAATTAATGGCGCGAAAAAAATTATGGACTTCTTAAGTAAACAAATAATAATTGAATAAAAAATCCTATGAGCGCATGCTTATAAAGAAATGATGGCATGTATATATAAGGGATAATTTATTTTACAAAAATATAAAAAATATTTATTAAAACGAAAAATTAATAATTCATAAAATAATAGCAATAAAGAAAATTTAAGTCTATTAGGTCGTGATTTATTTTGAGGTAAAATGATAAAATGATAACAAATATATTGATACGCATGTATGGTATGTATATGAAGGTTTTCAATAGAGAAAGACTAGTCTCAAAAGCATGCCTGTGGAAATCTATTAGCTGTTTGAGAATTAAAAAATAAATAAAAACTAGGCCTAGAAAAGCCTGCTCTTAAATAAAATATATATACTTTTAGCAGTTATATAATTTAGAATTAGTGTTAATATTTTTTGGACATATGCGCGCATGAAAAGTTTGGACACATTCAAAACAAAAAAGAAAATTATAAATTTAGTACTTGCAAGTCTGTTAAATATCAATTAACTAATTTATATTTAAATTTAAATAAATAATAAATGTATGTATTTGTATACTTTTTTTTTTTAATTAAGTTCATACTTTATGTATATATGTATTTTCGTTTTTTGTTTAACGCACACAAATCTAGTTCGCAAAAATTAGGTTTTCTTCTAATAGTAACTCGAAGCGTAAGCAATATCGTTACCTTAATATAGAAAGGTCCTAACTCGCTTTCGTTTAAAATCCAGTTTGGTACGAAAGTCGGTCACTTATAGAGCTGTATAATAAAAAAAAATAAAGCGTTGAAAAGGAACATCGAGCTGATTTACTATTCAATTTTTAAACACTTTGCAAAGAAACTTAAACACTAGATAGGGTGTTTCTATATCAAGGTACATATGTATGTGTATAATTTTTCACGTTTATGTGTGAGTAAAGTTTGTTAAAAACACTACCTATTTAGTAATAATTTTTCTTTGTATCAAATTGTATTCAATTGCTATTTAACAATGTAATTACACTTGAACTGTAAAATATTTTAATTATATGCTATAATTTATTATATGTAACTATTACATATATTGTCTATAGGAGAAGTAAAGTGTCATCAGTACTTGTAAGCACACATACATACGTACACACTGCAAACTGTACATACAAATGAATACATATTTGGGTAGTTCACTATTTTTGATTACTGTTAAGTATACTTATCTAATGATTGTTAAATAAATATACGCATATGTATCATTACACAGAAATGTTCATATGTATGTATAATTATGACGCAAATTCTACTACTACAAGTATACATGCATAACAGATACCTACTAAATATATGCTCTATACATACAAAAATACATATATCCTATTATTGATTATGATTATATTCGTATTGCCTAAATATTAGGTTTTTTGCTCTGCTGTTTGTGAAATGAATGCAAATTATTATAAATCAAAACATGCATACATATGTATATTATTAATATTGTATTAATTATATTTATATACAAAAAGCATAATGCTACAGTTGCAAGTAAATAAATGCATCTAGAAGTGAATATAAGAAATAAAGAATAAATTGTAAAACATACATACACATATATTAAAAATTGCTGTTCTCTCATTTCAATGGCTTTGGTAAGTAGGTAATGCGCAAGAAAATGGTTTAAAAAATTTGATCGGATATTTGTTTGATGCTTTGTCGAAAGGTAAGGGAGTGAAAACTCTGCTTAAATAGTTGCATGTGTCCAAAATTTTATTGAGTTCGGAATATGAAATATCGCATACTTACGGTGACCATCCGTAATGTATTATACGCTTGTGATTCGAATCGAGGAGCACATATGTAGATGGTTTCTGAAGTTATAATTTTGCGTAGGGAAACTGGGTATTTGTGGGTATAAATAGAAATTAATCGTTAATGATTATTGTTCAAATTTCTAAAATAAAAAATTCTCTAGTATTGAATATTCTATGTTGAGCAAAGCATATTGAATAAGTAGCAGCAGTAGAGCAGCTGAAAAGTAAATGTTGCGAATTTCGTCTTTAAATTGTCATGTTTGTTTAAATTTTACTCTAAAATTTCAAACTTTGTTTACGTTTGTGGATTCCAAAAACAACAAGAAAATGCACGCACCTTGCTCTTGGGTACTATTACCAATGTGCCGTGGGGTGGAGGCAATTCTCAAATTTTGTGAAGGGAGAATATGTTCATTAGGCGAAACTACGGCAAAAAGATGTTTGGTCATTGTATGAGGGATTATATCTGCGACATGAGAAACTCCAAATAAGGAGGCTACTATGAGAATGTTGTAAAAGTAAAGAAGTTCTCAAAGATGGAAGGGAAGTGCAACCTTTCGAAGGTACGCTTTGCAATTCGAAATCCGAGTCTGAAAATAATGCGTTCAATACCACTTGTGCTTCAAAAGTAGTCGGATATTTTCCCTGCCTTGGAATGCTTGTAACAAATTTTACGGGGTAAAAATCCCGAACACAAAGTACAAGTTTATAGAAAAATATTCTCTAAATATGAGATGTTGCAGCTGAGTATATAGATGCTGTTTCAAGGCTAAGTCTAGGATTATTGAAAAAGATTTTCAAATACCCTAGCTTTTGTGGAAAAAATTGTCAAAATTATTTTTTGTTACGTATTCTACTGCTATAAATATGGTCACCGTACGCATACTGTAACCATATTAACGCATGCATAATATCAATTATGAATCAAATCAAAATCAAAATTAATCAAAAATTATTGGATATCAACATAAGAAATAAATACTATGATTGGCAATTAGTTTTCTTCTTCTTTGAGTGATTTTGGTCGAGTACAAAACAGCACTCCAGTCGTTTCTCTTCTGTGCCAACTGACGCCAATTGGAAATGCCAAGTAATGCTAAGTCCTTTTCTACTCGGTCTTTCCATCGCAGATGAGACCTTCCTCTTCCTCTTGCGTTGAGGAGCGTTTCTGTCCATTCGAACGACATGACCTAGCTAGCGGAGCCGCTGAATTTTAATTCCCTGCACTATGTCCATGTAGTTGTAAAGCTCATATAGTTCATTGTTCCATCGTCTGCGGTACTCGCCGTCGTCAACACGTAAAGGCCCGTAAATCTTCCGCAAAATCTTTCTCTCGAATACTCCCAAGAGTCGCCTCATGGCATGTTGTCATTGCCCATGCTTCTGCGCCATACACCAGCACAGGCATGATGAGTGACGAATAGAGTGTGATCTTTGTACAACGAGAGGACTTTACTTCTCAGTTTCCTACTAAGTCCAAAGTGGCACTTGTTGGCAAGAGTGATTCCCAGTCGGGCTGATGTGTTGGTGTTAATGTTGGTTCCCAAATAAACGAAGACGTCTAATTTTTCAAACTTGTAGTTGTCAATAGTAATGTGTGTGCCAATACGCTTATGCTTTCACTGTTTGTGTGATGACAGGAGATACTTCGTTTTGCTTCTCTATCTAATTCCGGGAAGGCAGAATAGAGGTAGCTCATGTTTTTACCGACAACGTCGATGTTGTCGGCATACGCCAGCAATTGTTTGCTCTTGTAGAGCATTGTGCCTGAGCGGTTCAGTTCTGCGGCTCTTATGATCTTCTCCGACATCAGATTAAAGAAATTACACGAAAGGGATACCTAATTTGGTATCAATTGGCTCAGAGAGATCCCTCCCAATTCTTATGGAGCTGGTGGTATTGGTCAACGTTATTTTACATATACAACCGTATTAGGTTCATGGGGATACCTAATTCAGACAATCGACAAATAGATGGTGTTTGTCGATACTATTTTCGCTAGTCTTTTTCAAGATATGGCGTAGTGTGAATACCTTATCTATTGTGCATTTGCCAGGTCTAAAGCCACATTGATAAGGCCTAATCAGTTCGTTGACGGTAGGCTTCAATCTTTCACACAATACACTCGATAAGACCTTGTAACCTATGCTTAGAAGGCTACTCACACGGTTTCTTTTGGATTTTACATTGCCCTCTTAGCGTTTGTTTAAAGAGGGCAACGAAAGGAGCAAACTTTTTTGGTAGAAACAAAACCTCAATTAAATTCCCGTCGTCGGGCATGCGCTCATCTGACCATATTCTGCATAAGAGTTGATGCATGCATAATGTGACCAACCATTTCATAGCTCAAAGAAGTACAGGTTAGGTTGGGTTAAGTTAACGCCGCGAGTCGATTACGAAATTTCGAATGCGGCTAGTTTCGATCCCTGAGAGCTCAGTGTTTGTTCAGAAGTGCGAGCCAAAATGCTTCCATCTTAGCCTCGCGAAGGTTGGACATTCTAAAAGAAAGTGTGGAAATGGTTCCACTTCATATTCCTCTTGAAAGCTGATACGAAAGTCTCACCGCATGAATACCAATCGCACAATGGCCTATCAGAACCATCATCACTAGCCCTTGAGAGGTAACGTGATTTAAAGTGCCCTATAAAAACATTTGCTGCAGCAGAGCAACGTCTTGTTTACCTTTTTTTATGTCACAAAAGGACCCGATTCCCCTTAGCCTAATAGCAGTTCGCACTGCGACAATTCTGTCTGTAACATAAGCAGGCGCCGTGTTCAACATATGTATGTTAAGCGCCAGTGTAGGTGTCGTTCCTAATGCTCCGCTAATTCCTGTTTTACAACTTTAGCATTCTCTAGGGAGTTCCACCAGACAAGGGCTCCTAGAAACAATATAGGCTTCAATCTGGCTTCCTAGAACTAATGAATTAACTTGGGTGAGAGACCCCACCTTTTACTGACAGCTGCCCTACAGCAGTAGAAGGCAAACGACTCTTTTCCTACCCTTTCCTCAATGTTAGGCTTCTACGACAGCCGCCGTTGATCGCCCACCTAGTTAAGGTAACCTTGGGCCAGATCAAAAGGGGTGTATAGAAATCGTCCCTTAACCAAAAGTTCCACATCATCTAGATAGGTGATCAGTGATCACCCAACAGCTCACTTTTTCGGGTTCTTCTAGAATTTCGTTTACAACCGCACTCCAGAGCAGGATAGAGTGCTCCTACTGAATATGCCCTGAGTGCAGATGCTCCCCCACTCCGCCGCGACAGTTGTGGCACGAAGTAAGCTTATGAGGTTGGTTTCTATCCCCAGATTATGAATAAACTTGACTACTGCCACTCAAGTGACATTGTTGAAGACCCCCTCGATATCGAAGAAGGCTCCTACTGCATAATCTTCATGCGTGAAGGCTTCCGCTGACCACTTTACCAATGTGTACAGGGCGGTATTCACCGACCTTCTCTTGTAATAAGCATATTGAGCTCTTGAAAGACAGTCACGAAGAATCGCGTTTGTTATGTTCAGGTCTATCAGCCCCTCTAGCGTTTTTAGCAAAAGGGTTTTTATCAAAAACGAGAGACTGATAGGCCTAAAATCCCTAGGGGAAAGATGAGAACTTTTTCCGGTCTTCGGGATGAACGCAACCCATGGGGATGTACCCGATTCTCACGCAGTTCGCATAAATAGGATCCAACCAATTGCACGACACCTTCAGAGCCCTTTGCATCTGCGCAGGTATGATGCCATCGGTCCCCGGCGACTTTAATGGTTTGAACGCGACCTGGGGGAGATTCTGTAACAGTTAGCGAAAAAAAAAATTATGTCATGCGTCAAAAAGTTGCTATTTGAAAATTGTCGCTAACTGCTTACAGAATCTCCCTCCTGAAGTACAAAATATCGCAAAGAAGTACATTTGACTGTACTTCGAAGTACGAAGTACAACGGCTCAAAAAGAAGTACTGTACTTCCGAAAGAAGTACGGTTGGTCACATTATGCATGCACCATATCAACTCCTCACCGCCGTAATTGAATAGTTCGGCTGGCAGGCTTTTTTTAACGGCATAATCGCTTGTCGGCCGCTGTGGCGTAGTGCTAAGCAGTGCGCGCCTTCATTCCGCAACGCCTGGGTTCAAGCATTGGTCAAAGAAACATCGCAAAAATATATAGAAAAAGGTTTTTTTTTCTTAACAGCAATGGCAAACCTCCGAGTGTATTTCTGCCATGAAAATCAGCTTCTCATAAAAATACAATCGCCGTTGAGAGTCGGCGTAAAACTGTAGGTCCCCCCGCTTTCTGTGTTAACATCAAGGCGCACGCCACAAATTGGAGGAGAAGCTCGGCCAAACACTAACATATCCAATCTATTATTATTATTATTATTATTATTATTATTATCGCTATTCGTATCTAGTCATGGTCAGGCAGTGGGGCATTGACTCTGTCATCATCGACTGGAGGCTCGGGTTAGTCTTCTCCACAACTTTCCGTGCTGCTGGCATTCAATCGTGTGGAAAAGTGTACCCTCCATAAGTTAAGTACGTTCTGGACATCGGCCACTTGGTCGCAGATATTGTAGATACTAAATATCTAAGTCTGATCTCAACTTACCAATCATAACAATTTTGAAAATAAAAGTCCACACATTTTTATAGTTTTGAAAGTAATAGTATCAATTTATTTTATTTAAATATATGCATGTATATGTAAATTACCATTTTCGAGTACATATGTACCTTTTCACAGTACGAGTTTGATTTTATTATTAAATAATTGAAATGCCTGTATGCATGTATTCATGTATTTATTAGACAGCGCGTGAAGTTTTTAGATTTGCAGACATACTATAAAGTCATTTTGTTTTATGTTGGCCGTACCTGCCCTCGTATGTTTTGTACATAAATATGGAATGAAGGTACTAAAAACTTATCAAAATATTTAAGAGTATCGGAAGTCTGATCCTAAGTCTGTAATGATTTCTTTTCGAATCTTCAAAGAAAATCGTATGAAGTGGTTGACACGAACTCGTAAAGAAATTTCTGTACGATTTCTTAATAAAAATTCTGAACAATTGTTGCATTTTCATTGCCTTCTCCTTTGCACTGAGAAGCAAAAATCTTTTAAAAGAAAAGAAAACGCCATTAGTTTATACCCTCAAAAAAAAAAAAACTGTGGGAAGATCCCATTTGGAAGTAAAGTAGAAACATTCCTCTTCGTTGCTCATGAAAACAACGTCAACATTGTTTACTTTTCGCTTCTTATGGAAAGCTTGAGAAAAAACTTTTTGAAGAGAAGTTTCCCTATGCGTTCCACGGACAGCTAGGAGGGAAGTTTTAGTTAGATCATATGTTACAAAAAAAATTAGCAGTCCAACGAAACTCGATGTTTTCATGCTTCTTTGGAAACTGTACAGCATACAAGGAGGCATTTTTCCCTTTCCCTACCCTAGTAATACGAGTTTGAATATGTCTCCTAAGTACATTCATATGTACGTTTGAACCATTTCCTTTTTGTCTCAAGCTAAAATACGTACGAGTTGTACAACGAACTTTGCCCGATTAGCCCTGTCGATAAGCGATCCCAGAAGCGATCGGCACGTATATTGCTACACGTGGGGCTACCCGCACTAGGTGCTTTCAAAAACGTTAACACCCCAATTCGTTGTTTGCTGGATCACCCTCTAATAGACGGTAGTAGGAAAGATTTGATGAGAAAGCACTGCAACCTTGTCTAGAAAAGCTGGCCTAAATGTCAATTCGGCAAAAACGGTCATCGTTCTCTCTTCAAAGAAAAGGAAAATTGCTCAGTTCCAGCTAATGTTGAAAGAAAGTTAATCTGGAAGTAAAATCCACATATCCGAGCTTTCTGGCCTACATGCATATACATATGACTGAAAATCTGCTGTGGCCCCGTCCCTGGATAAGTTTACAAGAAATAATAAGTTAACCAGGATGAACACTGGGCCTTTATCCTCAACGACAACAAAAGTACTGTTGAACACGAACTTTCTATCTTTGGCAAAAGGTTCGGACAGTCCAGAAGTATGGAAAACCTTTCTCTCTGTGCGAAGTCTCCCAACGCGGGTATGTCGCCACGATTTTGCAAACGTGTAGGACACATCTGGCCTCTCGTATGTGTAGAATAGTATCTGTAGCTAAGTAACTCCTGGTACATTTTTCGGTCGGATGCATTGGGAATGGACGAGCTACATTATCTTTCCCTCGACAAACTGCTAAAATTCATAAAGAAGTCTGATAAGTTTGCAGAGTAGCAAAGAATTCCCACCGCCCCACAGTGGTCGGAGAAGCCATGTTTTACGCGAAAAGTTAGAAGGGCTGTTACGATTATAATAAAACTGCGGGAGACGAGCTGTCAAATCAACTGCCAATTTCTCTACAATTAAGAAAATATTTTTGAAAATGCAACTGATCGCGTTTTTTTACATGCTGATCACGAATTTTATGTCTCATTAAACCCTGACATTTGACAGCTGTCAAATGAACTATTAATTTTTCTAAAAATAAGACAATCTTCTTAAAAATGCTACCGATTACGTTTTTTGACATGCTGATCACGAGTTTTGTGTCAAATTAAAACCCTGACGGTTGACAGCTGTCAAGTGAACTACATATGTATTTTTCTAAAAATTAGACAATCTTGTTCAAAATGCCACTGAATAGGTTTTTAGACATGCTAGTCACGAGTTGCGTGTCAAATTAAAACCTTAGTTTATGACTGTCGAAGGGGGCTGTAAATTTTTCTATAAATAAGGAAAATTCCCCACGAATTAAATGTGCTATATTTTAAGGCTCACTGATCTCGAGTTATTTATCACATTCAAACTTTTGAGGCTGGAAACTGTCAAGTCAACTGCCATTTTCAGTTTAGTAATAAGAAAATTTTTGTTTAGCAAAATTTTATTTATTATACACGAGGTAACATATCTAAAATGAATTTATGATCCAATTATGAAATAATAACAATAATTATATTTATAAATTAGGGTTAGTTGGAGCCGTCTGCCATTTGCTCAGCCTAAACAATTTGATCTAGGCCCCAACAGTTTTTTTTAAGATTTTTTTATTTTATACGAAATTCGTCATTTCCAAAATTTCAGTTTTCTCATTTTTAAATAAAGTTCTTTAGGTTTTTGGAAATTTCGGACGCCATATTTGATTTTGCATTTTGAATTTTCAAAAACTTCTTTGAACCTCAAAATTCCAAATTTCATGAAGCTTCAGTAATTTTTTCAATTCCTGGACGCCATATTGGAATCGTTATTGGATTTTTGAAAATTTACTTCAGCTTTGTTAAAACACATCTTATAAATGATATTATGTTAAATATTGAATAAATTACATGCATTTTTTTATATACACTTTATGCTGTTTGGAAAAACTGCTAAAGTTGGTCTAGTGAAATAAAAATGGCCGCCACTCCTTTTGGCGCGAGTATGCGCGGCTTTGCTTTTCGTAGATCCTTAAATGGAGCTTTGCATTAGTTTTTGGTAAAGGAATGAAAATTCTACTCGGCCCTACAAATTAGTTACGCCTTTTTGAAGAAATTATTTCTTGAAAAATAAGTCATGTTAATAATTTAGTAACCAAGATTTATTATGTAATATTTCATATAAAATCATTATTTTCCATGTTCAAGAAGTAAAACTAAACCAGCAATTACTGTTATAATTGAAAGTTTCCATAAAAAAAATTGTTAAGAAAGTTATCAATTCATAACTGTTAGAACGTGCCGCGATAGGATCCGTTGAATTAAATGGATTCAACGGCTTTCTTAGCAGATCTTATTAAAAGTACTAATCAGTTTTGAGTTCGTTTGACATTTCTGAATAAGAATAGCTTTAGACCTGTTAATTTATCTAAGTTTTAAAATATGCCTTTTTCGCGTAAAACATAGCTTCCCCGCCCACTGTGCGCCCCTACATATACATATGTTGCTATTCTCTACATCCTCCCACTAGGCATTAAGTACAATGGGCGCAACATTGCCTGAGTGCTTTGAAATTTTTTTTTTGGTTTTTCGGAACGCCCACAACTCCTTTCCATTCCATATGTATTAAGTTCATAGTAAATAAATAAATATTTATATGCAAAAACCACGCAACAGGTACGGTCTGTTCAACTTTTGTGAATATCTAGATATATATATAAAATTTCAGTTGGAAAATGCAGACAATCTTGATCGGAGGGATAGACACAGTAAATAGCTTTTAATGTGGAAAATTGTACTTATTTAAATATACGTACATATATACTACGTGCACATATGCATGTAAATATATAAATTAAACAGCCTTATGTCTGCATGTCTAATTTAGGCTATTTCTGTTTTCGATTATATGTATTGTTGCGTATTCTCTTTTGACAAACAGTTAAACGGTTGTCCAAAATTAACTTTTTTTTTTTATTTTGGTGATCACTTATTCGCTATTTTTTGCAAAATTGTCTACAGTTTCAAACCTGCTAACGGCTTTGCATTGTAAACTTACCAAGTTTTATTTAAAATTAGTAGAATTTTTTAACGCACAATTTCTTTTTTTTTTACTTGTTTTTCTTATTTCAATATTGTTTCATAACTTTCTTAATTGCATGCAAAATATTTTGTTTATTTTAATATGTAAATACAATAAACGCTGGTAGAACAAAATTTTTTCGCCATTTAATGTTTCTCGCTTTAGAGATTATCTTTTACAATTTCTTTATTTTTTGTAAAATATTCTTGTTTTTTATAAGTATTTAAACAGTTTTGGGTAGGAAAGTGAGAAATTATCATTATTTGCAATTTCTATTTTCTTGTTTATTTGGTTTTAGTTTTATAAAAATTGTTGCATTTGTCTTTGCGTCACCAAGTTATTTTGTTTTACTTTATTTTATTTTATAAAGTTCAATTAAAGTTATTCTCTGCAAAATTTTTAACCTCTTTAAGGTTTAGCAGCGCCAGTTTTTTTTATTTATTCAAATAAGGGCATTTTTATTTGAATTTCGTCTTAAAAACTACAAATATTTGCGTTTATTGGGTATTTTATTTTTTTCACATGTATTTGAATAATTTGAACCGTTTTTCGCATATTCGCATATTCACGCACTATATTCGATTTGATATTTATGTATAGTAAGTATTTCACAAGTTCTTTAGTTTTCTACTCTCAATTCTTAGAAACTAACATAGATTTTGTAAAGAGTGTAACAAAAGAGCGGTGAAGACTTCAAATATTGAACCTTCAACTGCTCCTCTACAGTAAGTATAGCACCATATGGTAAGTAGTATAAATGAAACATTTCCAAATAGAGTTTGGAGTGATAAATACGTAGGTAGTTAATAACTTCTTAAACTGTTATTATGTTTTTTTTTTTTTTTTTAATAATTACACTAAAAAGTAATTAGGTATGTGAGTGTGTGAGCGTATGATAAATGATATTTTGTGAATTAGCTTTACAGATAGATAGGTAATAATTTTATATAAAATACATGTATATGCATACGTATATGTATACATATGCATTATGTATTGACTCGAGATACTCGTAGTATACTATATATATATAGAAGAGAGAAAAGTCTTAGAAAATATTTTATTGCGTATATTTACATTGATTTGCTATGATTCCAATATGGGTATGGTTCGGTAAATTTCCCACCGTTTTTAGTGGCTTTAATGCGATTACTTACACGTATGTTAATCTATACATATAATTTTCGCACGTGCTACTTCAAATTTAGAACTAAAGAAAAAAAATGTTTTCAATGAGTAAACCGAAAATCTAACAAATATTTTTTTTTAAGGAGACTCACACCATTGCTCAGGTTAGATAGAGATAAATACACGAGAATGTCAGAACAACAGACGCTGCGACCTGAAAGGTCTTTTGCATACGAAATCGTAGTTGTTTGTGGCCCGTTAGGTACCGGTAGTGTAATGTAATTGAATTCATGATTAGTTGAATAACATCCGATCTCTTAAAAGGGTAGCCACCGAGCCGGATCTGCCTATGGGAAACCACCGCCTCACTTTACTTAATACGTTCAAAGTGTGTCCACTTAGAAATTATAGTTCTCGAATAGGACCAACAGAGACCACAGAATGGTTCCGGTTTGAAAAAGCCAGTTAAGGATCTTTCTTACGCCAACTCACCAGGGACCTCGTTGTCTTCGATCCAAAAGCGGCCCGGCATACAGCACAGAGTTTTTTTTGCAATCAGACTACATGCCGTTCATTTTATATCCGCCTGGAGCACCGTGGGCTATCTGACTATGGGAATTGCGAGTTTGTTTCCAGGTTCATAGACATCTGAAACAATCCGTAGACAAATATACCTATATGGGATCAAGGATAGGGAGTCCGTTTGCCCAATCTTCACGGTCTGGGATTTTCACGTAAATCTTTCTGCCCACGTTCAATGCGGCCATTGGGCGACAAAAAGACGTGGCTTCCAAGCCAACGAACACCACCATTGCCGGACCACAAAACCGACTAGTAATGCCTGGGAAGAGGGTCCCGACGAGGCAAAAATGCTACATGCTAACCTACATCATGACAAGGGGGCATCGGCTTCAATTGATAAGTTAGCCACCGAACGCAAATTCGCAATAGGTCTGCTGTAAGAACCCGAGTGTGTGCTTTAGGTAGGGTTTGACGGTGAGTGGGGTGCAGGAAATCGTCCTCGCATCCACGTACTTCCCAAGTGACGTCCCCACAATCCCACCATTGGAGGTGCAGCAGCACGTCGAACTTTGCCAGCACACAAAGCGCCAGTACATTATTGGATGCAATGCCAATGCCTACCAAACTTTGGGGGGCTGCTCCGATATCAAAAAAAGGGGTGAGTACCTTTTGGAATAACTTTTACAAAATATCATAGACGTTGCGAAGAGATGTTACTGTCGTCAGGGTGGAGGTACTAGGTCTCACTCTGCAGAATATAAATTTCCAAATGGTTTAGGAATTGGCAAGTCTCGGCCCCAGTTAAAGCTTAGTGATCGTTAGAGCAGACTCGTTGCTAACTACCTTTGACTCAATCGACGAAATGGGGGTCGCAAAGGATCTGCTCAACAGAGTCCTGTTGGAATCCTTCCATGATAGGACTGTTACTGGTTCCACCTTGACTGAACGTAAGGTTCTTTGTTGGAACGGGGAACTGGATGCAAAGCGCAAAACTTTTAGGAAGCTTT
This sequence comes from Rhagoletis pomonella, assembly GCF_013731165.1. Lineage (NCBI taxonomy): Eukaryota > Metazoa > Arthropoda > Insecta > Diptera > Tephritidae > Rhagoletis > Rhagoletis pomonella. Next base: position 66,770,398 of record NW_023458558.1, read on the forward strand.
TCGACAGGGCCAAAAGACACATCAGTGGGATGAGTGGCTTGTCTCACTGACTATAACATACTTATTAGACGCTCGAAGAGAGATTCATTGAGGCGGCAATCTGAGACAATAGAGACGTTGCCTGAGGCTTCCCGTCTGAATAAAATTGTATCAAGGGAGTCTTCCAATAGGATAGGTCTCTTAAAGAGGCAATATGGTACCTTTACGAACGATAACAGTGAGACTCTAAATCATCTGCTTCAAGTGCATTTCCCAAGCTCTTCTGTGGATGATCTCATGATGCCTGTCTAGTTGGAACACAGGTTCCATAGAGTGAGTAGTCACTGCAGATCCAGCTCCAGGGATGGGATCTTCCCAGCACCACTGCAAAGAAGTATCGAGGACATTACTGATATCATTATGTGTATCTTCTGCATATGGTTATATCTCCAGCGTATTGGTATAAAGAGGCTTTGACCCTATTACTGTTGCTTGGATCGACGCTATGCTTCGTGAGCATGAAACTACATCGCCTTTGGGCAACACTCTCAAAGCCGTGAGAGGCTGCCCACCGGGTGGGTTCCTCTCTCCTTTTTTTGTTCACTTGTGGTGGACAACCTTTTAATCAGACATGTAGTCTGGTGTAATTACGATGTTGTAGGGTACACAGATGATCGGACAATTATAGTTACGGGAAAATTCAGAAGTACTGTCACGGACGTTACAGATGCATCTCTTCGCGTGGTCTCAAACTGATGCGCCAATGAGGACCTCAGCATAAATCCTCGGAAGTTCTCTTCGAGTGCCATAATTACTAAGTGAGGGCACTCTGAATGCTGTAAGTACTGGGGAGCGGTGGGAGGCCAGAAACAGGCCAGACTCTTCGGCTTCCCTTTTCTTTATTTTATTATTTTAGAAAATAGAAATGACATCAGGCTCCTTTCTGTAAATTTGACTTCAGAGCATATTTTCTGCCACTTTCCGGATTTGTCCAGAAAAAGATTGATTAATTTTAAAGCTTCAATGGCCGAACCCTTTGTTGCGAAGAATTCGCCAATCAAAACCCTTTAGCATTCATTAGGGGAGCCAAAGATTAAGGACTTTCTCTCTAAGACATACAAAAGATCTTTCAGGTCGCGGTGTCTCTTTCTCTGTTAACACAAGAATTAATTAACTAACTGACTGCTGTTTCTTAAATGCGAAGATGGATAGTAATCCATCTAGAAGCGCCTCTAGAGCCGCAGTTGAGCAGGATCTTATCAATTCAATAGCGGAGAAACATACCAATCTATATAGTTTATCGAAACTTAGAACCGATTTTCGTCTTTTCTGGAATATTGGAAAGAGTTAGCTTAGCGCCTTTGCACTCTTAGCCGATGATATGTTACTCTTAAAAGTGTTGTCTGTATAGACCGCGAGAGGCTCTTGTACTACATTAAATGTGAAAAACTATATTTGAGGTTTTTGCTCTATATTTCTAGTTGCTTTAATACTCTCAACACAGATAACTGGGCATTTGCTTGTTAAGTATGTATTTGCATAGAAATCGTAAATTATAAGAATGTAATAATCTTTCCGAGAAAATCGTGCTTGTATTCATTTAATTTTCTACAAAACAATTAATTGCTATCTTTTCCAACCTTTATAGTGGCATTATTTCATGAATTTCATACAAGCACATATACTTATGCATTTACGAGTAACTCCGAACTTGTCAATATAATACTTTTTCTTTTTTGTGTGTGTGTATTTATGTATTATTTTACTATATATTCTATTGAATACTCCATTACTATATTGCGAACATATGTATGTACTTTTATGTATTTTTCAGTAAGTTCCTTTTGCACGTCCGTACCATCACTTCGCTTCTATTCTATTTTCGGCTCATTTTTTTTTTTGAGTACGATTACAGCGAGTATAAAAGACAAGCGGCATTTAGGCAACGAGTGATTCAGCAATATTTCTATATAAAATTAGTTTTTCCTTATATATTTGTTTATGCATACAACACCTTAGGGTATATATGTATGTATGTATTTTACAAGAATCTATATATTTTACATATATGTATGTATGTATGTATATGTACCTTTTTGTAATCAGTTTGGCTTTTTTGTTTAACACCAAAAGCATTCATAAGATTCGTTTTGCATACACAACAATAATTAATTTTTCTTTTTTTTTTTTAATAAATATTTTAATTTGTGTATCTTCTGTTTGGTTATGCTACTTATGGGCATTTGTGGGATAAAGTGACTGTGGCTGGATGATATGTTTTCGCCAGGTAAATTTGTATGTTTTGCTATGAGTTTACATACGAAGATATCGCTCATTTACTTCAATACTGTCATAACTCCTAAAACCAAAAAAAAAGACGGGAAAAACAGCTTTAAAGTTTTGAATTTGCATACATGTGTAGAGTGATCGGTAGCGGATTATGACACTATCGAAGTAGGCTAAGATAGTCAATCGTTTGATATGTACGATAAATACATAACGTCGTTCAAAGTACAAAACCGAAATGCGATTTCTTTATAAAAAAGAGAACCATTTAGAAATATGAGTGTTTTTCACTCTAGAAAATAATTTCTAAAACTTCATATACGCGGTTTTGCATTTTGCTGATACGCGGTTTTGCACTTTAAACGACGATAAGTACTTACATATATCCTTAAACTTCCAACTGCTTTCAGGCAATTTGTTTATTGCACATTAGGCTGGGTCAAGAACAAATTACCCATTCCCAGTAAGGAACTTACATCGAAAGCATTTTGGTGTGATAGAGACATCCGCTATAACGGCCAACATCTCTTTCTTTACGGTATTCTTCTCTTATAACCCGATATCTATGGAAGAAGGTAATCAAAATTTATGTAAATAAGTATTGGAGTCTGAGACCGGCTATGGTACCTTGGGTATGCATAGCTTTAGTCAACTTGCACATTACATTGCTCATTTACTAAAAAAACAGAATTTTTGAGCAAATCATGCTCTATCGGCGCATAAGTGACTAATTTATTGTTGATAATTTTTTGTAAAAATTTAGTTTATTCTACAAAAAAAAAACTAAAAATAAAATCTCTAAACTTTGTGCAAAACTCAAAAAAATTCAATAAAATTGCATAATAACTTGTAACTTTTTATTCAGGTTTTTTAGAAAAATTCTTAGGACGCAGCTTTATAGCCCATTCAATTTTAGAATAACAAACTGCAAGTCTGAAGTTGCTAGAAAATCGCGTTCCTTTTTGACAATTTTTTTCACGCAGGTTCTACGAAATCATCGAAAATCAGTAAATACTAAAACGAATTTATTCAAAATAGTTGTTTGCAATAAAACTTTAGCAAGAAATACGCTTATAATGAATTTTTGTAAAATGGGCGTGGCACCGCCCATTTATGACCACATATGTGTATGTCGATAACCTTTCGATCAATTTATATCAAACTCGATAAACTTATTGCAATTGATTTACGAAAGCAAAACGTTGCAAATATTTTAAATCGGACTTAAACTATGCCTACACGCCAATCATCGAAAATGTTTGAAATAGGGACAAAACCACCCCTGCTTATCATGTGGCGGTTGTTTTCAGACTGGTGAAAAAATTATACATACGCCGGGTGTTTAATGTTCGGCTTCGTCCGAACTTACATTACTTTACTTGTTTTTAATCTAGTTTGGCAGCATTTTAAACACATTTCATATATATATCAATATAGGTAAATGTATTTTTAGATATATGTTGTGAGTTAAAATGTTAGTTTGTGCCCTAAAATATATATCCTCGAAAGAAGTTTTAAAACTAGGGACCCAGCCTAATGAGACATGTAGTATGTATGTACTAAGGTTTCTATTAAGGTACATGTTTTTATGTTTTGTTAAGAATGCTTTTGGAGAGTGTAGTTTAGGAGATTTAGTGGTTTACATATATTACAGCAGTTGTGTTTTTGTGGTGGGCTTAGGAACTGTGTTGGAAAGTAGTCTTTATTGAAAACCTGTAGTATAGACGTACAAAGAGGGCAAAAAAAAACATTTTATGTCTATTACTTACATATGTATGTATGTATGTATACGAGTTTGTGCAAGTTGATATTTAGTTTTCATTTTATCCTAATATTTATTAATTTTTATTTTAACAAAGTTCAATATATGCGCATGCATTTTGAATCCTTTAAACAAAACTCGTTCCATGTTTTTTAGACACACTTTCCGATATGCGCTCGAGTCCGATTTTTTAGAATATATCAATTCAATTACATATACGGGTTTATTATTATTTTAGAACTAGATATTATTCAATTTGAAATATTATTGCATTTATTGCAAATATTAAAAATGCCATCGATTTGGCGTCGGTTTTAAATTATATTGACCATATGTTTTCTTTTTGGTTTTTAGGACTATATTGAATTTTTCGACCTCCTGTTTTAACTTAATGTCAACCGTCACGCTACCAAAAATTAAATGAAATTTTCAGCTTAATACTTCATACTTAAATGTTGTTTCTTAAAAAACTTTTTTTTTGCTAATTAGCACTATCAACTCACAGCTTGAACTATGTACTTCATTCTACACAAGTGTATGTATATGTATGTATGTATGCATTGTTAATTAAATTGTTTAATAATATTTATTGTACATATTATTACTATTTATGCAATCCATGAACATTATTTTTGATATTTTTATTAAACAACTTTAAGAACTGTTTAAGAACGCAACTCAACAAATATATTCGTTTGCTAGTAATTAATGATTTCCAATTTATTTTGAAACTGGATTGCTAAGAAAACATGAATATGAACAAATGCTGCAACGTAGCAAGTAAATATGTATGTTTATACTAGATAATATTTTCGAATTACTTATTTAACTTTATATCAATGCTAAATGTAAGAAATTTTCGGTTTCACCAACAACAGTTCATCTATTTTGAATTTAACTACATATGTATTTATTGTACGCTAAATGGCGATAGAGAAAAGTTGCCTACACTCTTAACTACATAAATTTATTTTGAGTTTTAATTACTGTTTATACACGAGTTTCATACACTAAAAAAATTTCGAAATAATTTCAATATGAAAAAAATATTCTCGAAAATGTATGATGGTACTTTAAACGCACATTAATAAGAGTAAATCCCTTCATAATTAAATTGACAGCTTTAACAAAATAAAATCAAATATGGGTCTTTCCATTGTGACTCGAGGGACATTTGAATCCGGCCGCCGGAACTTATACAATTTCTAAGTTTTTGTAGCTCTTATTTGAATGAATGTGGCTGGTGAAACCAGTGGCGGATTTAGGCTTTTACTACGGGGGTTTGGGATTTTTTAATTTTATCACCCCATTTAGTTTAAGATAACTGTATAAAACTATCAAGAAGTATCTTTCGGCAGTACATAGATATAGCTTGTTTGTACCTTTATGGCCCAGGATATGATGGAGCTCCAGCGATTTGTGGTGAGTTCCACGGAGCCCAAGCGCACAATGTGCTTTTTGAATATTATAGACTTTGAGTCAAGAAACACAATTATTGGGAGCCAATTTATAAAGATTTAAAACCAAACTTCGAAACTGCGTTAAGGGTTTTTATTCAGAAACTAGCAAATACC
>NW_023458558.1:66780998-66804365 GCF_013731165.1 Rhagoletis pomonella
ACCAATTAATAAAATTAAAGTAAAATATTTACAAAGTTAACAAAAAAACACAAAATCTATAAAGAACCCTTTTATTTTTCAAAAAACTTGTGCGACAGTTATTATTTTGCGCGCTGTACTTTGCCATTCATATTGTGGCAAACACTACTTAGTAAGCAAAGTTAAGTGTGATAGTGAAAAGGTGTAAACATAGCCTTAGGGGCAGGGCGCTCGGGTATAAAAATCAGAAAAATATTAAATTAATTATTAGGCTTAAATTAAAAAAATGGTCATACATTCATTCCTATAAGGGCGGTCATTGAGAACCGAATTCTACGCAAAAATACTGTGGACGCAAGTGAAAATTGTGACTTTTGGAAATTTTTCTTAGGGGTCCCGCAGGGGCCGGGACTAACATTTTTGTCAATGGCGGTATATGCCCTCTCCAAAAAGGTCGGAAAAAGTGCCACGTCCACTCCCCCTTCGATATTCTTTAACAATCGTCCCTATTGGAAAGCCAACCCATATAGTTATTTATTTTTCACATTTATTGTTGCTTTGAAAAAGATTTCTAAGATGTCTTTGTTTGTTTGTACCTAATTAATGGTAATTTGTAACAATAAATTGCACAAAAAAAAAATAAAAAAATTGTATTCCTTTTTTATGTCATGTACTGCTTTTTTCTGTCGAAAATATCCGAAATTTCTCCGTTTCAAAATCTGGCAACCCTAGTCTGAGCAGACAAGCCCGCAAAAATACAATAGTCTTTTCAGACACTTACGGTATATAGTTTTGTTAGTAAGAGATTTTTCTGACCGAAGACATACCGCAATTATTGTGTCAGAAGCATAGTCAAAGGATATAATGATTCGCCTTGCCCAAAACTTTGTTTGGCATCGAAAAGTTCTTCCAGTTTGAACAGATTATTAGTATTAGAGAATAGAGCTGCAAAACTTTCGATGGCACTATCGATAGTATCGACAGTTTGCAATTTCACATCACTACCGATGCCTATTATCTAGAAAGTTCCATTCCACCAATTTGTTGAGGGAAATTAGCTCCTGTAAGAAATGCTAAAAATTTATCAAATATGTATGTACATTAATAATAATAATAATAATAATAATAATAATAATAATAATAATAGATTGGCGCTTACACATATGTTAGTGTTTGGCTGAGCTTCACCTCCGATTTGTGGAGTGCGCCTTGATGTTGCCACACAAAGCGGAGGGACCTACAGTTTTACGCCGACTCCGAACGGCGATTTTATTTTTATGAGAAGCTGTTTTTCATGGCAGAAATACACTCGGAGGTTTGCCATTGCCTGCCGAGGGACGACCGCTGTTAAGAAAAAACCTTTTTTCTACATTTTTTTTGCGATGTTGCTTTGACCAGGGCTTGAACCCAGGTGCTGTGGAGTGGAAGCCCGCACTGCTTACCACTACACCACAGCGGCCGACATATACATTAGGGTGGTAAAAAAAGGAAGTAAAGTCGGAATTTAAATACTCTCCCCCCTTAGGAGTGTTTTATACCGAAAAAATTATAATCCCTGTTTTTTTATTTTGAAATAAAAAAATATTTAGAGGTCGCTCAAAGCGCTCAAAGTTTTCTATGTATTTTATGTACATACTATATGGGGAAAAAAAAGTTTTTCGCAAATTTTTAAATTTTGTTCCGGATTCCGATAGAGTAACTATCCAGTAAAAATATTTATTTAAGGGGCGAAAAACCTCTAGAAGTGGGCGTGGCAATTTTACGACTAGACTTAACAAAACCTAAATTTTATTTCGGGATATTCTGCCCTTCGTTAACAGCATTTGTTCCGCAGCTTTTTTAATCAAAGAATATTCTAAAAGTGGGCGTTGCATAAAAAATTTGAAGCGAATCGGAGACATGACATAATTTTTTTAACGAAATCCGAAAAGAATGGCTCTTATACAGCAGATTTAAAAACCTGGAGCATATGTATGTATCTAGTAAATTTATACAATATTATAGATAGTTTATTTTTATTTGCCTATCGATAGTTTTTTAGCTCTAAACGATTCTATCGATAGTTTTCCCTAAACTATCGAAAATATCTAATGGTGTGACTATCGATAGTTTTGCAACTCTATCAGTGAATGCGAAAATGAGGAAGATTCTCGTCGTATTTTCGTAATGTTTAACAGATTTGATGCAATGTGAAATGTGTAATGAAGTGTACATACTCTATTTTTAGATACATGTGTCAGCTTTTAGGTAAAATTTTTTCCTGGAAGTAAGTTCAATTTGAGGATTTAATTTTACATCTCTGTTTTAAACGCGACGAATTGGAAAGCTCGATGAAGTGTTCGAGATTTTAAAAGTTTCAAATGCATTTTACAATCTATGGGAGTATACTAGGGCTGGGTCTATCCATATATATGCGCATTCGATAAAATCCGGATATTTGGTTAAAAATCGTCAGTTTGTTTTATACGGATATCCGTTTACTCTGTTACGCGGATATTAAAAAAAATCCGGATAGAACTCTTTGGGATATAAACAAAATTGACTTAAAATTAATGAAAAAAATATATAAAACACAACTGAAAATAAAATAACAAACCAAAAATTTTAGTTTATCGCATAGTTTTATTGTAGTTATGTATTTATACATATATTTGTATGTATATCATTTTTGAAGTGTAGACTATGTATATGATTATTTCTCTCTCATAAAAGTTAATATGTGGTATGTATGTATGAATAGTACATGTAGTGCACATACATACATATGTTTATGTATATGTACTATATGCATAAATCGTATAAGTATTATTCAATATGGTATTTAATGCTATCAATTAATTAATTAATTAATTAGTGTAAATATGTATGTATTCATTCAACTTTCGCTTTTATTCGTTATCTCGTTCTCTCTGCCACGCTGCGGGCCATTATCAATCTGTTAAAGTGATGTAACGCCTTTCGTTTATATTGTTTCTTATAACATAATACAATCCATTTATGTACATATTATGCGCAAAACACAAAAGAGAATGCAGGCATATTTTTAATTGATTATTGTGCGATAAATGAATTAATTATGTGTATGTATTTATGTATGTATATAAATATGTAGCTCGAAATATGTAATCACACAATGTGGTGCATTTCAAAGCCGCCAACGTATTTATGTCATTATCACGTATGTATGTCTAACTTTCTATGCACTTACCGAGTTTAAAAAAATTTGCGCTCTTAATTGCTTTCAGAAATATTTAGAATTTGATAGGATTTTATTTTATTTATTTTTTATATGAGCAAAATTAGGTTGCCTAATGCAATGTATGTACTATATAAACAAAAGCATGTACTCGTAAGTACTATATGCATGTACATTTATGCATTTCTTGTTTACAATGGTTCCGCTTGGTTAATACGTTGCGATATAAGATATTCCAATTACCGTTTTTTTTTTGATAAATGTTATAAAACGAAAATAAGTGTTACTTTATTTTAAATCATTCTCGATTTCACGTCGATATTGCAGCTATTTTGTTTTACTTTCTTGCTTGTGCTTTTACTGTATTTGCATGTGACCGTCTATTCCATGCTTCATTAAGTGATCCCTATATTTTGGGCTTTCATTAACTAATTCCAAATTAATTCAATACAAAAAATACAAATCGCTAGCCTAGAGTGAAAAGTTGCTGGTTCAATTTTTTCATATTTTAGAGGAGAGGGGAAGAACTTTTTAAAGCCATTTTCTTCAAGTGTTTTGCAAACCATTAAATACAGGATTTGGCATATTTAAAGCGAAGAAAAACCCCATTCGAATCAGAAGAACTTGATGTTAAAGAATTCGTACTATATTGCCCGTATCGAATTTTCAGTGCCTTTCTTTTCTGGAACAAGCAAATTTGTAATTCATTGAATGTCAAAGTGAAGAAATAAATCGTGTTTGAAAACAATGCATTTTTACTTTCTTTTGCCTCTTTTGCCAAAATATGAGTTTTCCAAGAAGTGGACTTTTCACTTTAAGCTAATGCGATATGCACATATTATTGCATGCTTTAAGCATCTATCAATCATTAAAAAAAAATTGTTTCACCTCTGTTGCTACATCACTTTTCCTAATTTCCAACGCTTATACAAATATGTATACCTACAACATAGTTTAGTTTAAACTAAATTTTTTTTTATTTTATTTTATTCGAGTATTCAAAATCGTTCCCAAAATCCGTTAGTTTTTCATTCGTTTTCAAGCTTGTTTGTATGAATGTCTTTATTTTTTACTTTCCAATATTCTTACAATTTGTTTCTAGTTTTTTATAACTTTTCTTTTTTCTTTTTGCTATATTTATACATTTGTTTATACATACATAAAAATGTATGTATGCTAATTCTCAATTGCTGCAGTGTTGCAGTTTGCGTAATTGTTTTTTCATTTTTTTTCTTTTTAAACTCAAACGAGTGTATAGATATCTTTCATATTTTCTTTTCTTTTATTCTCTCTAAATGCTATAATGCTTTTTCAGTTGCAAACGAATATAGTTAGTAAAAACTAAGAAATTAAATTCATTATGAACTGCAAGTTCCATACAAATCTGTAGTTTATGTAAACAAATTTAATGCTCGCATAACTTTAAGCTACATTGCATAGATTGTATTTCCATTTCTAGTTTGCTATAATCGCGCAGCTATAAATTGTAAAAAAGATCATTTATACATACTCGTTTGTACATATGTCGGTATGTACATATGTGTATATGTGTGTACTTCTATATAGTTAATTTATGGTATTGCACGTATACCATCTAAAGTTGATCTTAAAATTAAACTGCCTTCGACCCAGAAATTGGGGCGATCAATCATGTTCTGCCACAAGGAGAGCTCTTTTCCAGTTGCATCCATCCATTCGGCAGGACGACCATAGCTTTTGCCTGAAAAAATTATTTTGAAGAGAAGTGGAGTTTGTTAATACACGCATACATATGTATATGTATTTCTTTAATAATGCAAAAGATTTTTATAATTCAAAGGATAAAAAAATAGCGTTTTGCTCTTTAGTGGAATTATTTCTAACTTTATTGGAACTCAACTAACTCAGACATCTAATTGGAAGACAAATATGTGATGGAGCTGAGAATCAACCTATGCGTAAGGTTTTATTATCGGTCAACGCAAAAATATAAAATTCACAATATATGTATGTATATAGGAAGCCTATAATTAAAGACACAATAATACATAATAATTGGAACTAGGCTAGGCGAGCTTTTGAACTAAAGAGCGAATGAGCTAGCTCTTTAAATTGAACTAGTTTATTAGTTCGTTCATTATAGTGAACTAAACTTTTGTGTGCCAACACTCCAATAAAAAGGAAATGTAATTTTAATACATATGACATCTCGTTTTTCGTTGTAAGGGCATAAAGAAACAACTGATCGGAATTCACGCTAAAAATACATTTTCTTTTATTCAATTTTCAGTGTTTTACATACATTAGTGTAATTTGTGTCAAAAAGTAAATATTTGAGTTGAGGTTTGGGATTTTTGGTTTAACAAAAGACTTTCGCTTTCACATGCCACAGTGAATCCCAAAGTGCTAAAAAAATTATTTCTTAGCTTAGGTGCATATACCAAATTATGTAGGACTAATACTTTCAAAGATACTTGCAATTTTATTGAAAAAATGTATTAATTAATGTATGTATTAATTTTTATTTTTTGAGCACATTGAACTTTGATGGACCTGAGCGAGCCGAAAATATTAACCAAAAATTGTCCTCTTTCACACACATTGCGTTTAGATTATAAGGAACCATATTTTTGCTATTTCCAACGTACGTAAAACAGGAAAGACACCCTGCAAGTATCATAAGCAAAGGAACCAGGCCGCAGTAATCAAGAAGATGTAAGCAGCTAATTTCTACCTACCTAAGAATGCATACTGTACAATAATAACTACCGGTTGGACTAAAAAATGGAATCCGCTAAGCCGTATCTGACGAAACAAAAAGCATTGACGCGACTATAATTGATTGACAAACACGAGACTATTCAGATTGAAAAATGATACTGAAGACGGCACAACGTCGAGACCCTCGCGGAAAATCATCAACCAAAATGTAAATTCAGACATTACATAGATTCTGAACATTTACACAAGTCCATCCGGGTATAAAAAGTTTATATATGTAGCTGCTAAAGTGCCAAGAAAATTATGAAAGGGTTCTAGTGCATCTACTTCGCAGGCACGATTCCTTGTGGTATCTCAGCTTACTGAGTTCTGTCTGTCAATGACCGTATTATACCTCCAGCGATAGCGGTTATTTGATTAGGCAGGGAAGTTTCCGAAGCAACTCCAATCCAAAATTGTCAAAGGATGTCGGAAGCATCAGCAATAAAAAAGAAACGATTATACCATTAGATTGGAGACCTTGAATAGATACCATTCTTCAACTTATACATACAACACATACAAGTTCACCAGACAGCAATTTTGAACAACAATTCATATCGGTTGACTTTCGTTTCGACGTTTAAAACTTTTCTGTAAGTCAGGCCATGCTTAAATAAGTGGTGTAGCAAAGGTCCTCATCATCATTGCTTGCTTGATGGACCTGCTGGAAGATTCCTCTCTCCCAACTTGTCTGGTCAAGATTCACGACCTTTAACCAATAACCCCCAATTTTGGCTTACCAAGCAAAGATAAGGAAGTAGTTTTATGATATTTTTAAAGACAAAAATAAATTTTATAATAATTAAAAATACCTACAACTGCATATCGACGGCTGAGTGGAAGATCGCCATATTTCAATATAAATTCAATGTATCAGCAGCTCTTCCCAACAAGTGCTACTTTAAACTGAGTAGGCAATTCAGGAAGAATGTCCCCTCTCGGCGTACAAAAACAACTCTCTATAAATCACTCATCATCCCCGTGCTGGTATATGGCGCAGAAGCATGAACCATGACAACAGCCGATGAGGCGGCTCTTGAGGTATTCGAGAGAAAGATTTTGCGGAAGGTTTACGGGCCTTTACGCCTTGGCGACTGCGAGTACTGCGGACTATGGAATGATAAGCTGTATGAGCTTTGCAATGACATGGACATAGAGCAGCGTTTCAAAATACAACGGCTACGCTGGCTTGGTCATGTCGTTCGAATGGGCACCGATGCTGCAGCTCTGAAAGCATTCAACTCGGAACCCGCTGGTGGTAGCAGAGAAAGAGGGAGGCCGCCACTGCGATGGAAACACCAGGTGGGGAAGGACTTGGCTTCACTTGGCATTTCCAATTGGCGTCAGTTGGCATAGAAGGGAAACGACTGGCGTGCTTTGTTGAACTCGGCCAAAATCTCTTAGGCGGTTACAGAGTCAAATAATAAGAAGAAGAAGTATCGGCAGCTGAGATAGGGCACTCTTAAAGCACTTGCCGAGAAGGGCTTTCTTCAACCAAATACTGAAATAAGGCGTTTTTTAATCGTTTGCTGAGATAGGGCATTTTCGAATCGGCATCTGAGATAGGGCAATCTTCGACTCAGCCGCCAATATACATTTGTAGGTGTTCTCAGGTATCGCAGCGACATCCTATCTACCAAGTAATAGTACATACTCTGCTAAATGCATGCTCAAATGGGACCGAAATCATCACTTCTTCATTATTATTCATATTTATATTCAAAATATGACGGCGCTAATTTCGCCAAAATCGATCAAATTATAAATTTATAGACAATGTCGAATAACCTACTGAGCAATATACATATGTAGGTGTGTCTTCACGCTGTTAGAGGCAAAACAACAACTTCTTGGTGACTACTATGACTTTTGAAAGTTGTTTGCTAATTCGATAAAAGCATCTTTGATTTCTAAGTTTATAGGTATTTATATAATTTAAATATGCTTACCTATACCTAGCGAAAAGCGCACGCCGCCAAGGAATTCATTACTCGCTAAACGATCGTGATCCCACACTGTTAGTTCCAATGCACGTTCGGACAAATCGTCCAGCGATACGTCCTCATAGATGAAAGTGTAATTCCAAGTGGGATGTAATGAACGTTTCACAACTGGCGTCTTTTGTTTGGAGCTACGTGTACGATCTGGCAGCAAGTAACTGTACGGAAGAAAAGCAAGCTTAATTAAAATCTATCAGATATCGGTAATGTTAGTCGTTTATGTAAGTAAGCATGTCAGAGTTATTCGGACGAAAAACCAACTTTTTTCCAAAAGATATCCTTAGATAGAACCATACCTTTTACAGAACGCATCACAGGTGCCATTCACTTTGATCGGACTCAGGTGTTTCGCCTCTTTGACAAGCACATGTAGTTGACCGCCCTTCGCTGAGCGATCGGTTCGTGAAGCTACCGATTTGATGCTACCAAATTTGCGCAAATTTGAACCGCCACTGCTGGTGGATGCGCTACGCATAAAACCCGGCCGTACATTCTCCGGTGGTACATATTTCAGACCAACGACAATGTCACCCCGATAGGTGGCCACCTCATCGAAGGGTTCACTCTGCAATGCAACAAAAATTAAATGTAATCACATAAATTACTTACACACAACTAAAATATATATATTATCATGCTGCTTACCCGCTCCTGCAGCAAATACCATTGCGATTGCGGATTGTCGAACACCTTGCCTTGCAAACTGACGCTGACTTCACCCAAGAAATCATTGCGGCCAAACATATCCGAATGCCAAACAGTGAGCCACAGTGTGCGCGACTCTAAACTCGAGATGGCCATGTGGAAACGTAGTATTTCATCGAAGATTGGATTAAGTGTGTGCTTCTTGACTTTGGTTTTACGTTTGCCAGCTTTGGATTTGTCGGGCAGCAGGTAGACCTGTGTTGATACAGAAGAAAGTTAGTATGAGTGGTGAGAAAATTCACTGAAATTTTGTTTTCGAGCGCTACTCACCTTGACATAGGGATCGCTGCGATTACGTTTCGAATCGACCGCTGCGAGATCCTTGCAGCGCACCACGTGTATCTCCAGAGCGCCGAGCTTATAGTTATACTGTATACCGAATTCAACCTGACCTTTCACCACCACGGTGCCATAGCGTCCTTCACCGGCACCGGAGTAAACGCTGGCCATAGAATCCGAGCGCAGCTAAGATGAGTAAAGGAATAAAGCAGTTGTTGATTTTATTTTTTTTTTTTATAAAAATTTGGTTTAAGTAAATTTTTCCTTGGCAGTTGTTTTAAAAGAATTTTGAGACAATTTTAGTTCGCGCTTTAAGAAAATTTTCCAAACTATACAGTAAGCAGCTGTTTTCTGCTCACTAAAAAACATTAAAAGTTTTAGTAAGTGCATAACAAAGATTTACAAAGAGTAGTTCTTTGTTCCTTGTTGTTTAGTATGTATGTAAATAAGTATATATATGTACATATGTATGTATGCAGAGCAGTATGTATGTAAGTTTGTATGTTTGTATGCATGTATGTATATTAAAACATAGCATGCGAATGTGCAGTTGCATCTGTACTTCATGATTTTGTGCTCACTTCCTCTTTCGCTACAGCAATGCATCAGCGATTGTGAATGTTTGCTATTTTAGCAATAAATAGTTTTATTTATTATGCGCTTTGTTGCTGAAGACTTATTAATCGCCCATTAGTAAATAATCAATGCGCAATATGCGCACCAAAGGGTTACATGGGTAAGAGTGGAACATGGATGTCGAAAATGTGACTACAATTAAAATGCATTGAACCTTATATGCCCATTATTTTTTATAGGCACCGAAAATAAATCATAGTTCCATTTTAGTATAACAAAATTACATACATATGTACATACTAGAGGGCTGCATGAATTCATTCAAAACGGCTTGTGAATTATTCATATACAAAACGAATGAATGATTTCGGCTTAAAATTTTTTTGAATTTGAGTGAATACCTGTCCCGATATATGTGTCGACATTACAATATTCAAACAAAGTGAAAATAAATTGAATTGAAATAAATGACAATTTTTTGTATGAACATCCAAAAATATTTTTTCTATGTACATATGTACAAACATTGCAAACCATTTGTTCAGAGTATTATGAATTGTAGGGAAATTTTAAAGAATTCGTAAAGATCTCATCCGATTTTTTCATATAATTTTCTTTGAGAATTCGTAAAAAAATCGTTACTGAAATGAGATATCTAATCCTAAAGATTTCGTTAGGATTTCGGGAACTTTGGTTTGCAGGGTATGTATTGCTGCACACCTATTACAATATGAACAAATTTGTTTGTAGAAAAAAACTTTAACCGAAATGAATTTGAATGATTTGAATGCTTTTCATTCATTCATTCACATTCTTCCATTTGAAGGTAGAAAATGTAAAACAGAATGTATATTTACAACTTACAAAATTCCAAACGCTGAGTGTTTTGTATGTGAAGTAAAATATTCAAATCTACTCTACTCTGTTTGACTAGAAGTTTGAATGAGTTCATGCAGCCCTCTAATACATATTTACATTCATATACATATGTACATATCGTCGCCTGTATGCCAGAAACATGAATGTGTAAAAATGAAAATTTTGGGAAATCAATTCTAATAAATTCTAAGAGAATTTGTCTAAGAAACCATGGGTCTAAAATCTATTTGGAGTTTGTCAAATTGCGAAAATAGGTTTCTTAGCGATTTGCTGTAGTGCCGTAAAGAACCGTAAGTTAAATTTTGTATAAAAACATGCTTCATGGAGTTATTTGGTATGAGGAATTTCTCCCATTTGCCCCCTTTCGATAACACTTGCATACAGCGGTGAGAGCTTATGCTTTATGTGGGTTTATATAAATTCTATCGAAATCTTTAAAAAGCTTCTGTGTTTTGGTCATCGTTGATTTAAACCGGAGATGGGCACCGCATTGCCCGCGGGCAAAGCTCAGTTCAGCTTTCTATATATTTTGTATAGACGCGAGCAGAGTAAAAGCTCTCTCTGCCCGTCGCTGTTTTAAACCCAGTTGCAAGCAATAAATATTCCGAGGAAAAAGCCTCTATCAGCAATGGGCAGAGGCGGTGGCCATCGCCGTTTTCTAAGGTCATACAAAGAGTAAAAGCTCTCTCTGAGCGTCACGGTTTAAAGCAAAACGTATCTCGCGGGTAATGCATTTTTGTGCTTTTACTGCATTTTATATTTTATTCCATATATAAAAGCTAAAGAGAGCTTAAAAAGGTTTTTTCCGCTGGAGTTAGTTTGACCAGTGATGATCAAATAAGGACTTTACATTGTGTGGGTCAAAATAATGTCTGTTAAAAGATTCTTCCGCGGGATAGACCAGTCATCACGATCGAAACGTAGTTCTTTTCTTTGTTCATAAGCAATAACCGCGTAAGTAGAAAAACCTGAATTCAAGAAAAAAGCGTTTTAAACATTTGGATTGAAATGTTTACCGTATCTATAACTTTTTAAATAGCCTAGCTGAAGAGATGGGGATTTCACATACACATGGAATGGTAGTTGCAGAATACGATATCATATATAACTCAATTCTTTCTTAAGTCGACTTAGGCGGTTATTGCTTATGACCACAGATGTGTATATGGACGCGTACTGAGTATAAATGTCTTTTGGTTGTCACTGATTTAGACCAACACATAATAAAAACTCTCTCTGGTAGTAATTTCTCAAGGTCTATTATTATCAATAGCGGGAGCTTTTTAAACCAAATTGTGACAAAAACGTGATTTATATAGGTTTTTAATCATTCCTCATCCTCTCCGCATAGACATACATTTAAAAAGTCATATGGCTAGTGCACATATACACAGTTGAAGTCTTCTTTATTTTTTATGAATTTGGGTGTTTTATTTTTAATATACAATTTAATTTTATCAACTTACCCCCAACGAACTGAGGCTATCACGATTCTGGTGCATCGCCACTAAACGATCAATATCTTCATCCGATTGTGTTGGCCATGTTTCGCTGGTGGCACTGCCACGTGACTGAATCGGACTCGCAGCAGGATCATTGCGCTTGCCGATGACTGGCGATTGGCTCACCTCCTCAGCAGCAGCTTTAGCTTCCTCTGCAAGTAAACAAAAAAAAAAAAGAAAATACAAAATTTAATTAGTAAGCATCTTAATTAGTTGTAAATGTCAATATAAGCATAGTTCAGCTTGAAAAAAAAACAATTGTGATTGCCTACAAAACAGCTAGCATTAGGCTGCAGTGTGGGGAAACATGTTGCCAACGCACATAAATAATAAATAACAGCAATTGTTGGCACTCCCATACTGCGTCCATACTTGCACTCCAATCGTAAATGATTGTGCAAGAGTAAAATATTTTTTTACTGAAAAAAAAGACGTGCTTAGCAGCCGGTTTTCTGGTGTATTGCAGCATTCGCTTTGTTGCTATAATTAGCTAGTTGCTATGAACACAGCACATTCGTTTCGTGCTTTTGGTTTGCACAAAGTTAACTTATCGTTTCATTTTAGAAATAACAATACAATAATACTACAAACTCCATTTGAACCCCAACAAATTGTTAAGTAATTAAGTGGAAGTGAATGCGACATCAGACACGCTTTCGCATAGCGCGATTACAGACAGTCGTACTGTGTGCAGTGGAACTTTTTTTTTTTGCATTAGGAAGAATAGGTGTAATGGCATAATACTTCATATCTAATAACAGATATGAGGTATATAACTACATACATAACTACACGCTTTAAAACCCAAAAGTTGTTATTCTAGGCTTATGGCTAATACATATGTACATACATATACAGATTTGCATACAAGCATACGATATACATATGCAATAAATATGACGATCAACTTCGGAGATTTTTATGTGTACCATGCAGGGATGGGCATTTTTGAATGAATTATTGTTCAAATAAAAATAAAATTTTATTCATAATTTTTCTATGTTTGAATGACGAATAAATTTGTATTCTTCATTCAACTCTTTTCGAATGACGAACGAATTTCCATTCATCATTGAGAAATGTAAATAACGATTAAATGTTTACTCATCATTCAAGTAATTTTGAATGAGGGATAATAGCCCATTTCAACCAAGGGCTAAACTGCAGTTAAGAGCTCAGGTAAGTTCAAGGAACGTTAACATGGGATCATCACCAAAGTTTATTTTGTACTTTTTGTTTTCGATTGCTTGTACTTAATGTGAGCGATTACCCTCTTCGAGTTGTAATCTCATTTTTCCAATAGGCATAAACTGCAATTAAGGCTTGGTGGAAATGAACTACATATACATTTTTACTCTTCATTGAAGTAATTTCGAATAACGAATAAATTTTCATTCATCATCGAGAGACTTTAAATAACCAATAAATTTGTATTCATCATTCAATTAACTCCACATGAAGAATAAATTTAAATTTTTATTCTTCATTCAAGTAGTTCCGAAACGGCTGCATCGCAAGCTACATATGTAAGTGCGAACGATACAGGGAGGTGAAAAAAGAAGCGAGACGTAAGTAGTTTCAGTGATAATAGGAGAGGCGTCTAAATAAGTGTGTCCGAGGAGCCTAAAATGCTGACAGATAGTAAAAATAGTATTAGGCACCTACGGAATGTTTCAATACCATTACGAATTTTTGTAAGAACAACCAACACGACCTAGTGAGTGATGTCCAGAACACACTTAAAGTATAGAGTGAACGCTTCTCAACCTTATTGAATGGTGGCACACTAAAAGTAATGGAGAAAATGAACCAAAGCCTCCGGTGGACAACGACGGAATCGATTCCCCAGCGCCGGAATATGGCAAGATACGAAAAGCAATATCACAGCTGAAAACAACAAAGCTGACGGATTGCCAATGATATTTCTTGATCTGAACCCAGTTATAGCACTCTCACCTTCGGTAATCAAATCACAGCAGTTCTAGCTGCATAATTACTACATATTTGCTTTCACTGAGCAGATGGGACTGCGGATAACTTGTGTAGTCACTGATTGCTTACCTTTTGTGGCCACTTGAAACACTTGATGGTGATCGGCATACATGACAACCCTGCTTGCCTTTTCTGCCTTGAAGAGGATGAAAAAACGGAACACTTTTTGTGGTTCTGACCCGCCCTTGCAATCATTTGGTATGAGACTTTGGTGATGTTTTGGTATGAGACTTTAGCGATATGTTGAGAGACAAAGACCTTAACTCTCTTTAACTTTAAACCACCTGCTCCAATTTATTCGTAGAAGGTGTACATTTAAAACAAATGGAGTACAACGGTGCGGCCTGAGTACTGTTTACTGATTTCGTTTCAAAAATCTGCATCCCGATTGGAAAACAAAAAATCTGTAGAATAATTTAAGCTTAAAAAAGTCTTTTTATGGACTTTAAAATTTCTTTATTAATACTGTATTTAAAACAAATGGAGTACAACGGTGCAGTCTGAGTACTGTTTACTGATTTCATTTCAAAAATCTGCATCCCGATTCGAAAACAAAAAATCTGTAGAATAATTTAAGCTTAAAAAAGTCTTTTATGGACTTCTTTCTTTTCTTTATTAATACTGGCAGAAGTTCTAGTTAAAGTGTTCTTCAAAACCAAGATTTTTTTTAGAGCAGGATGTTAATTTTTATTGAAATATTTATGAAAAATAACAATATTTTAATTTGGTGTTTAGAAATTACAGTTGCTATTTCGGAAATCGTCACTACTTCTTCTTGAGTTCAACGGGATTTGAACCGATTTGATTGATTTTTAAAACTCATATATGCAGTAATATTCACTTGTATCTTCACATTTTGACGCCATACAATGTGGGAAAATCCCAAATATTTTACTCAAATAAAAGCATTTATTGGGAAAATTTGTTCTATCATCTCTCTCCTATTGTCGTACTTATGTATATGTACATATGTATGTAAATATGTGTATTTAATCAGCATTCATTATCGTCATCGACAGGAAAAAATAATACCTAGTCATATATTTTTAATATCAGATATTTACTTTTAGATAAGGGCGATAAAGTGTATGAAAAAACAGCTATAAAAACTCTTCAAAATAAAATTACATAGACAATTAGGTTTATCTAATTTTTATTTCTATCTTTTAATGTATGTAGTATAAGCATGTGTGCATACATAATAACTGCAGGCCAAGGTAAGCGTATGTATTTAAAAAAAAACTGTTTATATTATTCGTGTTTATATTTTTTATTAAACCTGACATTACATCTGCATACTTACATATACATACATTAGTGCGGGCCGAAATGTGTATTTTTTAATCCTTTTGTAATAGTGAAAATATGTTGTTTCAAGTGGCTAATTACAGGGCCGTAAAGTTGCATACTTTTAGTTTAAGTGCAACAGCTTGCGCATCGATTAAAAATGGAGTTTTTATGTACATCACTGTTATGTATGCACTAGGGATGTTGATTTTTTCGGGTTTTTCCGATCCCGAGATTTTCGGGATGGCGTTGTCACTATCCCGGGATCCCGGGATTAGTCCTGGGATTTAGATATTCATTACTTTTAAACAACTTGAATCGAAAAAATTGCTTCTATATTGTATGTGAAGCTCTCCTACCATGAAATAAATAACCTACTTTTTTATTTAAAGTGGCATTTTTATTTTTTCTCTCTGACCACAGGATTTATTTTGAAGGACTTTGTAATTTCAAGGATATGATTAATTCCAAAAATTATTAAAAAAATTTAATGCAATGTAAAATAAAGATATGGGTAAAAAATTGAGTAGGAAATTTCTTTAGAATTTAAAAAATTTTAATATTTCGGTTTCACAAGGACGAATAGGTAATTTTTTAGTTGAGAAGGTAAGAAGAACGAAACAGGATGTTAACACATAATTTTTTCAAAAACAAAAAAAAATTAAAATGACTTTTACAATATTTACCAGCCCTTCTGCAGCAGAAACTTGAATCTGTTTAAATTCTACAGGATTTTCTAATTAATTTTATACCCATACTTCTTCTCTAAGCACATTTCTCTGAATTTTTGAAATCATTTTTAAATTACTGACGCCAAAGTGAAAAACTAAAAACGCTATTTTACTATATTTGGCCCATGGTTTCGCGAACATATTGATATTTGTGTTTAAAAGTTACTATCGCGCGCTGTTATATGTATATATAATGAGCTAGGCATTTATAAAAAAATATTAATTATTAAATGAAAAAAGAAATATAGCCAATACTGGTCGAGAAAAGGAGTTTCTATTATTGCCATCAGTGCAAATTACAAATCCCGAAAATCCCGGTATTACTTGGCAATAATCCCGGGATTTTCGAAACCTTAAAAAGGCCGGGATCCCGGGATCAACATTCCTAGTATGCACATACATGTGTGTATACATACTATGTACATGTGTATCTAAGTGTATGTACCAAGTGTACGTATGTATGATACTCATATTAACGGTCAAGTAATGAAACGACTTATAGATAAATACGCAATTACGAGTGATTAGTGTGTTGTTTTTATGCAAATAAAATGCTCCTTTACAGAGGAGGCACAGTTCACCGTATTTAGAATCGATTAAGAGTTATGAAACAGATTGAAAATGGCAATTTTCTTAATAATCGTTTTTAATCGATAAGAATGGAATAAGCGATAATTTTAATTTAGTTATTTTTTATTGTAAATTGGTCATCTATTTTGCCATAGTTAAGCTACGCACGGGTTCCAGCCATTCGTAACATGTAAAGGCAATGCTGTCTTCGGCTATGCCGAAGGCTTCAAACTTTTCATGAACATCAGAAAATTTCACTTTAACCGATTACTGCATTTGAAAATAATTGTATGAGTGCTAAATAAAAGGTTTATGTTCACTGCATACATATATAGAGGAGCTATCAAGAATCATCGAGTATGCAAACCGGTATCACAATTTAGTGGTTTTAGCTGTCTATATAAAGGAGTTATATAGCAAAAATTTGTATCTGAACAATCAGTCGTATAGCAGGTATAGCTTATACAGCACCGATATTGACGATTTTCTCAGTGGACTATGTAGGATTTTTTAGAAAATAGTTCACCTGATTTCTTGCTTTCAACCGTCCAAACGAAGGAGTTTTAAAGTAAAGCCCAATATCTGAGTTTAACGGTTGTATGAAGGCAATAGGTTATTGTGACCCGATGATGAGTGAAAATAGTGTGAAATTTTATGTTCGTAGCTGTACAAATGGAAGAGTTATAACAAAAAATCTCATATCTGAACAATCATTCATACCGATTTTGAGAAAATTGTCCCGATGAACATTTCTTAAAAGTCAGGACGTATAAGAGTCCCGATTTTTCATATTTGTACCGATTAAATTCCGATTTTCAGTGTTTTCTTTATTAACTCCTTGAAGACCGATATTGCTTATATGAAACATAGACATTTTGATTCATAAATTATTTTTTATAAAGGTTCATGTTGTGAAAGCAAAAGGCTCAATTTCTTGCCACAATTATAGAACCAGTTAGTTTTCAGCACCTTTTCGTTGTGACTACTTGTGTAACATAATTGTTGCTAAAAGAGATTCTGAAACATTTTGAAAAAATACACATAATGGGGCGTATTCTTGTTTTCGTACGAATCGAAAATCATGAATTTTCCTATCATTTTTTATACAAAAATTTCAAATTTTCGATTCGTACGAAAACCAGAATACGCCCCAATAAATTATTATTTTTATTTTACAAAAGGGTTAGGTTATAAAATATAATACAGAAAATGAAGTAAAAAGATAAAACCTTGACAAATGAGTTTGCCTTTTGTTAGGAAACTTTGTAAACATTTATAAGCAAGATTTCATAAAAATAGTGTTACACAAATAAAATACATGGAAAAAAACTACCGTACGGTACTAGTACATTATAAAAATACACGCGCTTACCAAATTTCAGTGAGATATCTCGAAAATTGAGGGACTATTTTGCGTATAAACAGATGGACAGACGCACAAGGACTATCTTTTATTCTTCTGGTAAGTACTTACAAACATCGGACCAAAATTATATCATCATATCATGTTCATGAAAGGTATAAAAAATGCCATTCAGCTATGCACACCCGTAGATATGTGTATGGAACATGCCAACATACATACACACATATTTGTTTTACCACGAGCTCACCCAAAAATAATAACTTCTTACTTTTTATTAAATTAATTACAAAGAGAGAAAACTTGCCTGCTGAGTGGCTCAGTCTGTTACATTGGACCTCAAGAATAAAAAGTGAACCTAAGCTCAGACCCAATTTTCGCACTGATGGTGTTAGCTCGAGCTCAAGAATTTGTACTGAGTAGGAGCTTAAGCTCACTTTTTAGACATAAGGCCCCTTGTCCAGACCTTAATTCTGCCAGAGTTACGTTAGTCTATCGCAGCAGCTAAAACTCTTCGACCGCGATGGGTTAAGGTTCAAAATTCGGCGAGATTATGCTTGCTAAACATTAAATTGTGCTTCTATAAAAGTAACCCCTACAATTTCAGGGTTATTCACCATCGCCGTCGACGTAGTTGCCTAATTACAACTTGACCTCCTTTGTCTAGGCAGTGCAGAGTATTAGGCTCCGAGTATTGCAGGAGCAAGAAAAATCGGCGAGATAGCCGCTCACCATTCAGTAAAGACCGTTAATTCCATTACAGGATGCCTATATGGATCTGGATATTCTGTGCGAAGGGGCAAAAAGTAGGTAAAGCCCTCTCTGAGTACATTTGATGCTACTCGCAATATTATATTAAATTGTTTGTAAGTACATTAGGGCGACCCTTAAATGTAGGAAGCAAATTTTTACATCAGGGTTCCTAAGCCTCAACCCCTACGTCGATGATACTATAGTCGAAGATATCACATATACATTTTGGTCCCGATTGGAGTCGGTTAAGGCCCGTCGCACAGGGGGCAAAGTTCAGATTACCCCATGAATAGCTGAGCTGTTAAGTGTGTGAGACTGAAAAAAATCATACATTTGATTTTAAGGACCACCCTTTACTTTAAGAATATTTTTGACTCTGTACTAAAATTTATAACTTCTTCTTCCATTTTTAAAGTCAGCTAAGATAGGCATGCAAGTATGCATGTACTTTGCTTAATTTGCCATGCTTCAAGGCAAGTAAGTACCTACTAAAATAAAGAGTGCATCATAAATAAGTTTTCAGTGTGCATAATTTTATGTACAAGCTGCAGCATGCAGCCAAGCAGTGAGTTTTGAAGCACGTGAGCATACAGTTGGATGTACCTCCTCGTCGCATACGCGCCTTAGTTGTGGTAGGGAGTGGTGGCCTTCGCGCCACAAAACTACAAACGCTCGGCGTATTCAACTCGTCTTCCTCGAGCGTCTCAAGGAAACGGTCCGAATTAGAGCGCAAACTGTCATCCCAAGTCCAAGCGCGCGGCTTTGGCTTCACCGTACCGCCATTGCTGCTACGCCGCCTGTAGGGGAATGCAGTGGGCACTGGCGCACCACACGCGCTCACTACTGCCACATTATCGTGTTGGCAAGCTTCTTCATTTATTAGCGTTAGTGAAGTGTCTAGGTTAGTATCGGTATCGAATTTTACTGGCGTACTTTGCAATTGTGTTGTCGCAACAGATGGCGCTCCAGTGATTGCAACTGGATTGGTGTTCGCTTCTCTTTGCTGCATTTCATAGATATAGGCCGCGAATTTGCCATCGATGTCGTCATCGTCTTCGGAGTCATACTGGTAACTGCTTTTGTGCCTGCCACAACAACAACAATAGCAAGACCACCAGCGCCAACGCTTGCTGCCACTTTCGCGCCGCCCGCAACCGCGACAACTATTGAGACAAGAACACCACCTACGCCTGGGTTTACTTTCTGCCGTTTGTTGCCAGTAATCTTTGTAGCGCCTGTGTGGCTGATAGGTTTGCTTCCTACGTGCGCAAGCGCATGGGATACAGCGCGACAAGCGGCGCCACCAACGTTTCCTGCGATAACTAGTACTACGTTTTTGTAGTTGTGACGTCGTTGAGGTCGTACCTGTGGCAGATGCAACAACATCGCGTGTACTGCCACAACTGCTGTTACTATAACTGCTGCGCTTGCGGTTCAGTGATGAATAATTGAAATTATTGTTGTCCGCTATCGATGAATCTGACGCGCGATCTGTCGATGCGGTTTCGTTGGAAACGGGCGCTTCTTTTGATGACGCCCACTGAATTTTCTTGCGTGTACCATGTAATTTCCCTTTTGTTGGTTTTGTTGTCGTTGATTTTGCTTTAACTTTTGCTTTACTTTGGCCGTAATTGTGTATAGCGGGTATTGGTTCAGCAGCGCTAGCGATTTTGCCGCCGCTCCCACCACCATTGCCATTGCCGCCACTTAACGCGTTATATTGCGTATCTTTGCCTTTTTTACTTTTCGGACGTAATAAATGCGTTACTTTTTTCATTGCTGCTTAACAGTACACGAGGTGCGGGCAATTTGGAAGGCGTTGTTTATTGAGGGAATTCGGGTCAAATAAATTTATATGAGGTCATAGCACTACGATAAAGAAATTAAGAGACTGCTATAAAAGAATTCGTGAGGCTTATTGTGAATGCGGAAAATTCGGAACGGTTGAAAATTAGACGAAGAGTTGTGAAAGTAAATACATATGTGACCATGTTCTTTTATTTAATGTTTTTATGTTACAACAAATCGTTAAATACACAGATGCATATGTACATGCATACATATGTTTTAGTGCTCTGACAACTCAACAGCGCCAATTAAAATATAATTAGTGGTCGTTCTGCAAGAATGAGATTTAGAAATTATTGTAATCTCGTCTAGGAAAGCTTCTTGATAGGTACTTCAAAACTACATGAGTAATAAAATAAGTCATATTTTCATAGGGCAAAAGTAGTCCAGTTTAAGGTCAACGAGATCATAATTACCATCAGCTTATGAATAGTGAACGTATGTATATATGAATGCATGTGCATACATTGGACTGCATCGCAAAAAAAATCGGGTTTCCGTCGGGATTATGAACTGTATTATATTTGAAGACTTTCACCAAAATATTTCGGAAAAATTTTAAGATTTACGCGAGCTTGGCCGATTTTAGACCACCTCCAAAAATTGACTTTTTTATGAATATAAAAAGTTTCTTATAGGATTTTTTGAAAAAATCCCCTCACATGACAAAACAGTTTAAGCTTAAAAAATCCGCATAAAATATATATATTTTTTTTTTTTGTTTTTCAACGAATCTTAATAATGAGATTTTTGATGCTTTCTCTTTCTTTTCTTTCAAAGAGTTTCTTTCAAACACTTTTTTCAAATATTGGTTTAAGAAAAACTTGAATAACTCAGTCAAAACTATACGATTTAGACTTATGAGGTATCACCCTTTTTATTTCTTAATTCAATTTGGAATGACGCACGTTCATCCTACCTTTCTCATTCATACTTCGAATGATCTTATTTTCAAAGGAGTAAAAAGGGTGACCTCTATTCATATATATATATTTTTTTTTATATTATAATACAAAATAAATTCATATACCTCACCTAAGGTCCATTCTATGGTAATTATACAACATTTTTAAATGAAATATTTTTCAATAGGTGGCTTTCCTGGTTTAGACATTTCAGTTTAAACGCTACTTTAGTCATCTTTCATTTGATACCAAACTTGTTTCATTTGGATAATCGGTTTGTTTGTTATTAGGAAAGGACTTTTATTTTGGCCTTAAAAAATATTTAGCCCACTTTAACTGTTAAAAAATAACTGTTATTTTCGGTACCTGGTTTTTGGAGGTATTTTTAAATCCGTCCGTCTGACGTAAATCTTAATATTTTTCCGAAATATTTTAGTGAAAGTCTTAAAATATAAAAAATTTTATAATTCCAGCGGAAACACATAACCGATTTTTTTTTTTATGCGGAGTGATGCAGTCTAATGTGCATACTCGTAAGTAGGTAAAAGCTCAAAAATTAAATATTTGTAAGTAAATAAGTACTACACGGATTTCTTCACAAAACTTTTGTAAAAAAACCTATCGCAACAATAAAATTTGTGAAACAAAGCAATTAACACGAGTGTGGCTGCATCATTTTAGAGAGCAAAAGAGCAAAGAGAACAAGGACTGACCACTTAATGCTATTTCTGTTCTCCATTCCTGCAATAACTTCTTCTACCCCTTCTTAATGGAACTTATCTTGGAGTAAGTATTCCAATCGAGTACCATAAAATGACAAAAAAGAAAAACAGATACTTGCTGATTCAATCTCTCAATCAATCTCTCTTCCAAAAGCAAATATCTAAACAGATATTAGTTCGGGTTGGAGACAGAAGGTGGGGAGAGTTAAAAAGGGCGTAGCAGCTTATGACACTTGAAACAAAACATTTTAGAATTAATGGAACTATTGTGGATTAAGAAATGCTGCAAGGCACCAGAGTCGGTCTCTGCTTGGAGGATCTCCAAATTAACCAGTCCTTACGGCTACCGGACATACTGTTTAAAGCAGAGATCTACGCTATAGGAAAGTTGGCTAGTCTCTTACTGAATAGCACGAACCAATGCGCTTTTGCACAATGGAAAATAAATTTTTTTCGTGGGACGACTATGTCAACTTTCTCTCTTCGCGGTAAACATTGCTTCCATCTCAAAAAAATGTAGCAGAAAGTCACCGCCGGCTGAAGTGTGAGGCTTTCGCTGTTTCATCAATTACAATCTTTCAGTACTGGTTCTGACGTTTTAAAAGTGGTGATTTTGACACAATGAACAAGGGAGTGCGAAGAAAGTCTATGAAAGTTCGTAGACGTCGAATCGGAAGCAATTTTCGTTTTGGACGAAGACCCGTGGAAAACTCAAGAAAAACTTACAGAAATGCTGGGACTCTACGAGATATTTCGTTCCGATTGAAAGCTATTGGTATTTTCCAGAAAGTCGAAAGGTGGGTGCCTCCCGAAATCAAACCAAGAGATATCGAACGGAGAGCCACTGTTTCACAAATGCTCCTTCAAAGGTACAAAGTGAAGCCTGTATAATGAACTTCTGAAAAATGGTCAGACGACCGACGGGGCCTCTACAGACAATTTCAAATGCGATTGAAGCGAGCTGGGACTGCGATTACATAACAAATGGCCAAGTTTCGCAAAAACTGCAAAAGAGAGTTGCGCGCACTTTTTTAGAATTTTCATATGCGAAGAAATATCATAGATGTACACACTTTAAATGTATGTACGGATACTTCAATCTGTTATTGCACGAAATAAGTGCTGAAAAATTACTACTATTTCTCAGAAAAAAAAAAACAAAAAAAAAACATACAATTCACATCCATTGGCATTGAACATTTGACCTTTAAGGCCCCATGCTAAGAAATATGTTTGCACGAAAATTAAATTAAATTAATTAAATGGTTTTAAATTTCAATTCGTTTAGTCATCGCGAGTTCATTGAAAATTTGCATGCCTTGTGTAAACAAATTAAAG
>NW_023458558.1:66804765-66834163 GCF_013731165.1 Rhagoletis pomonella
AAATCATTTACGACATATTTTAGCAGATGTTTTAAAATATAATATTTAAGTTTTATAATTTCGTTGGAAAAAGAGTGTACATTTTTTGTTTTTGAACGCAGTCCTAATGTATATTACTGTAACGTGCGCAGGGCATACAAATATTTTGTGCTGTTCGAGTCAAGCACTATTTAGTCTTAATAACAACACAGGTACACTTCTCTTTAAACAAATGTATATAGATACATTTGTACTTATGTATGTACATTGGGGTGGTCCAAAAATAGTAAAGTCGGAATTGTAATGCTCTCACCCCCTAGGATTGTTCTATATCGAAAAAAGTATAGCCCTATTTTTTATATCGAAATCAAAAAATATTTAGAGGTCGCTCAAAGCGCTCAAAGTTTTCCATGTATTTTTATATGGGCAAAATAAAAATTTTCGTAGAAATGGTATAGAATTCTTGAAACTCAATATTTTTCGATCGGAAACTTCAGGGTCTCTTCAATAATATTACGCAATTGTTTATTTAATCATTTTTCAATGCTAACGATTTTTTATTGGTTATCCCAATGAATTTTTCGGGGTTTTTATGGGTTTTTGGCGGACCTATAAATTAAAGTTGCGATGAAAAAATGGTTAAATAAACAATTTATTTATTGGGAATCTCCTGCTGATAAACAAAGTTTTCTGGTAAAAAATATTGAGTTTTAACCACTTCTACGAAAAGTCGTTTTTTCCCCCATATAAAATACATGGAAAACTTTGGGCGATTTGAGCGACACCTAAATATTTTTTGATTTCAAAATAAAAAATAAGGGTATACTTTTTTTCGGTATAGAACAACCCTAGGGGTTGAGAGCATAAAAATTCCGACTTTACTTTTGCATTTTTGGACCACCCTAATGCACAAATGTATGTATGGAGAAAATACTGGCCTGATAAGTTTTGCATATTATATATTTTGCAAAAAGGCTATTTATTCTTGGAAGGTCAGGAATGGTCATATTTAAATCTTATGCAGGGAGTTTCAGTCTCTATATTGAATGTATGTAAATATGTACATATTAGAACGTGGCAAACATGAATACATACTACATATTATGTTAACATACATTCGTACATATTTGTGTATATTTTTTTCATAACAATGTGAAAAAAGTCAACCCAAGGTTAAGCTAATTTCTACGATTTTGAAGAGTAGCACGCCATTCTGCTTTATGACGACTCTGAGCTGACACATTGTTTTTTGGAGAAATTCGTAAAAATCGGCTATTAAGTTGAACACTAGCCGCTAGCTTCCTAATACTACTCTGAATACTTTTATGCTGAGCGTTTTGTATGAACATACGTACATATGTACTTCCATTCAAAAAATGGTCCATAGAATGATTGTTTGAAACCAATTTGATTTTTTCTTAAGAAAGGTACCTTTTTTGTGCACAAAAATAGCGGCATTTTTTATATTTTAAAGAATTTTAATATCTTTGTTTTACATTTGAAAGGAAAGCTAATCAATTGTTACCAAGCAGCTTAAAAAAAAAGAACACAAACTTCCAAGTATTAAAGTAGCCGCAAAGATTTAAAAGTAGCCACAAAAGCGAAAATTTGTGGGTCATAGCCAAGTTTACTGCATTTAAGTTAAGAATACGCGCTCTTAAACAAATACTAACAATTACAATAAATACCTAATAAATGTTGGTTATTGATTTGCCCCACATTAAAAAAAAAATTCAAATACAATGGGCAGATTGATTGTATAAAAAATTAGCGGATGTTTTCAACAAAGGTAAATATTTGCAGCAGTTATGTTCACAGCAAATATAGCGAAGGAAAAAAATAATGCTAATATCGTATACTAATGGCAATAAAAGAGGTAAGCCTAAATACGCATAAAAGCCCTTTTAAGGCGTTGAATCGAACCTGAATGCATTTATAATACTTATAAACAAATTCCGCGAAAGTAAAAGACATGCGGATAGACGAAAAGTATATTGAAAGCTGCATGTATTAAAGAAGTCGAAAGTGTAGAGTGTAAATAAAGTCAAACAATTATCAAAAAGTGGCAATAATTGAAAGAAAAGTCGCTTTGGGAACGCACGAGCATACATATGGATGTTTGAATACATATCTATGTACAGGGAGATCCAACACAATGCAACAGATATAACCAAAACTTGAACGAAGTTTGGAGATAATAATGATTTTTTGAAATGCCTTCCTGTTTTCAATATCAGCTTTGCGGGAAGTTGCGGGATTTATTGTGACCTTGTTTTGTTGTTATAAGAGGGGAAATCGATTAACTGGAGGCTTATATCTAGAAAGTACTGTATGAGAAGGTAAGAACATTTAAAGAAAACTACTCTCAACTCAAGGTGGGCATTGCAAATGCGTCTTTGTAATACGAGTAGCATGACGTGTATTACAAACCGGGCGAGGAAAAGGGCATAATAACTTAATAATTCCCACCATAGACCCTGGGATATTTTGTAGAATGAAAAATGAGAACTGGAGGGCCGCATTAGAGAAAATTTAATGAAGTAAGTCTACACTTCACATTAATGGCACATTAAAAGAGATTTCAGAAATTTGTGCGAGTTTGGCCGACATGGATAGCTCTGGAAAATTCTACCAAAAACTGCGCCGAATTAATCTTTATTTTACAACTCAGCCGAGTTTCTGAAAGAAATGGTTCTACGTACTTCTTATTCAACCTGCTAAATCGTACTAGCGACGCAACGGATACCATTTAATAGAATCAGTGTTCCGTTTCCAGACCATACCGAATCGGACAGTGCGTGGCTAAAAAATGACAGAAGATATTGCAGTCAATGGTCTACCAGCTGCTCAAATCCACAATTTGGCTGACATTGCCGTTTACGACGTTGGATCCCTGGCCCGAAACACATTTAAATTAGAAAAAGTCTTTTCCCAACAGCGGCCGCCCCTCGGCTCCTCGTTTTGCCGTACGGAGGCGGCGTAAAACTGTAGGTACCTGATAAGATTAATACATATTGGATACATTCATGTGCCAGTATTGACCACTTTCCCGCCAGACTTTGCTGGTTTTCCCCCCAGTTCTGTAATTTTAGATGATAGTATTAGTGTTTTTGGCGGCCAACTATATAAACCGAAGTAAGAAGAGGCTTCAAGAGTGCCATTTTCCGTAGACAGAAAGTAGTGAAAGAGTTTCTTCGAAGCGTTCGACTTAGCCATTAGAGCGTTAGAGATGTAAAATTGAAGTGGAGGAGAGTAGACGATGATGGTCTCTTCTGTCATAGCGGCGCTAGTCGGTCTATAACTCATGTAATTCAGTACCGAAGAGCATTGGAAAACATTCGGCGTTAGAGTGGAGAGAAATTGGTTGAACTTAGGTACGAAAAGGTGGGGACTTTCATACCAGCAGTTTTTTACGGTTTCTTCAGACGGTCCGGCAAATAAAGCACCTTGCAATTTTATTTAAAAATTTGTGAAAATATAAATATGTCCAAATTGCATTTAATCTGCAAAATGGAACTACCGAATTGGGAACACCCTTTACAAAACCATCCATGTCTATTAGTTTAAACTTTAAAGTGAATATCGAAGCTTTGCAGAGCTTGCCTTTACTCTGTTTAACACTCGTAAGCACAAAAGAAATAAATACATGAACGCATAAAAAGCCAACAAAAGTGGAAACGGCAAACGATCGTAGTCGTAGAATCATGAATTCTGTGAGCGTTGAATTAAATGCAAGCTAGTTTTTGAAAACGGCTACACCAAACAAAAAAAAAAGCGCAATCAAAAGCGCTTCTACAAAGAGCAAACAATGATCCAGCGGTGAAGGTGAGTAAATATAAATTTTTACTGCTGTTTTGTGGAAAACATTTTTAAAGTGGCAATTTCTGGTTTACTAATGCCATTGTTATTGTTATAATTTTATCGTTTGGCGATGGCAATTGGCTGGTTGGTTAGCTGTTTTGATTTGTTGGTGCTGCTGTGGCTTTTGTTGTTGGCGCTGGCTGCTATAAGCCTGTAGATACTTCTTTATGGTTTCATTTAATTTTTTTTTTTTGTACATTTAAGTATTTCAAAACTTTTAATGCGCTAAA
Source organism: Rhagoletis pomonella (assembly GCF_013731165.1). Taxonomy (NCBI): domain Eukaryota; kingdom Metazoa; phylum Arthropoda; class Insecta; order Diptera; family Tephritidae; genus Rhagoletis; species Rhagoletis pomonella. Next base: position 66,808,836 of record NW_023458558.1, read on the forward strand.
CACTACGGCGAAGCGCAGAAATATTTATTAAGCAAGTTATTAGCGACCGAGACCGAGAAACGTGTACATACGCTTGCTTGAATGTGTACAAATGTAAGCAATACTAAAATATTCGTAAACATTTTCAGTTTTATTTCTATGCTTCATTATAAAAATTCACTTTCACTTCAAGTGTGTGTGTCTTTGAAGCGGTCATTCAAGCGTAGACCAATATTATTTTTTCTCATGGATTGTTCACTGTTTTCTGTTGTTGTTATTGCTTACATATATGTAGTATGTTATTTAGTACTTTTTTATTTTTATCGTTCCTTAACAAAATCACTGCACTCTACTAATGACTACTTTGCTGGCCTCGCAAATAATACAAAAATTAAAAAATTTAATATTTTTTTTCTCATTTTTCAATTTCAATTTTCCATATTTTTTTCCCGAACGCAATTAGCAGCATGCAAAACTTTAATACATTTTTTGATAACTCTTTACGATTTCCGCCGTTTTATTGATTCGTAGACCAGAATGCACGCACGCAAAGTGGCTACTAAATGAAGCTGCCCGCTGATACAGTCGGAAAAGTGTCACCCCCAAAGTCTCTATCGACGTTTGAGTAATTTTTTATTTTAATTTGTTAAATCTACATTCATTTAAGCATTGAAATTACAATTAATATGTGGTGAGAGTGCGCATCTTGCTGTGGCGGTTAACTGTTGGCGCGCAGGGTCACTTCACCCCTGATGGCGAAAAGGTTAATTCAATAAAGTATTGAAGCGCACATAAATGTTATGAATACCCAGTTTACCAAATGACATCGATTCCGGCTCGTTCTGGTGAAAAAAGTTTCGAATTCGTCAGCGGACGAAAAGCACTGTTCGCTGCGGGCTGCATAAACTAAATACCAAAGAACTGCAGTTGCTTAGAACTAGATTTGTTAATTTTTATTAAAAAAATATTTTAGTTAAATTTATTTGTTTTTCTTTTTGTAGTTTAACATTCCTTCAATGCATTAAATAAAAAAAAAAAATTGTAATATTCAGAATATACATATTGACAAGTTGTAACTAATTTTTTTTATTTTTACATTTTTTTTTGTTGTAAAGATTTATGTGTATACATACTTTATTCTAAAACGAAAACTAACTTTAAAAACCGTGTGCAATATTTCAAAAAAAACCAACATGCTTTCCTCAAAATTTCAAACTTTTTATTCAGAATTATAGAAAAAATAGGACGCAGTTTTATAGCCCATTTAATTTCAGTACAATAGAGTACAAATTCGAAGTGGCTCAGAACTCGTATTGATTCACCATACTGAAGTGGAACTCGTCCCTTTTCTGCGGCAAATTGGGTAAACGTACATACATAAGTATGTATGTATGTGGGTGTATGTATATGAACTTACCCAATAAACATTTGGCTTGATTAACAATTCGAAAATGATTGGAAAACGAATTTTTTTATTCAAGTCTCAACTTCGATAATTATAATGAGTGTGAAATATGTGTGTAGGTTAGTATTCGATTCGAGAACTAGGCCATTGTCCAGAAAAACGGAGCCTTCGTTATCCGATGTATGGTCCTTTCGCTACAAATTCGAATTGAAATTTTAATGACAGATAGTGATTGTCTTTCGTTTCCCTTCGAGAATGATCTGGGTTTCACTTTCCCTCCTTTTTCTATGGTTCTCATTTGTTTTTTCGAAAGCATTTCGAGAGTATTTCCAATATACTATGAACGTTGGACAACTAAGTTTGGTTATGAAATCGTTCTCAGTTCGATATTCATATTGGATATCGAGGGTCATTTTCGAACGTTCGCCACAATGTTTATTGGGTATATTCATATACGCATATATGAGAGTATCAGTCATATTCAAGATTTCATGGTAAACATGCGGTAGAACATTATTAAAAAATGTGATATCATAACAATAATAATCTCACATGTGTATAACATAAGTTCGTTATGAAGTACACAAGATCTTCGTTGTTGGTCGGTCCATCTCTCGAGAGTATCTCAAGTCATTCGGCTCTCCAAGGCTCATCAGCGACAATTACGATGCCTATAAGTATCGGCATGTCGGACGTTACACGACAAGACAAAACAGATGGTTGCAAACTTGAAGGGAGAGTCGCGACAGCCTTTCGACACTTTGATAACTTCAGTTTAAAACAAGAGGAATGTTTGTCACCCCCAAGAAACAGTTATCAATCATAATGGTCGCTCTTGAATGATCCACCTATAGGCAGGGCTGCCAACTTGGTTCAAACCGTGCCATTTTTGGCCCTGTTTTACATCTAATGGCACTTAATTTTTAAATTTGTCACGAAGTGCCAAAATTGCACTTTTGAAAAATAGTAATATTTTAATACATTTTTGTGAAATCCTTTGCTTGTACTTCTTTTCTTTAACTAAATTTTTCTATTTTTTATAGTGTATACAACTGGTTTATTTTAGTTTGGCCTTGGACTTTTGTTTTAGAAATGTGTTTCTAATTTTAATGTTAAATGGGAAGAATTAAAAAGAATGGCACCTTTTTGGCGTTTTTATTTTTTCTATTTGGCACATTTTGGCGCTTCATAATAATAAAAATAATAATAGATTGGCGCTTACAGATATGTTAGTGTATGGCCGAGCTTCTCCTCCGATTTGTGGCGTGCGCCTTGATGTTGTCACACAAAGCGGACGGACCTACAGTTTTACGCCGACTCTGAACGGCGATTGTATTTTTATGAGAAGCTGTTTTTCATGGCAGAAATACACTCGGAGGTTTGCCATTGCCTGCCGAGGGACGACCGCTGTTAAGAAAAAACCTTTTTTCTATATTGTTGCTTGTTGCTTTGACCAGGGTTTGATCCCAGGTGCTGCGGAGTGGAAGCGCGCACTGCTTACCACTACACCACAGCGGCCCTTCATAGCTAAGTATATTTGGCAGCCCTGCCTATAGGAGCAAACTGAATACGGTAGAGAGGACAGCCTCCATATTAATCACGGAGCTTTACCTTACCTTTTACCCCCCGTACGGCCCTGAAACCCTACTAAATCTTCTTCCTATAGACCTTTACAGTAGATACTCGCATCAAAGCAGCTGCAACGCAACAAAATTGAATGCAACTTATACATGAAGACTCGAAAATCCTGGGTACCATTCCAGGAACTTGGCCCGCAAACCAACATTCTGCTTCGATAACAGCTTTTATATTAGGATTCCAGACGCTTGGACTTAGATTTAAGGTCTTCCGTCATTTTTAGTGATATGCCACGTACTTTAAAGACTTCTCACTGAACTTCAGCATGCGGTTCTCAGACCCAGCTAGACAGCTATAAAAGAGGCCGCCCTATGTCCCAACTTCTCCAAACAGCGTTGCCATTTACTCTGACAGGCAAACCCTAAACGAGTTAACTGGGAATGTTACCATTAACGTGGTATGGATACCCAGGCACAGTGAAATACCTGGAAACTGCACGGCAGACGAGTTCGCAAGGGTGGCAACCGGCATACCCTCAGTTAACTCTTCGCGTGAGCACGGTTCTCTCTGTTTTTTCGCAAAATGCAAAAAGATGGGCGAAGGAAATCCATCTGTTTCTTTACTAAATAGATCTAAAAAAGTATTAACGTCAAAATACCTATGAAACTTATAGATACAACTGCCACCTTGAAAGCTTGGGGAACACGGGAAACTAAGTGAACGGATAAACTGTCAATAATTTGACCTTTTACCTTTTTAGCGATGGTTTCGAGAGTCCAATTTGGATTTTCCATAAAAAGTCTAACAATTTTTTCACCCTTTTCTTCACTCATTTCGAAACCAAAACTTATCAGATGACCTTAAAACTTTGCAGACTTCTTAATGAATGACTGACTTCTTTTTAACTGCCTTTTTCACAGGGTGTAACCTTTTCTAATCTCTTTTTTTTGAAAACCAATTTAAGCTGATGCCACATAAAACTTTTGCTTCGCTTTGCGTGATAGAAAAAGAGGATATTTACCTGAAAAAGATACGTGAAAAAGATGATGCCTTGTATAATCGTTTGTAAATGAACATTTTTGTCTTGGAGGGATTTACATTGAGTGCACATTCTTTAGACATAGAGCGCTCAGTAAAAGCTTACCTAAAACTGGATATGCCTTTTCGCTACTGAACTATCGGAATAACTTAAGATCAGGCAGCCTGCTAACTTGTGATTCCTGCAGTCCCAGAAAAACTGTGCTAACAATAAGATCGTAGAGAAAACGAGGAAGGACTCCTTGAGGGAAGCATGGTGTGTGATGATCGGGAACATTTTGAACGGTATTTTGAGGGTTAAGTTATTGTTGTTGTAACTTCTCTACAGTTTTCCTATATTCTATGATCATTTATCTTCACAATAAAAAAACTTTCATTCCATTATCTGTTTTCTAAGCGAAGATCTACGATTTTGAAAAAAAACTCGTGTTTTGCCTATAATGCGACGCGTCTAGCCATTGTGTATCATAACTTTAAGTTATCGATGCAAATTTTTTTTTAATCCCCCCCTTCGCCAAATCCTGGCTACGCCACTGGATAATTTGAACACTAAGAATAATCTAAATAAAGCATATGGTGGTCTTACATTTGCATATTTCGATGCTATTGCAAATTCGCTTTCATTTAGAGCAATAAAATAAGACCAGAATCAAGAACTTGTTTTTTTAATTAGTCCCGAAATTATACTATTTTTTATATTTTTCATTTGGAATAAATAGAAAGTAAAATAATTTAAATTGATTTAAATTCAAAGTGTATCAAGTTTAATCAGTAAATGAAGAATACTGAAAGTGGTTTAATAAGGCGCGTACCGACTTTTTCAAGACTAGGTAAAATTTGATTCTCAGTTTTTTTTTCAAATCACATCTGGCTTCTTGCTCGCAAAATAAAAGAATTCTTGCTTACCACAGTTGAAAGAGCATAACTCAAAAAGAGATTGCCACACAAATTTCGATTAAATTAATTAACATAAGCCTCCACATTGTTCGGAAGTGCAACTATTTATGTAACTTTTCATAGTTTTAAGCTCTTAAATAAACGTTTGTTCATCCAACTGAAGGAATGCATATCTTGAAATTGAATATTCGATTACAAGCAAACGTGCTTACATACATACAGATGTTCATATGTAATACTTTTGCAATGAATTTGGTGAAGGGAAGTATGAGGAAATGGCGCTTTGTCGTTGGCCAATCGCCCTACTGAGTAGGAAATGCAAGCGAAACGCCGAAATATCGCGTGTGCGATGTTCGCAAAAGGCAAGTCAATTTTGATGGTATTTTTTTTTTTTTTGAAATCGCACTATTCATAGATATGGGTAGTAGGTATACATATGTATGTAAGTGTTTGTGTTGCAAAACGAGTAAATTCGAATAAGAAAAAAAGTAGAAATCTAAAAGTGTGCAAACCAGAATATAATTGATTGGTGCCTTTGCGCCATTTCAAGGAAATTCATTTACGGACTTGGCTTGGCAAAAATTGGCAATTTTAAAACGTAAAAAGAGCATGTAACTATATACATACATACATGTATTTTTCAGGTATTTTGCAATAAGCAGTTGGATAAAAACGGCAAAGCTAAATTAAAAAACACCTACAATACTTTGCTGGTGATTAATGTGTAGCAGTCAAACGTAAAAGAACTTAAAAATAACTGAGTTATTAAAAGCGAGCGCGGATAATAAAAAAGCGAAAAAATAGATTACTTTTTTGTTTGTTTTGTAAATCAAAAGTCAACGCTGCGAGTTCAAAGCCCACCTACGCCCACTAAAATCGAAGCATAGCCGCCGCAACAGCCGAACGTAATGGAAGGCGCCGGAAAACAAACATTTTTAGTTCAGCTCAGAACTTTCAGCTAATCTCCTGCGTCGCGCCGCGCCGCGTTGCGACCTGTTGCGCTTGCTTCAGACAAAACACTCAGCGCGTTATTTTTTGTTTGATATTTCGTTGCAATTTCGTATTCAAGAGTAGTGGAAATGGGTATAAACATGAAAATAATACTTTTGTGACATGAAATTTTTAGTATATGTACATAAGTTGTTGTAGAAATGTGTGTAACTATGAAAGCGCTGTGACAGCAAGCACTTAAAAATGAACGCTTAATTTGGGAACAGTTAATTGGCCTTGATTGCGTTAAAAGCTAAGTATGTATTTTGGTACATATTTTGATTGTCTTTTTGTTTTCTTTTGTTCAATGTTCGCTCTCGACCATATTGTGGGCCATAATCCCCAAGTGAGTTCATGCGACACTCAACAGTGTGAGAAGAAACTATTTATTTTATTTTTTTTTATCGACAACGCAGAGTTTACAAAGGGGCGTTTTTTATAACTATTTCTGCAGATAGGGAGATCAAAAAGTAGCTCCAAACCGCACTAATTTACTGCATAATGCGATAATTTTATTGAACCGTATGTCGACAATTATGTGAATTGCTTCTGTCTTTAGCTGTAATCAAATATTGAGAGTCCTCAATAAAAGCTAGATATTTTCAATTTAAAGCGCGACCGTTGCGCGCCTACATTAAACTATCCACAAAAGTAAATCTTAAAGGTTTATATAACAACAAAATTATAAATAATAAAAAAATCGCTTACCGCCTGATATACTTAAGCGCTTGCGCGCATCACGCTTTGAATAGAGGAAGTGCTGCAGTCCCAATCCGGCGCTAGACTTCTTTCCACTCAATGAGGCACTGGCGCGACTCGCCAGACCCGGTGACCGATAACGCGCGCTCTTCGCACTTCCACTGGCGCTAAAATTCAGTGCGCCTTGCGACTTGGCGAGCGGTGTCGAGCTGGCCATTGGCGTTTGTACTGCACTCACGCCCACTGTCGTTCCAGTCGCCGTCGCGCCCGTACTTGTGGTGGGCAAACGTGGCAACGAGTTGGTGCTCGCTACTTGACCTACTCCTGTAAGACTGCGTGGCAGCGTGGAGCGTGCACCGAAGGCATCCTCGTCGGATGAGTCCGATTCGTAAATGGCATCTGGCACGCTTGAACGTCGCACATCTTTGCAATCGATGGACGTGACCCAAGGTTTGGCGGGAGAGGCCTCCAATTCTTGGTGTCGTTCGTCGCCACCACCTATGCTGCCGCACGAGCGCACACGATCCAATTGCTCGCGACTCATACTCTTGTGGTTGAACAACAGATCACCTGCCGAACGACGCTTTGCAACGGCCAAAGCGGACGCAGACGATGAGTTGTCACGATCGAGTTGACTGAGTTTGGTTCTGGAATCGCCATTAGCCAGTAATGCCGACTCAAAACTACCGCGCCACGAGAAACGTTCATAATCGCTGGCAACGCCACACTCCTCGCCGGCGGTGTCGCTAACACCGCTGCTCGATTGATGGTGGTGTGGTCGCGTCGCACTTGCACTGCTACCGCTTACATTGCTACAAGCTGCCGATGTGGAGGCTGAGTCGAGCAGCAGATCGTGTGACTTGCTACGTGCGAGACTGTTTGCATCGTCCTGCAGCGCTTTGTTCGACTTTGACTGATGCGGCAAATGGTGCGGATGATGCAGATTGTGTTGATAAGTGGAATGTTGGTGGTTGGTGGCTGTCGAGTGATGTGTGCGCGCCGACTTCGTTTGATCACTTTCCGAGGGGCTTTCTTCTTCATCCTCCGTGGTGGTTATGGATATTTTCGCTTGTAATCGTTTGTGGTGGTTGCGCTGTGGCACAATTGGCGAGTTGGTGCCGTGAGAATCGTTGCCACTATTCACCTCGTGCATAAGCGCGACAAGACGTGTACCGATGTGTTGCATTACTTTAGCAAACAGCTGTGGAGAACGTTCAGTGCTGTGTGTGCTTCCGGTTGAAATTTGATCCTCTTCTACATTGCGTTTTTCTGCATTATTCTCTGGGTTGGTCGGTGGAAGCTCTTCCGTAGTTTGCACTGTGGCAGTGTTGTTTGCATTTCCCACAGCAATTTTCGAGAATGAGGCAACCAGTTTTTGATATACCAGCGCAGTGTCTGGGCTTAGGCCGTGAGTTTCCACTTCGAGTAGGCCACCATCTCCCCTATCACCTTCCTCGTCTATCTCGAACTTGTTTATGATTTGTTGACAGCTCGCCGATATCTGCTCCTTTAGTTCACCTTTTCGGCGATTGCTGCCTTCGAGGTCGGAGCTTGTATAATCGGAAGAGTCACATGAGTCTGACCATGTGTCCTCACTACTTAAATATTCGACGATCTCACGCACTTGTTCATCATTTATTCCCGGCACAGTTTTCATCAGCCTAGTCAGCTCATTCTCAAAGTAAGCTAAGTGCGGTCTAGACTTCATGCGTCTAACCGAAATAGGTGTCGTCTGATTTGGTGTTGTGCCCTTTGAGTTATTAGAAGAGCCAATATTTTGCTGTGCATTGGCAGTGGCGACTACAAGGGTTTTGAAGAATTGACGCATCTTAGACATCATCAGGTTGGTCTCTTCATCAGAGCTCCAATTGTTAAAACTATCCTTTCGCACCAAACTTGCATTGCCGGCGGGTGGCAGTGGTGGTTTTAGTGTTAGCCCGTCCGCTTTCAGAGTTGAAGATGTGTCTTGCGGCGTAGTAATACGCACTTCTGGCACAACTATAGCTGAACTAGATGTAGCCAGTGTCGCTTCCTTTACCTCCTCGATTTGTTGCAGTAAAGTAGGCGATTTGGTGCGTGCCGCAGCAGCGCTTGTCGTGGGCAATTCGTTATCAGGCGATTTTAGGAGATCATCATTGCTGCCAACAAAACCACTATCGCGGCTGTGATGTTGCTGTTTCTTCGCTTGGGAATTGCTGATTGAACCGGGTGTGGGTGTGCGGCATTCCGCATTCGATACAGAAGGTTTGCTTGTATCCTCTGCAGAGTCATGCAACTTCTTTTCATCCAGCGAGTCGTGACGTTTGCGCACCTGCTTCTTTCGTTTTATCGTATCCGAAGAAGCGCTGTCGAAGGTCTTCTCGCCACTGCTGCTCACATGCAGCACAGTCTCATCACATGCTTCCGATTCGGAAGAGTCCAATAGATCGCTGGTGGCTGAAGGCATGAGACTCGGTTCCAGTGAATCGGCAGGCATGGATTGCGAATCGACCAACAGATTGTCCAAAGAGGAATTATGTGAACGTGGAGTACCACGTGCGCGTACTAAACGTTTACGGCGCTGACTTGGGCTGGGATGACCTTCACTATCGCTACCCACGCTGCCACTCTCATCTGATTCATTCTTCTCGCTTGCGCTGAAACCCATGAAACCGGATAGGAAATATTTTTCCAGGCGCGATGAAGCCAGCTCTGCGGCACTATTACTATCGTTAGCATTCTCTTCTGGCATGCCCAACGAATCTAAGCCTTCTGAGCACTCACTACTCACCTCAGACGCCGTATCGTCGCCACGCGTATCTATCGAACTCATCACTTTGCCATCACCCAGATCGAAGAAGAAATACTTTTCCAAATCAGAGGCAGACAAGCGATTATGATGATTGATAGTCTGCTGCCTTCGTCGTTCCATCTCATCCAGCTCTTCGCTACCGTCTTCAGTGCTGCGCAGCGATGCGACCTCGCTTTCCTCACAACTTTCCTCTACTATCGTATGCAAAGTGAAATCAATTGTGGAACGGTGATAGCCACGCAGCTCTTCTTCACGATCAACAAACATGCCATTTGCTGAAACGGTGTCATCTCCATCCATACTTAAATCTTCTGAATCGGATGCAGTTGGCGTGGTGTCGTCACCGAAATCTTCATCGCCTTGATGGCTTATCTCCTCCACCCAGGAGTCATCATCCGCTAAGCCATCTTCAAGACATCCCGCTTTGGTTTTAGAATCACGAGTATCCTCCAAAAAATCACCATCATCATCCGCGCCCGCTCTACTGCTGCGACCACTGCCACGGCCATTTGAGAGGTTATCGAAATCTTCTTCTTCTGAATCACCGTAGATGATCTTTTGATCGCGCAGCAAATCAACTGTGTTCACTGGATAATGCGTCCCTTCACTCGTGGTGCTCGTATCGTAAGACAGCGTCACCTTGCTATTATTGTAGTGCTTGTTGGTCATCGTTTTGCGAACAGCTGGCGATATATACAACAACGACGACGAAGAGGAAGGTGCTTTCGATGAGTCATAACCACCTGGAGTGTGGTTATTGTCGCTGGGGCTGCTGGCATTTCTTGTGGCTGTGCTGCGCGTGTCACTAAAACTTGTTCTTTGCATAGCTGCTGTGGTGCGGGGGAAATTACTATCTGGATTTGCATGGCTGGCATTGCTGTTCTGCTCATTCGCCTCATAACCAGTCAATCGTATAATACTACCACCATTCGCGCTGCTACCAACACAATCAGCGCCATCGACTACACCACCACCATTCCCAACACTGCCAACGTCGCTGTGTCGGTGGTTATCATATGATTGTACGGCTTGTTTAACACGTGTCGCGGCGGACTCTATAGTGGTTATTGTTGTTGTAGTGGTGGTGGTGGTGGTTGTGCTTCCTAAATGCGCTTTGTCCGAAATTGCACCGCTGCTGTGGTTGCTGGTTAGCAGGTCATTGCCGTTACCAATTTGGCCGTTGTCTTTTGTAATCATAATTAAGCTGCGATATTTGGCCGAAAGTGAAGTGGTGGAAGAGGGTGCGGAGGGAGCGTGGATGGACGAATTGGAGTTGAGTTTCGTGCAAGTTGTGGGTGCGGCCACGCCACCAAAAATACTATCGAATTGACTGCTACCACTGCAGGTTTCGTTGTTGACGCTAAAATAGGGTGCGTAACTGGCATGTATAGCCTCTGTTACCGTAGTTGCTCCTTCCTTCGCGCCCGCGCCCGCTTCCGCTATACCGCAGTCAGCGCGCTTGAATATATCCAGTTTGCTCGAGGACGTTGAGAATCGCGTTTGTTTTTGTTGTTCTTCCGCAGCTTTTACGTGCATATAATCACTATCTGTAATATTCTTAGCAGCGCGGTCTGTTTGCCCCACGAAATCGCCGTAACCGCGTTCACGTTTACGCTCGCGCTCGGTGTCGTAGTCTTTTTCGTTTGCGTTTTCTATTATTTGATTATTCACTACTACCACTTTGGCGTTTATTTTATGGCAAGCGCTCGTAACACTTTTATCGTTGTTGCTATTATTTTCAATTTTGCATGCCTTTTGTTGGCTTTCGTTGTCGTCGTCGCAAACACTTTGTACCGCTTCGCGCTGTTCAACACTAGCTACACACGCGCGCACACTGTTGTTACCAATTTGTGTAATATCTTTTAACTCGTTTTGTGCTTCTTCAAGCGATTTATCAACACCCTCGATGTATTCTTTTTCTTTCGATTGTGCTTCTGCACTTTGCTTGCCACGAATTTGTAAAATTGCACTACCACTTTGTGTAGTATTTAGCAAAACATTACCATTATTATCTTCACTATCTTCACAACCGTCAACGACGCCGCGGTCTTTCACGCTTAACATTTCATTTTCAACTAAACGCAGCGAGTTGGCCAATACCTGAGCGGACGCTGCGCGCACGGCTTCCACGGCCGTATTCGCTACCATAACGTTAGTTCGGCTAGAGCGCGTCGTCACGATGTTAGCCAATTTATTGTATGCTTGCTTGTTGTTGTTGCTGTTGAGTTTAGTGACGTTTGCACGTTCGTGCTCTTCCAAGTTGTGAATTATTGCCTTTGTTGATGTTTCTGGCATTGCTGCTTTGACCGCGTCATCCGCGCCGCTCTTACAATCGTTAGGTTGCTCTTGTACCGTTTCAACGATTCGCAATGTCTGCTCTTCAGCTACCTGCGCGCTCAATGTAGGCAGCGTGGTGCGCTCTTTGCTTTCCAATGCTGGATGCCAAGTCTCTGCTGCAGTTGACTCTAACTTGTTTGCAGCTGTGTAAACATTTTGCTCAGGTGTTTTATGCTTTTGCTCATCGCTATCAGCGTATGCCATTTTCGTTGCTGTTATATTAGTTATAAGCGTTGGCATACTCGTCGCCTCTAACGAGTCCATGAAACAGCCGGAGAGTGATTGAAGTGGCGGTAGTTCATTAGCTGTTTTGCATGCTTCACTGATCCGTCCCAGCCATGCTGGCCGCTGTTCTTCTTCTCCTTCGCTTTCGAAATTATATTTCATATTTGTGCGTTGTCCAGCTGTTATGCATTTTACTACCTGCTTTTGTGTCTCATTCGTGGCCGACGTTGCTGGGCTGTCGCTTGTTGGGTGAAGCGTCCGCGCGCCCACCTCTTCATCCACTGTTCTGTTTTCATTGTCATAATCTTTTTTGTCTGCTATTTCTCTGCATACATCTGTTTCTTGTTGCTTCGTATACGCGCACATTGTTTTCGTTACGATAATTTGATTTTCTCTTGAGTTTGCTGCTTTAATGCTGTTATCCGCATTTACGTTTTGTGACCACTTTTTGTTTTCATCACAAACAACTTGATTGTCGTCATTCGTCACGGTAGTGTCGTGAGTGCATTGCTGTTTTTGTTGTTGCAATTCCTTTTCTTCTCCATCTAGTGCTTCGCCTTCAACAGAACCACTCAGGTGCTTCTCGGAAGTACCTGCACTAACTTCAGAGGCACTGAAGCGGCGCGACGATGACTGGCAAGCATTGAGCTGGTCAGCGGCTTGCACCTTTTGTTGTTTGTTTTCTTGCTGAACAGGCACTTTTTCTTGTTGATGTATTTCAGACGCTGTTTCTTCCACCTTTGTATGCTCCTGTCTAGAGCTATGTGTATTTTGCATTAGCGCTGCGTTTTCGTTGTTCGATTCGTTGTTTTTGTTATTGCTAAGTATGCACTCTGCAGTCACCTCTGACCCTGCAGTACCAGTGCGCTTTTCTAAGGGCTCACTCTCCTCCTTATTCTGCTCACCCTGCTTGTGCTCGATAACTTTTTCCTTCGTTACCAAAACGTTGGCTTCTTCAGTTTTTGTTCTAATTATTTCTGTGTTTGTTGTACGCCAACCTGTTTGCCAAGTATTGTTAGTTTCATCCTCAAGCATATCGCCCTCGTCTTGTTGCTTTTCGCGTTCTCGTGTTTCGTTGCCGCGTGCAAAACCCGCGGCGAAAACTACCCGCGCCTGACTCTCCGCAACCTCGTCAGCAAGGTGCGCGCCTGTACTCATTGCATCATCATTGCTTCCATCAACAACAAAAGCAGCGTCGTCGCTATTGTTTGCTTGCTTATTGTTCTGCTGTGTGCTATTGTCGTCATCACTTGAGCCGCGCTCAGGTGCACCCGCCGATTTAGAAGAAGACTGTGAAGTGCTATGCGGCGCGTTTGTAGTAGCGGATGCGTTACCCCCCAACACCTTGCCGATAAGTTCACCTTCCCTTCTATCTAACACCGCCAAATGGTCTTGGTTAATTTCTTCTACACCGCGCCGTAGTTTTTGTAATTTCATTTCGAGCTCTGAATTTTGTTTTGTCAGCGCAAGTAAGCGATTTACGTCGTTTGAAATACTATGCAACTCATCGCATGCTTCTTGCGTGTCTATTTCCCAATCAGGTGCAGTTGGTGGGGAGCTTGCGCCATCAGCGCATACAAATGGTTTCGCCGCACCATCGGGTGTTCGTGTTGTTGGTGCGCCGAGATCGAACGAAATCAGTGGCGTATCGGTTGTGGCATGTTTTGTAGTTGCATGAGTTGCAACAGCTGTTTTGTTATCTGTATCTGTTTTCGTTTCTTTTTCATTTTCGGCTGCCATTGCAGCTAATTCAGTGCTTGTTATTGCTGTTGCCAACACTGCAGTTTCGCTAGCCGCTGTTTTTAATTGCTCTGATTGTTGCGTTGTGCGAAGATTTGATTTATTCCACTGTAGTTTGCTTTCTTTAATATTTGTATTGCCTGTACTTTTGTTGTTTGTATTATTGTTGCCATTGGCACTTGCCATGTCTGCCATACTTGCCACTTTCTTGTTAACTGTGCCACCAACACCGCGCGACGCTCTATTACTATTGCCCGGCGCTGCGGCCTGTTTACGTTTACGATCGCGCTCGCGTTCGTCCAACGCCTGCCGCTCCGCCTCTTCGTCGTTCAGCAGCCGTATTGCATGCAATACCACGCCACCGTTGCCGCTAGTATCATCAGTTTCGCCGCCGACGACAATAATGCAATTGGCCAGCTCATCTGCAGAGGTTGCCACATACTTGCCAGCGATATTTTCGCGTTCACTTTCAGCTGAATTGTGCACATAATTATCATTCCCATCATCATCTTCATCAACATCATTTCTGCAATTCTCGGCATCATTACGCGAATTCCGTTCATTGTCGCTTGTAGATGTGCCATCACTCTCACTTTCGTGCGCCACATGCCAGGCACTCGCCTCCGCGCCAGCCTGCTCCTCACTAATGACCTTAACTGAATTCAAGACAATACCACAATCGGTGCGCTCTGTGTCCGTATCGTTGTCGGAGGAATCTTCAAGATTTGCATCCGACGACTGTGAATCATTTTCACTAGATGTCGAAGCACCGCGGCGGCGCTGACCGCGCGGCACACGATTTACCACAAATATCTTCGAGAAGTGTTTGCTCTTAGGGCGTCTATCGGCTATGGTGCCAGTGTCGTCGGTATCTATCGACTCAGAGGAACTCGAGCCGCTTGTCGTTGTATTTTCACTGCTCGTATTGGTATTTTGATCTTTAGTCGATGTAGCTGAACTGCGGGAATACGCGCGCCTTGTACGTGAGTGGGATAGTTCCCCCTCCGCGCTCACACCCACATCACACTCGTCGTCGTCTTCATCATCTATGTGGCTCACAATCAGCGCATCGATGCCTGCAACACTAGCGATATCGTAACTGCGCTGTACCGAGCGCCGCGACCCGGACGCGACTCCCGACAGGTTGGACGCGTCTGAACGATACGATTTCGTATGCCTATTCTCGTCACTCGCAGTCACTTCCGACTCTGTATCGCCACTTGCTGCGGATTCGGCATCTGAAGAGGAGAACACATTCTCGCTTTGCAGATAGCCACCGGTATTTATGGCGTCGCTTTTCAATTTGCCAATCGAAATCATTGCGCTGTACGATTTTGCTTGTTTTAGGCGAGTTTTCGAAATATTTTTTAACTGCTGATTGCACGACGACTGTTGGCCTTTTAAGACGATTTCATCCTTCTTTACCGGTATTAACAAAAGTAGTTCAACATTTTCCTGTTGCTGTTTTACCCGCTCTGTAGTTCTAGACGCGTTCACTGCAGTCTTACAAGTGCTCGCCTTTTGGTTCTGACAACAACTAGTTTCAGCTACGCGCCGGCTCTCGCAGTCAACCGCGCAGTCAGCTCTGGTTCGCTCAATACCTTTCACGCTTTCAGCTGTTCTGTCAACGTCGCCGCTAACGTTGCGCGCTTTAGCAACATTGCTATTTCCTCGCCGCAAAACAACCACCTTATCCGCTGTGTCACCGTCGTTAGAGCATTTGTCTACAGCGCCGTCGCTATAATTACAATCTGAGATGTTGTGTTTAGTCCAAGTAGTGGTGGTGGTAGTGATGTTTGAGGAATTACTAAAAGTGCTGGCGTCAGCGTTGGTCTGCAAAAGAGTTCTTACTGTTGTGTTATTGTTGTCGTTGTGGCTGGCTACCTTTATTTTATGTTGATTTTGTTTTCCTTCTGCCGTCGTTTTTTCTACTCTACTCAAGTGACGACGGCACAATGCTGGACTTTTGTTCAGGCTTAGGCTTTGTTCGCTGTCGCCAGGCGCGTCGTCATAGAAATACGGTATGTTTTCTACTAAGCGATCGCGACTCTGACTTCGACTGCGCGCTGGGGCTGCGCTCAACTGCCGAGTTGAGTTTACCTCAACGTCTAGGCTTCTTTTTGTTACACCTTTTGTTTTTCTTTGCAAAACAATTGGTGAAGTTGATGTTGTTGTTTTTGCGACTTGTTTGCCCAGCGAGTTTTTGTTTGCTTGCTTCGTGCTCTGGTCACTCCGTGACGACGATGGCGATGATGACGCCGCGCTCGCCTTTTCAACAACCGCACTGCTCCAGTCTTTGTCTGTGTCACTATAAATATTAGTTTTATTTTTCTGCTCGCTGTTGTTGCTAATATTGTTGGCTGGTTGGTTAGCTATGTTTGTCGTGCGTAAGGTAATACAAGTTTTGGCATTGCGGCTGTTTGTTTCGTTGCGGCCTACCTGTTCGCCTGCAAGTTTTTCTTGCAAATGCGCAAACTCGTTTGATTCCTCACCTTTTTCAGCTGTTTTCAAAAGTTGTCTCTGCTTTTGCTCCAATTGTTGTTGCTGTTGTTTTAGTTGGTGTGGGTTTTGTTCTGGGAAATATTTTTCAGTACTAATAGTAGACGCACAACTATTTGCTAATAACTGCCAGCTAGCAGCTGTTACTTCCTCTTCAACATCCGCGTGGGTTTCGAATTCTGTAAGCTTATCAGCCAAAACTTTGACAGAACGTTCAATATCAGCGCCGTCAGCTCGCAAGGGCTGCTTATCGGTACTACGCGCACGAATCCGTACTTTTCTGCTGTCACTATACACTGTTGTAGCTGGACTTTTGCTGCCTATAAATGTGGGCGTTTCATTTTCATGTGTTTCACTCGCGTTCACCTCAGCAAAAGCGTGCTGATCCGACTCACTGAATTCACGAATCGATTGCGTCGACGGTTTTGTTAATACTAATCTTGGTGGTTCGCGCATACCCAATGTGAACTGCTCACCGCGATTATGTTCAGCGCTGGCGTGTTTGCTTACGTTGTTTGTATTGGTATAACTTAGAGTCTGATTAGTTTCAATGCTGGTGTCTGCTGGTTGGCACAATGCTGTTGTTGGTGTGGTCGTGGCAACACCATTTTTGGATTGTGTGCCAAAGTTGTTGTGGTGATGGTACAGCTGTTGGTGCATTGCTTGCTGCTGCAGACTGTTTGCCGTAAACCGGCTCAAACTACCAAATTCGCCCAAACCACTGCTGGTCAACGTCTCCAGACTGCCCGCTGTGGCTGTTGTGCCATACCCTGATGACGAGCATTGCGAGTACATAGAGGCGCTCAGTTCTGGTGTGGACGATTTGAAAGCGTCGCGAGCTAACCTAGCATGCATACCCACCATTGATGCGCCACCTACGTCATCGCCTGGCTCCTCCGGTTTGCCGGCGCTCAGCTGCTGGTAACTTGCCGCATTCGAATACGCTGCCACCACCGCTGCTGCGGCAGCCGCTTGTAAGTTGTTTGTTGCCTCGCTAGTCTGATGTGCGAGTCCGGGTGCAGCTGTGCCCCACAACTTCTGCAGCGAAGCGCGTAACTGCTCGTCCTTGTCCATGATGTTCAGTATATCCGAATGGGTATTGGCATGTGCATTCGCTGCGCCCTTCAGCAGCTCGCTCGGGTGCCAGTTTTGAAAGGCGGCCATGGGTACTGGTATTGGCACTGGCACTGGTATGGGCACATATTGCGGTTGCGGTTGCGGCTGCGATGGTGTCGCTGGCGCCGCTTTAGTAACGCCACCACAACTACATACGCCGCCGACAATTGGCGTGGCCGCATTTTCCTGCGCCTGCTTGGTGGCGGCATGATGGTGATGTCGATAATGGTGATGATGATGCTTACTTTCTTTGCCCACAAAACGCGTTTTTATGCGTGTCTTCATGCTCAACTGCTGGTGTTGATTTTGTTGTTGTTGCTGATGATGCTGGTGATGTTGTTGACGTCCAGTCGAACTGGGCGCCACCGCTGCGTTTGTTGGTGCACGCACGAAATAGCCATCCGAGCTGGTTTGCGAAGAACTTTCACCTTGCATGAGCATCTCCTCATCAGTGCCGGTGTCACTTTCGCGTATGCGCGGACAGTAGACAAGCGGTTTGCGGTAGAGTAGCGGTGATTCGGCGGGTGAGGCAGTGCTCTCGCTAGACTTGAAATCACGCATTGCAGCGCTACGACGCATGACCAACGGTGAGGGGCAGGGAGAGAAGAATATTTGTTTAGTTACCGAGCCGCTAGTGCAAATCATCGACGGCTCAAAGTAATCCCAATCGCAATCGTCAATGGTGATGCTGCTGTAATTGTGTGTGGAAGAAGTGGTTGAGCTGCTATCTTCGAATTCCTCATCCTTGCCGGAGGAAGATGAGTCGGAGGAGTTGATAAAGACAAGCTTAAATTCATCGGCTTCCATATTGTAGTGTTGATGATTGAATGTAATCGATTTAAGTTCCAACTCCGAGGAGGTCTCCATATCATAGACATCTGTGCAGGATGAGAGGAACGCCAAAGCATTCAGTTGAGTGAAAAATATTCAAGCTTGAGAATTATCTTGTTAAGGGGTTAGTGGTTAAGGAAACATGACCCGTTGTAAAGTTGTTCTAAGGTTCACAAGCTACATTGGCGATGATGTGCTTGCTTTGAAGCCCTTTATTAGCCACTGTTAAAAAAGCCGACACCGAATTTTGTTAGTTTGGTTAGTTAGACGAATTTTTCACTAAATACCGACACCAATTTAAGCATAGAATATAATGCAATTGAAGTATGTTTTCGAGGACATCACACATTGCCTTTATATGTAATAATATAGTTTAGAATTTCGGCCCATGCTGCTGTCAGAAAGTGCTTATATCTTCTATATATAAATACGCCACAAGAAAATTTTGCAATTCCTTTTTTGAAGGCACCGTTCGCTCGATTTCAATGAAACATACACCGATTTAAAGGATATAACTTCCTCTAATCCAGAAATGTTAATCCCGATACATAGGGACGTGGCATCAGACATATTGACTAAAATGTGAACACTACTATATCTCTAAAACTAATTATGCTGGAGAACTGAAACTTTACAAAGATGCATAGATTGTAAATACCATACTTAAGGCGAAAAGTGATAGATTTTGGAAAAGGGGGCGTGGCATCTGCAATACAAACTGAAGTTCTACTATCGCTTTTCCCTGGAGCCGCTTATGCTAAGGTCCTGAAATTTGACATAACAACATACGTTGTCAATACCGTACTTACGGCGCAGAATGGTAGATTTTAGAAAAGGGGCGTGGCACCGCCTATACAAACTGAAATTCTCATATCAGTTATATCAGGAACCACTTATTATAAGGTAATGGAAATTTATACACCTCAATTTATACACATATAAAATCGCAAGAATCACACAATTGGGAACCATTTTCTTCCAGATTTTAGATTTAGAGCTGCCCTTAAAAATCATATTTATGATCAGATTTGTTTCACTTTTAGAACACATATTAGTAACATAAAATTTGTCATAACTTGGTAGTCCAATCGTGTGATGAAAAAATATTGGGCTCTAGCCCAGTCTTGATAAAAACCTACGTGAAACCGCCGTTAGAAAAGGAAATATTATCTTTTGTTGTAAACCTTCAAGATACTTCTCAACTGTTAACGATTCTAATGAAAAAAGAAAGAGTTTATTTAGATGTGGGCAATTTAGTTTTTGACCTTCAAGAGGCTCTCAGACAAATATAATGGAAAAACTTATTTACAGAATGAATTGGTGTGTGTTTGACATATTAGTCAGTGATGAACATCTCATCTATACATACAAATACATATGCATATTTTTTATAAATGAAAATCGGGGTTCCTCTTTCGGTTCATTTTCAAAAGCTACTGAAGAAATCTGGAGAAAACTTGGTAGAATTAGCATTAATCAATCTGATATTAACGTTCATAATTCGATTGTAAGTTTTTTTGCAAATTCGCTTTAAATTATGCTGGTGGACTTCAAAAAAATAATTCACATAAAGGAGTTAGTATTGGTGAAAAATGTATGAAAAAAGATGTCGAATTTTGACAACTGGGCGATACTAGTTATTTTAAGTATGTATGTACAACAGCGGTCGCCCCTCGACAGGCAATGGCAAACCTCGGACTGTATTTCTGCCATGAAAAACAGCTTCTCATAAAAGTACAATCAAAGTTTAGAGGCTTGATTTTTAAAAGGCGACCAAAATTCGAAGTTTAAAGAAAGGATTGGGAATTTCGCACTAGGGGATTTTCGGGATCGCAAATACGAATCCGCTATCAGAATTGAAAGATTCAAAATGTTGGATCCAATATGGCATCGGGCCATCCGAAAAATTTGAAAGTTTTTGCGCGTTCTGTACTTACCAGAAAATTTAGTAAGTACAAATAGTTGTGCGAAAACATCAAACATTTTTGAAATCGTTTCGGATTTTTGTTATTGAAATTAAAAATACACCCTGTGTCATAATTGTATATGGACAAATTTAAAAAAATTATCTCTTTGCTATTTAATTTTAGATATTTAAAAAAATATAGTTTGTTCTTTAACAAAGACCAAATAAATTCAAGTTAAAGAAAAATTAAAAAACTTTCCTAAAAAATTCGAGAGTTTTAATGAGATTCGTTAAAATTTGTGCAATATTAAAGAAAAATCAAAACACTTTCGAAAAAAATTCGACATTTTTAATTAGATTCGTTATAAAGATTTTGGGTATGCAGTTTTATAGCCCACTCAATTTTACCGCAAGTCTAAAGTAGCTGCGACTAGCGGTTGATTTTTGACATTTTTTTTTTTGTTTACGATGCAGTCATTTTCTTCCATACGAAGTATGTTCAACGATTTTTTCATATTGCTAAAAATCAACGGTAAGTCTCAGCTACTTTAAACTTGCACGCTATCGGTATCAGTGGAAAATGCTTGTCACAGTCTTTACTACGGAGAGATATATGAAAAAGTTTAAATTTGTCAGTAAAAAAATTTTTGTCACCGATATAGAATTGGGCTATAAAATCCCAGTGGCAGATTTTCGCAGCTGAATTCGGTTTTACTCAGTAGCTATTAATTTTCTAAGTAATCTCCAATAGGTCTAAACTCAGAATCTGGCTGCGTGTTATTACTGTTTCATTTAACAACTCAAATTTTGTAAAGATTGCTGTTACAGGATTGATATTCACAAAATTGTTTACGTATTTTACTAACCTTCAGACGTAGATTGCATTTGGTTTTGTTAGTTTTCCCTTTCAATTTGCAATAATGCAATAATGTTGTGCTTGGTCGAAGGCCACATGCCGACTGTAAATAAAGATGAGACTTAGGGTACAGACCGTTATTGTGATCGGTGTACGCTTGTTAGCGGATACCTTTAGCCAACTCAATGAAACTTTTTTTTTTGCAATTTTGGCGGCAATTGTGGATTTCGGCGGTACTGTGCGATGCCAACGAGTTTCGTGCACAGATGTCCTGGTCTTATTTCATTAAAATGTCAGAAAGGAGGGGGGAAGGACGTTGGTGCAATACGGCAAACAGCAATAAGGCAAATTTATGTTATTTCCCAGTTGAAATTGAAATAACACAAATTTGCTTTTTTTATTTCTGACTGAGCAATAATATCAACTTTTAAATTCAGCAAATGAGTAATAACGCAAAAAGTCGCACATAGTCGCCCAGTCACAATTGAAAAAATCTTTGTCTGGAAATTGACATTTTGGCCACATCAAGTAGCCTTATGTCCGTTTGAAATGGTTACACTATAAACTGACTTTATGATCGTTTTGAATTTGCATTTATGGCCATCTACGGCATTTCGTGTGGACCTTATGACGATAATAAAATGCCACTAATTCCCAATCGGAAACTTAAAGCAACCAAATTCAAAGTTTCAATAAAAAATTAGTATAAGTTAAATGGACGGTTAAGTGAGAGGGGGAAAAATCAATACATGTATACATATGTATGTATGTACGTATAAAATTTTGAAAGTGCCCAGCGTCGCGGCAGTCCGGGCTGGCGCGCCACACTGCGCCGCGTTCGACGTCGCGCCCCCCTTTCGCAATTATGCACTAGCGGCATTATATTCGTTTAAAAAAAAGAATAATATTAAAATGACACTAGCTTACTGATGAAACTGTTATTACGTGTAAAAAAAAAATCATATTTTACTTATCCTTGAAATTTTTTTTCATACAACTAAAATTCAATACAAACTACATTCGTACAAATGTAGCGGCTTTTCCGCCGGGATTACAAAATTTATTATACATATTTGAGGACGTCCACCAAAATCTTTCGGAAAAATATTAAAATGTATGTGAGATGGACCGATTGAAGGAAATACCTAAAAAAATTGAATTTTTATGCATAAAAATAGTTTCTTAAAGAACTTTTTGAAAAATTCGGAATCGTAATATTAGAATTTTAAATGGCGTTTTTTCACGGATTGGTTTAAGTAAAACTTGATTAACTGGGCCAAAGCTATTCCAATTTAGACTTGTGAGGTATCAGTGGAAAGGTATTTTCCCACTCTAAGTAAAATAAACCTGTTTTCGCGATTCGGCAAACTCCAAATTGATTTTAAACACATGGTTTTTTGGCAAATTTGCTTAGAATTATACGTAGAATCCCTACGCCTATAGTCGAAAAAATCTCCCAGACAAATTGACCCGCCTTAATGGGGTTTATATTCAACGGCTCGGCGGTCATGTCGTTCGAATGGACAGAAACATTCCAGCTCTGAAAGTATTCAACGCGGGTCGCGATGCTGGTAACAGATGAAGGCCTTCTCTGCGATGGAAAGACCAGGTGTAGAAGGAATTGTCTTCACTTGGCATTTCTAATTGACATTAGTTGGCACAGAAGACTCGTCCAAAATCGCTTAGGCGGTAGCAGCGCCAACAGAGGTATTAAATATGACTCATAATGCGCAGTTTTTGAAATGAATATAATTACACTACAATTGTTTAGTATTTTTTAATAAGCACGATAGTTAGGTTTACTAAATATAATGTCAGCTTTTGAGAAGAGCATTTTTTCTGTTCAGCAATTTGTAACTGTATGTTATTTTCTCTCATTTTATCTGCATTTAGAAATCAAAACACTATGTATCCACAATTTGAACTCACCACGTACGTGCTTATCGTGCGCTTCTACTGTTTGGAAGGTGTTAAATATAAGCAGAAGCACAATTCATATCAGGTTTTTGGTCATTAATTTGATAAGATTAGTGTTATTGTTTTCTGCATAGATCAACGTACTTGCGTATATGTCTACGTCATTATTTATCTGTAATTATTGTAGCATCAAGTACATACTAAATAGACACAATGAGACCTTACTCAAAGTAAAATTTTGACACAAAATTTTTTTTCAAATTCCAAAAATAAATGTATTGAACACATCTTTTCGCAACAAGGGTACACACTTAGCTGCACTATGTTTCTTAGTGGAATAAGAAGCTTCAGAGGTTGTGGATGGATTCGTGGAAACTTTAAAACCGGGCCCAAATGCTAAGATGTATTGTGAACGCCACCGCTGTGAACAAAAGGAGTATAAGAAGTTATTATTTACGTTCATTGTAAAGTGCTTCGCCCAAAAAAACTGCAGTGGTGTTGATAACTTTAGTCGAACGGATAAAAAATTTTTAAATATTTAGAGTTTTCCCTCCGACGTGTATTGTGCGCCTTGTTGTTGTTGTACGGCAAACGGATATTATTAGAAGCTTTTTCATGACACAAATGCACTCGGAGGTTTGTCGTTGCCTGACGAGGGACGTGCGATGTTGGAAAAAAAAGATTTTCTATTCATAGATGTTCTTCGGACAAGAATTTGCTGAAGCGCAGTTGTAGGGAGGCGTTTTTATAATGGCGGCTCTCCAAACTCTGATTTTCAGAATAAGGAATGCCATAACTTAGAATCAATTCAGCTTTGGCATTTTTTGTAGACATTGTGTATGCTTTTGACATGCAACTCGGCTCTATGGCATGGAATAGGGGCTGTGCTAGTAGCCTCGTTTAATGTTAGTGTAGCTGGTCATTAGGATTCAGGCAGAGGAAAGTCAATATGTCATGTGCGGAGTCAATAATGGTCGGCGTACTTTCTGGCCTTCAGGTTGGCTTGGTAGTTGATTACATATTTGTCAACCTTAACGGCTATAATATCTACGCCCAGCCCTATGCAGACGATATGGCCAGCCCGATTACAAGCTCTACTCTTTTGGTTGTTTACAGTAAAACGCAAAGGACATTGAATATGGTTGACACTTGGTTTAATGGGAATCGGCTGAGCGCTAACTCAACCAAAACTAGTGCTGTGTGCTTTACTAGAAAGAGAATGTTGGATAGTAAACTAGTGTGAAAGAATAAAAGACCCCCCAGGCGTTAAAAGTTTTAGGCCCAAGAATAACTGATGTTGATAAGAACTGTTACGAGGCCAATGCCGATATTGTTATACAAATAAATGGTTTCGGGTGCTAAAGTCCAACCATGTGAGGAAAGTTTTTGATGGCCATTCACGAGGGAGTGATTAGAAACGATTCTTTTGCATCCGGTTCAAGCAGCTCACAGCTTCGTGTTTACACCAAGTATCTTTTGGGTAGCAACCGAACACGCATTTGGTAGCGAGAAAATGTCAAAAAGAAAACCTTCTGATATGGGTTGTGCGATGGGATTGGAATCCGCCCGAATAGAGATGAAGAACCTCAGATAATTAGCTTTCATGATAAAACCTCCGACAACAGAGAGCGGCCTGTAAACTTCGTCGTGGCACGGACCATGGTTGTTAGTAGTACTAAAAACCAACGTCGAAACATCCACAAAGCCACTTGGGTGTTCCCCAATAAGAGAACGAAAAATCAAATTGTTCACTTTGTGATACACGGAAGATACGCTTCAATAGGCCGTAACATGTGCCCCATCCGAGTAGTCAACAGTGACTTGGATCACCACCTTGTGGCAGCTAAGGTCCACATGCACCTCTGCGCAATAAAAAGCGTGGCTTAGGCAACGCGACGAATGTTCAGCGTCGCAAGTCTGGATTCACAATCAACTTTCAATCCTGCTTCATCAACTAACTCCTCATCGGCTAAACATAATAGGGATGTGGCAGAGGAGGTTGTTGGTTATTACCAATACCCGCAAAACGAATACGGGTATACAGAGTGACGTTGAGTATAGGGTTGCCAACCGTAATATAGTACTATTTTTTGGGTCTGCGTACTACATACTGTTGGAAAAAAATATAGTATGCAAAAATACTATGTAAGAAAGAAATGTTTTAAAATTTATGACATTTATATTGAAATATCAATATCAAAATAAATATACTTTAAAATAAAGGGTCTGCAGATTAAAAATGCCATCATTTTTAAAAATACTTATTAAGATTTTGAAATGGTGGGATAAGAGAAATAAAGCGAATATCTCACTTATAAAAAATGACCTTTTGATTTATATTAATTTTAATATTGATTGCGATAAAGCATATGATACTTTCAAAGAAATATATAGTTTCTTTATAGAGGAAATGAATAAGACAAAAAAAAATGTACACTTAAAAAGCATTTTTACTTTTTCTTAAAATTATATTTATATCATCATCATCAGAAAGGTCGATAATTTCGTCCAACAGATATTCTGG
>NW_023458558.1:66844163-66854822 GCF_013731165.1 Rhagoletis pomonella
GTCCGCGGTAAAGCACCACCACTGGCGCTAAGCCCAGTAGTCAAAGCTTGAGCACTCAAGCCACCATCCGCTCCGTAGTAGCTGTAGTTTTGATCGTGCACGAGCACCGTCTCAGCGCTGTGCACCATGGGCCGTTGGTATTGGTTGTAACTGCCGTCATCGGATCCATCATTATAGATAATGCGCGGTTCGCTGCTGAAGCCGGCATTGTAATTTTTTCTCGTACTGCACTTCATCCGCCTCCAAAAAGCTGCTGGTGCTGTCGCCAAAGTAATCCATATATTCAGGACGATTGTCTGCTTCTTCGGTGACATTTTGAAATTGATTAAATTGTTGCTTCGCTTCACCAAATGTGCGCGTGTTAGCATCGGTCGCATTACTGCGTTCATCTTTGATGCATTCTTGACGCACAAGACGACTGGGTGAACGGCTGTAAGCAGCGCAGAAAAATTATAAATCAGAAAAAATTGGCAAAAGCTTACTGAAACTTACCTGGATGCACGATTCGTCGGTATCTCTGGTAGTAGCCGCCTATTTTCGGTGTGGTATGGCTTCGTGATCGAGTATTCCTCATTGCTGTGACTGCGAACCTTCATCATTTTGGCATGCTCCCGCGATTGTATGTTCACACTTTGGCTGCTTGAGTACTGTTCGCCGGCGCTGATGCCGGTTGTGATTACGTCGGCACTGCTAGCTCCGACCGCCGGCACATGCTGCTGCGATAAGAACTGTCGCTGTACATTCGGAAAAAGAAAGTTCTGCTTGTGTCGTGGTGAAAGCGGCATAAATTTCGCTTGTGCCTGGCCTGGTGGTACCGAGAGCGAATTTCCACTAAAAGCTTCCGGATTCGGCAACGTCTGTTGTCGCATAAATTCTGGTGATCGTCGATATTGTGGCGAGGTCTGACGCTTTGGTGGAGAGGTGGGCAACAGTTTGACATGTTGATCGGGGTTAGGTAACGTGGCCTGTCGCAACATGCGTGCTTTGGGCATAACTTGTGTATAGTCCATTTCGTCAGCTGGTTGCGTTTGGCCAGTTTGTGGGTCGTAGTTGGATTGAGCAGGCTGTTGCGGTGGTGCCTGTTGCTGCTGTTGCGTAGGCTGTTGCTGGTACATAGCAGATCCTTGGTAGTTGGGTGAGGTGGGTAGCAACTTGCGTTGATATGACTGGTTGGTGGGCGGTGTGGTACCAAAATTGAGATGATTCTTTGGCTGCTGCTGTTGTTGTGTAGGAGGCTCTGCCATGTTGCACGGAAAGGATGTTTGACGCATGAACGGTGGATAACGTTGCTCACCTGGAGAACGCTCCGGCGAGCGGCTGTAGGGGCGATTCGGTGAAGTGGATAAATACATTGGCGGTTGGCAGGGATTAGCCGGGAGGGTTGATTGTCTGCGCACCTGAAAGCGGAAGAATAAATTTACGTGCAACAGTAACAGTCAATGTAAATTATTTCAATTGAGTGAGGAAATGCAAATTTTTGTGGTATCCCACAAGGTTTGCATGCTCTGGTGATTTGATATAGCAAATACCTGTAGGCGATGATGCGTTTGGGGATTTATCACACTCTGCGGCTGCTGCTGCTGTTGTGGCTGAATATTCATAGGTTTTTGCTGTTGCTGCTGATGTATTTGTTGAGAATAATTATCACAATCAGTGGTGCTCATGTTTATAATGTCATCACTGTTATATGCGCTAGGATAAATTGGACTTTTCTGCATCTGATGCGGTGAAGTGGGTGCAGTAAGATTCACGTAATTATAATTGGCCAAATTGGCGCCGCTGCCACTTAGATTTGGATCGTTGTTGGGCAGAGAACTTGGCAGAGTTGATTGACGTAGGACTCGTCGTTGGGTATTCACCAGATAATCGGAAGCCGGTTGGGGATGTGCGGCTCCCACAGTGCTTATACCAATCACGCTGCCACTTTGATAAGCAGTGGGGTGTGGGCGTTGTTGTGACGGTGGGCGTACGAGAGAGGGATAGCTGCCGGCAGATTGCGATTCGATAAGGTTGTTTTGTTGTGGATAAAGATTATCAGCGCCGGGATTTTGAGGGTTTTGATTGTTCGAATCGTCCTCGGGATCTGTGAAAAGAAAAGTTATGTATTGGAAACGTGATCGTCGCACTAAAAATGGGAAACGAATATTAAATTAATGGAGGACAAATGACGGATGGATAGGCGTATTGATAAGGAATCGCTAGGAATAGATATGTAAATGAAAATACGAGAATGATATATCGGGACGGAAGACCCACGTTACTGATTTAAAATTGGCCGGGATGGGCGGTATCGGGAAGATCTGTAAAAATTTTGCGGGCGGGACGGGACTAAAATTTTTTCCCGACACCTCCGATAAAACCGAAAATTCATAAAATCTTCCTTAAAACGATAAATGAAATATGTAATTTTTTATGTTTTATTGAGATGAAAACGAACAGCAAGGCAAAACCAAATAATCGGAAGATGCCAGATCTTTCATTATTTTATTTTTAATTTATTTATTTTTTTTATTTATTATTATTTTTTAATTTATTTGAAAGACATGTGAATTTTACTTAGCGATAGACTCCGAGATTCGCGGTATAATTCTGAAAAGAATTTAATTTTGGGATGGGCGGGATCGGGATTAAATATTTGATCCCGCGCCTATTTTTATTAATTATGCCTATACATTCTGTCAAAAAAATACTGAAATCGGTCAATAAAACACAAAACATGTATTATATCTTATTTATTCTATTCATTCAAAATGTTTACTACAGATTGTAGTTTGAGTTTAATAAAGAGACAAAAATCGGCCGGAGCAATATCATAGAAATACGGTGATTGTTCAATAGTATTTGCTGAGTTTCCCTGTCTGCAGCGACTTTAATTCGAATAAGTTTTTTGAACAAAATTAAACAATATTGAGCACTATAAACAAACTAAATACCAAATAAAGCAAAACTATAAATGCCCACTACATTAGGTTACGTTTTGTTAGTTGTGTACTTGGAAATTTAGGAGAATGTCCTCTGTGATACCACGGAAACTGTGCGGAAGCGCTGCGAGCTTATTTAAAAATTACGAAGTCGTTTGATGTCAATGCCTGAAAGCTCCTCATTTTTAGTCTGTGAGTGCCAGCCAAAATGTTTCCACCTTAGCCTCGCGAAGGTTGGGCAGTCTAATAGAAAGTGCTGAGATGATTCCGCTCATAACCCTCTTGCCAGCTACTACAGGAAGGATCAGGTAAAATTCCTAACCTTACCGTGTGAATACTAATCGCACAGTAATCTGACAGAGCATCACCAACAACGAGAGCTGAGGCTTTGCGTGAGGTGTAAGGGGCTCTTTTGACCGCTTCCGATCCACCCGGGGCCAGCAGGATCTTGCAGTTGCGCACGTTTAATTTTTAACATGAGGTCCAACCATCCAAGAGAGATCCACAGGACGGAGGTGTCCCCTTCGGGTTATAACGTTTAAGGGTTGTCTTTCCTTGCCAAGCCATCTGCCACGCAGTTACCCGCATTGAGGCTGTTAAGAAAATACTGCAGTTTCGAATGCACCGCTATAGCAGTCAGGGACCTTCAACCATATATTTCCGCTTGACTAACTGAGTTAAAGAATTTTTTGCATTCCGTTTCCCTTCTTTTTGATTTGCGCTGCAACCGTCTAAACGAATTTGGCCAAGTACAATAAATCACGCCAGGGCTTTCTCTTCTGAACGAACTGACGCCAATAGGAAACGCTAAGTGAAGTCAGCTCCTTCTCAATCTGATCCTTTCTTCTGATACCACCGGTGAGATTCGTGTTGAATGATTTCAGGTTTGGTCTGCGGTACTCGTCGTGTATCGGAAGCTCCAAGAGCCGCCTCAACAGATGTTTTCTTTGCAACATTTGGCAAAATAATAATAATAATATTTTGGCGCTTACAGTTTTGTTAAGTATTTGGCCGAGCTTCACCTTCATTTCGTGGTGTTCGTCTTGACAGTATTATTTTTGCGGATAGTAGATAAAATTCAGACACAATTAGGTGGTTCACAAGGTGTTGTAAGTGTCGTATTGTCTTATGTCGTAAAGCTTTTAACCGCTAAGTTAATGTTTAGAGGACTGGAAACCACAACCAACAGTTTTTTAAAGCTGTTAAATTCCATAAATCGACTTTTATGGTAGCTGGTGAAACACTTAAATATGATTTTAGCCGTATAAAACTTACGACATACAACAATACGAAGTATACAACGCCTTGTGAACTCCCTAAGTGTATAGTCAGCTCCCTTCCGCACTTTCAAAAGTTGCGCCTTTCCAAGATTTGGCGTATTGTGGATTTACAAGACCTAAAGCCACACTGTTAAGGCCCTATTAGTTAACGGTAGGCTTCAGCCTTTCACACAATATGCTCGATAACACCTTAAAGCTAATGCTTAGAAGGCGGATCCCACGGTAGCTGACGTATATGGCCGGGTCGGGTCGCCATTCTTTTGGTTTGGGCAGACCATACTTAAATTTCAGGGTCGTATGTTAAGCTGCGGAGATTCCTGCACTTCTTTGACAGAACATGTGTAATGCGAGCTGAGGTAAAATTTAGCAAGTCAAGTTGGTAAAATAAAAAGAGATGAGGCGAAACATTGTACAGTAGAGCGGAGGTTATGAATTGCAGAAAAATAAAATTAAATTGTATGAAGTTTGATGTTCAGAGATGGAATCAGACCACGCATTATGAATAATAAAGAAATTCAATGTACTGGTTACTACTAAATATTATTGTTTTCTTATTGCTCTGCCTTATCAATATTTCCAAATGTGTATGTACATTAGACTCCATCACTCCCCAACAAAAAAAAAAAAAAAATCGGTACCTTGTTTCCATTGGAATTATAAAACCTATTTTATTTTAAGACTTTTACCAAAATATTTCGGAAAATTATAAAGATTTACGTGAGCTGGACCGATTTGAAAATACCTGGATGGAAAAAATGGAGTTTTTATGAATAAAAATTGTTTCTTAAAGAAATTTTTGAAATTAAGGGGTTAGAATCAAGAGGATGAAGTAAGTCTGACAATATTTTAAGATAATTAAAGTTGAAGTTGATTACTTATTGTAAATTCTGGGTAAATTCATTTGAAATGATTCTTACCTGAATGAATGCGGGTTGATTAACTAATTCAAAGAATGTTTACTCGTTGTATCAAATACTTTATAATAAATACTTTATTTAACTATACAAATATGGGTATAACCTATATTTTCAAAAAATGTCACTTAGGCCCTTATGAATCTAACCCCTTCAAATAATCCCCTCAGATGACAAACCAGTTTAAGCTTGAAAAACCTAATCCGGTTAAGACACCTCATAGTGCATAGTTGCAAATCAACTCATTAAAAGTATAAAAGAGAAAGGTTGGGTAAACGAGCCTCATTACAAGTTGAATTAAGACGTGTTTGTATTTGAAAAAAAGGGGCATGAATGAGAAATACAAATAGTGGGAAAATACCTTTCCACTAATACCTCATAAGTCTCAATCGGCATAGTTTCGGACGAGTTATTCAAGTTTTTTTTTTTTTAAACCAATCTTTGAAAAAAGGTAAAAAATCTCATTATTACGATTCCGTTAAACAAACTTTTAAATATTTGTATGCAGATTTTTCAAGGTTAAACTGGGGGGATGTTTTCAAAAAGTTATTTATGAAACTATTTTTATTCATTAAAAACCCAATTTTTGGAGCTATTGTAAAATCGGTTCAGCTCACGTAAATCCTAATACTTTTCCGAAATATTTTGGTGGATGTCTTCAAATATAATAAATTTGATGATCCCGGTGGAAAAACCGCAACTTTTTTTGGTGATGCAGTCTAATGTACATAGTATATGCGGTTCACTATGACAAATTCACTTTGCATTATTTTTCTTTTTTTATTACTCACTTGATATCGTCCAGGAACGTCGTATACTGCGCCGCAACACGTCGGTTGTGGGTAAATGATCGACAGCACCGCTCGAGCCACGCGTGTAATCCTTTATCCACTCACCACTGGTGGATGTGTTTGCTTGTATCTCCCTGCAACAAGAGAAGCAATTCCATTTCACAATCAGATGCATTTTCATTGCGTTAAGATGTAGTTAGTAAATAGATAACTAGTTTTTATTAAGAAGAAGGCGGAAGTATGTATGTATATTGTTATCATTCGTAATAAACGCGAAACTATTGACTATATTTCAGTTAAATAAAATAAGTTAAACAATTTGCGTTCGTCAGTTTCGACGGTTAACAAACAAATGAGTAAGTTTGCGAACGCGGGCGAAACAATTGATGGCACAAATGACAAGTTACGAGACAGTATTGTATGAATGTAGTAAATATGCATATAGTAACTACATATGTACAGCAATCTATATATTTTTTAAAGTTGGAAGCCAGACACTTGTGTGGGCAAACACTGTTTGACAGTAAAACATTTGCAAAGACCTGAGATGGATTTGGTGGCATGGCAAGGCTGCGAAAAACGCGGCACAAACGCTTTTTCATATATATATATATATGTTTATGATTTCCAAGTGTGCATACTAGGGCGGTCAAAAAATGCATGTGAAAACGTATTGACGGAATTTTAATGCTTTCGTGTCCTAGGATTGTTCTATATCGAAAAATATACGCCTGGATTTGTTTTTTGAAATCAAAATTTAATTAGGGGTCGCTGAAGCCGTTTTCGATATGCTTTATATGGGAAAAACCATTTTTGGTGGAAGTGGTATAGAGTTCTTGGTCGCAAAACTCTGTTTCTCTTCAGGAGACTTCCAATATAATACCCAATTGCTTATTTTACCATTTTTTTGTTACTTCAAATTTTGTATGGGTCTCCCCATTGCATTTTTTTGGGTTTTTAGGGGATAGTTAAAGTGAAAAAATTGTTGAATGAAAAATATATAAGAATATATATTTATCTTCCGAAATCTTCAAATAATAAAGTTATAATGGATATCATCGTTTAAAGTACAAAACCGCGTATGTGAGTTTGCATAAATTATTTTCTAGATAGTAAAAACAATTATATTTCAAAACAGTTCTCCTTTTTATAAAGCAATCACATTTCTGGCTAATATATTTCAGGACGAATGGATAAGGATTGAGCCAAGAACTTGTGTGAGCAAATCTAATTTTTGGCAAAAAATGTCAGGTTTTGCAGAACGATGATACGCGGTTTTGTACTTTAAGCGACGATATTTAACTTTAAAGTTTTACTAACTAATTTTTCATAACCATTAACATTATTCCTTTATTAAAAAAAGCACCTAACGCACGTTATATGAGAAATAGTTAGAAAAATTTAAGAGTTATATATGCATCATAATTTATCTTTTTTTATACTTATTCCATCAAAAAATTATTTACTTTTAAGGATTTTATAGGAATTCTACGAAAAAATTAAATATGTATGTATATAGAAAAATTCAAAGCCACAGCGGCCGAAAACCGATTTCAAAATAAGAAAATACAGGTCTGCTTTATTCGACATTCTTCAGTTCTGGGTGGTGGCATTGGGAAAGTTCGAGAAAGTTGATTTTTTCTGTGTATTTTTGGACCACCCTAATACACATACATGCATATATGTACATACATATATGTATATGCGTTACATATATTCATCTATTTATGTGTTCTCTGCTGCTGCCTTCTTGATTAACAACAAATCGGTGTAGGCCGATTTAGGTTTGGTCGATTTGTGCATCCGACAACGCCAACAATGAACACCAATATCGCACTCACTCGAAATTAACCATTTTGGTAGCTGTCATAAACAACAACATCAATAGTGTGCCACGTAAGACGATTAGAATATTAATATGCAGAAACCGTCTTCTAACGCCTAAGCTGCTGCTTCTGATTGTTGCTAAGAACTCAGCCATCATTGCAACTGCTGGTTGGTGTCAACAAAGCAAATGTTGGGGCTGCTTTTGTCAGATATTATGTTTGTATGTATTATGTTGTAGGTGGTTGACGGTAGGTGACACATTCCTGCAGACAAATTGCAGCCTTAACTATTTTGTACATATGTACATCTAATTAATTACAGAGAAGCATGCGCTTAAATGCAAAAAGGTTTACACGTACATATGTAGATATTGTACTGTAAGTACATATGTATATTAGGGTGCTTTTTTCACGACTATTTTATTTTTTTTCACTGCCACCTCGAAATTTTGTGAGAAATAGCTAAAAAAAAAAAATTACTTGAAAATTTTAGCCCTTAGTATTAAGTGATAAGTCAGGTAATTTTTTTGTTGTATTTCCCACAAAATTTCGAGATGGGGGTGAAAGAAAAAATAGTTGTTATACCATAAAATGCCTTTGAACTGTAGCATTTTGAAGAAAAAGAGTTAAAGTTTACACACCTGTTAAATGGGAAATCTTTGCACGCCTTGGTCGAGCACTTAACATTAATATTAAGGGTTAAAATTTTCAGGGATTTTTTTTAATGTTGCCCACAAAATTTCGAGGTGGGAGTGAAAAAATAGTCGCAAAAAACAGCAACCTAATGTAGTATGTAGTATGTAAATTAAGGAGTATCTTATAAGACACTTTTTAAAATTCTTTTGTAGTTTGCAATGCGGTACTTTTTTGGTTCCAATTTATAACAAAATTATCTCTTCGGAATTAAGTTCCAATAAGTAGCATCCCTCGACCTTCAAAGCAAAAAAAATTTAATTATAAAAAGTTTTACTGGATTCACATACACACATGAGACAATAAACACGGAAAAGATAGGAACATTTAAAGACCAGACTTAACTTTACTAAAAAAATTAAAGCTACACGACCAAATTATTAAATGAACTATCGTATTCGTAAAAAAAGAGACACTTCATATCGATCTTAAAGTTTGAAATTTAAAGGTTGAATTGTTGGGTAGCTAATTCCCTGTGCCTTTATTAAACTAAAAAAAAAAAAAAACTTGTTTCAGATTATTTTCACCAGTTAAGGGGCATATGTTACACATGTTTGTATAAAAAAAATATTCTTGAAATATAAGAGTCTCCCTAATATAATTACATATATTTATATAAAATAGCTACGTAAGTTTGTATAAACATACATATTAGAGGGCTGCATGAATGCATTCAAAACGGCTTATGAATTATTCATAAATATACAAAACGAATGAATGATTTTGGCTTTAATTTTTTTTTTTGAGTTTGAATGAATAGCTGTTCTGATATTTGTGTCGACATTACATTATTCAAAGTGAAAATAAATTGAATTGAAATAAATCCAATTTTTTGTATGAATATCCAAAAATATTTTTCCTATGCACATATGTACAAACATACAAATACATACATACAAATGTATGTATGTATGTACAGTATTGGACATTTCTATAGCACCCCCCTTTCAAAGCGATATTGTTTGCCACTTATGTTTAGTTATTTCTTTTTAAGAATTTTCAATTAAAATACAGTTCATTCTCTAACAAAACCCATATAAACCCATGTTTTCAACTTTTTAAAAGACCGCAAAAAAGCGCAACAAACTTTCCCTTAAATTTCAAACTTTTTTCTCAGAAGCTCTAGAATTTTTTTGAGTACACAGTGTTATAGCGCATTCAATTTTAGTCCAATAATGTGCAAGTTTCAAGTCGCTAAAGATTACCGTTGATTTTTTAGAATTTTTTGTGTCTCATTTGCTTCCATATAACGACTAAACACAATTTATTTTTATATGGCAGAAACCCGCAACATCCTCGGCGAAAAAAATTCTAAAAAATCCACGGTAATTTTTAGCATATTATTAGACTAAAATTGAATGGGCTATAAAACTGTGTATTCAAAAAAATTCTACCGCTTCTGAGAAAAAAGTTTGAAATTTGGGTAAAAATTTGCTGCACTTTTTTGCGGTCTTTTAAAAAGTTTTAAACTTGAGTTTATGTGAGTTTTGTGAGAGAATGAACTGTATTTTAATTGAAAATAAATAAATAAACATGAGTGGCAAACAATATGACTTGGAAATGGGGGTGCTATTGTATTGGCCAATACTGTATGTATTGCTGCGCTCATATATGTAATACTCCTATATTGGCAGTAAGAGCTAGTACCGTCCGAAAACACTACAGTACAGATATATCAATAAACACGTACGAAAGAGAAGGAACACATACGTTTATAAATAAACATGTACACAACACATATACAAAAACGGCACTCAAGTACACAATACATTAACAAAAACGGTACTAGACTGTCTCGCTTTGATTTCGGAATGCTTACACATTGAGAAGCTAGCTTACTGCCAATATAGAAGTATTACATATATGGCTGCGCTCCTATTACATACGAAAAAACTCGTTTGTAGAAAAATCTTTTACCGAAGTGAGTTTGAATGATTTGAATGTTTTCCATTCATTCCTTCACATTATTCCATTTGCAGGTAGGATATTTAAAACCAATGAGTTTGAATGATTTGAATGTTTTCCATTTATTCCTTCACATTCTTCCATTTGAAGGTAGGAAATTTATAACCAAATGTATATTCATAACTTACAAAATTCTAAACGCTGAGTATTTTGTATGTGAAAAAAATATTCAAATCTACTGTACTCGGTTTGGCTAGAAGTTTGAATGAATTCATGCAGCCCTCTCATATGCATATATTTTTATTTACTCGCCTTTTTTGACCCCGACT
>NW_023458558.1:66859822-66874091 GCF_013731165.1 Rhagoletis pomonella
AAAAAAAATGTAAATGCATAAATGAATGAGTGCAATAGAAAAATTGAAAACAATTCAACTTCAACACAGCCACAGTTGAATACATTGAATGATGTTGACAAAGTCATTGCGATATCGATATCCATTACCAATTCCGAGCTCATTGAAAATGCACACAATGCGATACGGGTATGTAAAAGAAAGTAGAACACAAGTCAACGCAGATTGTAAGCGAAGGCAGCGCGGAAACACCGACGCCAATACATAGCATCGTGAGCAGTAAACAAATAAGAAATGAGCAGTTCAAAAGCGCCCACATGTAAATCCAGGATATGCGAAATACACCGACATGGGTATACAATGTAATATTAGATATGCATTTACCGTTGTTTGCAGTTGATTGGTACTATCGGCCAGCACTCAGCTAACAATGTTGTTATTACTGCTGTTTACAAAAGTGCAAGGAGTGGAGTACGATAGCAATTTTATGGGCTATTGCCGGTAACTGTTGCTGAGCTGCACGACGAGATCTGCTCCTTACTTATGTGTACTTGAATTACCCATACATGCATACGTATATACTTATATACGTACTATACATATAAATCCCTGCAGGCCAACTGTCTAGCTCTGAATGGGTCTGCTTCTGCTACATTTAGAACCACTACTCATTGAGTAGTACTCAATGGAAATTGTCGCCCGCTGCATTAAGTTTTCCAATAGTTCCCAAAGAGTTCTAAAATCGATAGATGAAATAGTCCCCACCAGTGTCGTCAGGAATACTTGCGCTGCGACCTAAGAAGATCTATTGTGCTAAACCCTGATTGTAATCACTCCAATCTTAGGCTATTTAAGAAGTTAAGCACTTTGAGAAGGGTGCCATGCTCCAAAATTTGGATTGAGAAGACAAACGTTCCCCAAGGTGTATCAGTCTGCTGTACATGATACGTGGGCGGTCACATAGAATATGCTCTGAGGTTTCCTCCAACGGCACACAAATCCTGCAGTCTGTCTCCTCAGAAAGCACAATTTTATTCAAATCGTACCTTAACTTGCAGTGTCCTGTCAGGTACCCCATAAGAGTTCTAAGACCCTCCCGGCTAAGTTAAAGGAGTCTTTCGGAGATCCTTTTGGAATGAGTTATGGATCTCCGCCATTGGGTAGCTTCCAAGTAGTTCTGCTGTGTATTCTTTAGATGTACCGCAGAAATGTGCGGGACCATGCATGCACATTTGGGTTTCACGCTTGGCGAAATATTTAGACCATTCGTTACCAGAGCTATTGTGGCCTAACAGGCGGTTCATAAGAGTTTTACAACTATCCGCAACTCTAAGGCCTTTGTCGGTATACGTCGGTATACCAAATTAAGGACTCTTCGACAATCTTAATTATTATCGCTTCACGGCAGTTCCTTTCAGGAATTATGGCCTTGTAGGGTTTGTAGAAGGATAACATCGGTAGCCTGATGTTCGTGAGATTGATAGAGGGAACATCCACGAATTACTTAAGAACCTCCAAACTGCTCAAGGTGGCACCCGCGTTTACTTTCATAGCTTTGTCCACGAGACTAGTGCCGCATATGTAACCACGGGTTTGACACCGTGTTAACAAAAACAAAAACTCACCACGGCATGGCCGTGACGTAGACATTGCTTCTCTCTCTCTCTATCAACAGCAAACTTGATATGTTTCTACGCACTTCTACGCTCTGATTGCATAAAACGCCCTTTTAGCCTTGTTGAAAACATTCGAGATGTGAGTTCCAATTGAGCATTCGGCCAGAGATACCCATAGATACTTCGCCTTTTCTGAGAACTCAGTTTCTGTCCCTGCCAAGGTGGGTCTAGTAATGTTGACTTTTTTTCTATTTTTTGGTAAATGGGATAGTAGTGGACTTCAGTGGGTTTATTGAGAAGCCCTTTTCAGCACATCAGTATTCAGTACATATGCATACATACATATGTTTTGTAGTTCAATAATTTTAAATTAACTTGTAGGCACATAGAGTAACTATATAAGGATGTTGATATTGTATATTGACAATAATATGGGTATACGATTGTACTTACGAATCAGGTATATCTACATGTTTGCGGTCGCCGTTATATGAACGCACCGTTGAAATATACGTGTAAAAGGTCGTCAACATGTTTGGATATATGTACATATTTTCTATTATTGTCGCGGAACGTACTAAAATTCAATCTAGCCTACCAACCTACCAAATGGAAACCGTACCAGTTTTGATAGCAAAAGCCCATGTGAGGCAACACTGGTCCCTACTGCATTACATATTCTTAAGTTATATATTCTAGTTCTAAATTCCGCAGTTTCGATCTATAGTTTTCTTTACATCCATTTGTTTATAGTTCCATACCAGTTCTTTAGTGTGCAAAAGAAGCTTGCAATTATTTTTTAGTTTCCAGAAATTCCTCTCGAATGCGGTCAGACGCAATATGTCAAACTTTTGTTTTGTGCTTCCAAACTAAGTAAAGGCATTTGAGAAGTGCGGAACGAAAGCGTATTCGAACGAAAAAATCGCAAAATAAAAGTCTATTTAAAGTAAATAAAAGATGGCTTGTAGCCACCGCTTCATCAATTTTTCTATAGCTCCAAACCAATTTCTCAATTTGTCAACTTAGGTTTACATACATATGTACATATATTTGTAATGAACAGTTTTTGTATTAATTGAGAAATATCACATTTTCTGTGAATATAAAATTGGTAGCTCGTAAGTTTAGAAAACGATAATTTTTTTTGTGTCATGCATCAAAATATAATAAAAAAAATGGGCTTAGCAACTTTTCGCTCCCACCTAACGATATGTGGTTTTAAAAAGTCAAATGTGCCTTCTTTCTAAAAGTATCACAAATATTTCGGTGCTTTTGAACTGGAGAGGAACTAGTTACTAACGGACTGGCTCGTTTTCGGCAATACAAAACTAACTAGTAGTGAATTTGAAATGTGGTTCACTAGTTCCCTGCAGGGAATGCGTGTGCATACAAAATCATGGGTACATGCATACATAACTAAGTATAAGCAGATACAAGTCGAATGAATGTATATATGTATGCATTTGCTTGGGGCAAAGAATGCAAAGTAGTTAGCTTTACAGAATCGATGAAGTGATGAAATAACCATTTCATAGACGAGGTTGTGAAAACAACAAATGCAACAAACTGGTCATAACTCAAAAACTTTAAACGTTCAGGAGAGCCAAAAAAATGTTTACGCCGGAACGATTATAATATTTCATGAAATTAATGGAGGTTTTAATCAAGTTTTGTGTTTTTTACTCTGCAGGGAAAGCGCGAACTAGTGAATCAAATTTCTAGTTCCGTACTAGATCTTTGTCGCCAAAAACGAACCAGTCCAATAGCCCAACTATATCCCAACCAGTCCAAAATCAGCGAAATGTTTTACTTTTAAAAAACTATTTTATTTCACTTTTTTCATTATAAATCTATATCTAAGGTGGCGAATATAGAACTGGTTCGGAAGTACCAAAAAAGGGATGCAGCGGGGGGCTTCTTTACTCTACATAGATTTTTGTTTGACGGCTTTTTCGTTCAAATGCGCTTTCATTTTGCACTTCGCAGATTCTTTTCTGTTAACATTTTAACATCTTGAGATGAATTTTAATTTGATTCTGAATAAAAAAAAACTAATTGCCGAAATTATCGAAATTATAAATTACATTTAGTTTGCATGAAATACGTAAAATGAACATGAAGAGATTCCGGGCATGCGTAGTTTTTTCCCAGTAGAAATAGTTACAAATCGGTTCTCGTAGACAAACAGATCTGACACCTCGTAATCAGATTTTTATGAAAATTTCCATGTATGCAGTTATGTAGCTCATTCAAGTGTGCAAGTTTGAAATTGCTAGAAAAACGCGTAAGTATGTTCAACAAATATTTTTTGTATGGAGAAAGTGAGCAACACCTTCCACTAAAAAAATTGCCATATATTGTGTTTTATGTACGTTTAAATCCGGAAAATAAAACATTTGTTTATAATATTTCAGAGAACCTTTCCGATGAGTGGAAATTTCAGTTAAACTCTCGACAATGCCCCACTGTGTTATCGTACAAACATAAGCGCTATCGCCTATCAAAATATACACAATTTATTTTAGTGTAAGCAACAATGACAAAGTTAGCAATGTCAACCACAACTAAAATAAATTTCTTAGTGGTTTTTGGTGATATTGCCAATGAATGTACAACGAACGTTTTGGTGTGTCACGCTTTTCCGAAATATGTACATATGTATGTAGCTCGATTGTTGGCTTTTTAGTATTTACATAAATACATGTTTATCTATTTTAACAAAGAAAGATAGTCAGTGTGACAAACAAACCTAATAAAATTTGAAAATGCAGTTAATGTCATATTTTGACGCCAAAATTTGGCGACAATTTTGACACAACTTTATCTCCTTTATCCATGCCTTTACCGATGATATTATGAGCCAAAAACAGACTAATAGCCGATTTATCAGCGCTGGTACTAGGGATGGGTAGTGGGGGGTTGAAATTCAATTTTTTCCGAATTTCGAACATTGCCCAACCATTCGATTATTCGATTCGACATGTGGTGGTGCAAATTCGATTTAATTCGAATTTTTTCGAATTTTCCAAAAAATTTTTTTATTGAAACTTCTTAATCGAGTTCGGAGATGTTTGCGTTAAATATTTAACACCAAGTCATAAAATCTGTATCGTTCGTTCAATTTAAAAAAAATAAGGTGTCAAATTAAAGGCTTGTGCTTTGGGTCTGCAACGTAGTTTTAATTCTATGGTTGCCAAAGGTTAGAAAATCAAATTCAAATAATCGTGTAATAATAAATATTTAACACCAAGTCATAAAATCTATCTTTTCTTCGATTTTCAAAAAGGAGGTAGGTGTCAAATGAAAGGGCTTGCCCTGTAGATGTGTAATATGGTTTTAGTTTTGTGCCATATGTAAGAAAATCAAAATCAAATTATTTCATAAGTTAAATAAATTAGCCCAATATGGGTATCAATCGAAATGGTTTTGAATAAACTTTATTTTTTAATTACATTTAGGAGGGGTACCACCTGTCTAATTTAGTTAAAGAAGTGTTGTGCTTAAAATACTATGCCACAATTAAAATATTTTTGAGGTGCTTGAAGAGAGTGGCCACCTGTCTAAAAAG
Organism: Rhagoletis pomonella; assembly: GCF_013731165.1. Lineage (NCBI taxonomy): Eukaryota > Metazoa > Arthropoda > Insecta > Diptera > Tephritidae > Rhagoletis > Rhagoletis pomonella. The sequence continues at coordinate 66,864,986 of NW_023458558.1, forward strand.
TTAAACTCAAATTACGCTGTGGGACAGCCGAAACCAGCCCGGACTTTGTTAACATTTTGTGAAAGTATACCAATCCAGTAATCAAACACTCGGTGGATTTGCAAAAGTAAGCTGGTATTTTTATTTAATGGCCTACTAAAGTTTTCATGTCTCGGCCTAAGGAGTTTTCAAAAAAGTTGAAAAAATAGTTAAAATAAATGTCTGAGCGAAATTAAACGTCAAGGCATATATAATAAAATTTCATGGGAAATATTTTCGTAAAAATTTTAACCCAAAAACTCTCGCCTAAAAGGGTCATTTTGACCCTTACTTCAAGAAATCCTGCAAAAAGCAAATTTGGAAAGTCGTTAGAGGATTGATACATTCTAAAAAAATATTCTCCGGAAAATTTTACCAGGGGCCCTCTCAGGCAAAAGCTTCATGCCACCAACGCAAAAAAACAGGAACCAAAAATAACTGTTATCTCGAATTTACAAATTGAAAACGTTACCTGAATTCTGAATTCTGTTTCATAACGGTTATTAGATGAGGAATATTTTTTTCGTTGCTGTTAAGAGTTATTTCCCAACGTTTATTTTTTAAGTTGCTCGATAACAGTTATTCCCAACGTTTATTTTTTACGTTGCTCGACAACAGTTATTGTCCGACGTTTATTTTTACGTTATCTGATAAGAGTTATTTCACTCTCTCACTTTTATTTCATCATTTTTATCCTATTCTCCACTTCTATCTATATCGATATCCTAATCTTACAACGTTTATCAGACAACGTAAAAAATAAACGTTTGAAAAAAACTCTTATCCAGCAACTTAAAAAATTAACGTTGGCAAATAACTGTTATCGGCAACGGAACAAATATTTCTCCTGCATAACCGTTATCAAGCAACGTAAAAAATAAACGTTGGGTTATAACTCTTATCGATGAAATAAAAAATATTTCTCATCTAATAACTGTTATGGAGCAACGTTTTTGCTATAAAACTTATAACTGTTATGTCCCTGAAAAAAACAGTTTTTTGCAAAAAATTTCTTAAATTTGAGTTCGGAATAACAGTTCCTTCTTGGCAAAGATTTTGTGCCCCGATATCAGATCGAAAAATATGTATTCTTTTTACTTGCATCCCTAAGACAAATGGAGTGCCACCCACAGTGATGGCAAATTTAGTCAGAAAGAAGAAAGTTGAAGAGTTGATTTGTTTTGGAAACAAAGACGAAATTCGATTTTTTCTAGAAAAATTCGATTTGATCCGAATTTAAGCAGCACAATGTTCGATTCCAAAAGTTCGCCGTTTTGGAGCTATAATTCGATTAAAATTCGAATATCGAAGCTTCGAATATCGAATTTACCCATTCCTAGCCGTAACACGACTAAAGACCTATCCAGATCCAAATCAATCGATAGACCGTCTTTTAATCCCATTTGGCAATGTGTTTTCAATTATTTGACGACAAATGCCACTGAATTTGACATGGTGAAAATCAGCCTTAAGAGAAAGATATGACTGCCATGCAATAACAGTGATGTAAACTAAATCAAATGATTTTATTCGGTAGCACAGTTGGAGATGGTTTAAAAAAAGCATTAAATGTCAGAGCAAAACCTAAGTAAAATTTGTAAAATATTAAAGTATGCTGGAATATTTTTGTATGTGGAAGAAAATGGTGGACACCGCCAGCAAAAAAAAATTAGCAACCATCAACAAGATTTTTAAGCTATAAACTTGCACTTTGTTGTACTGAAATTTAATGGGCTCAAAAACTGCATACCAAGCATTATGCTACAAATTTTGATTAAAAATTTCGGCGTTTTGTTGAAAATATACTGATTTTTTATAACTTTTGTATAAAGTTGGAAATTTGGATTTATAGTTGTATGTTAGGGCGGGTCAATTGGTATGGTAGATTTTTTCGATTTTGCGCGTATAGCGCTGAAGAACCCATGGATCTAAAATCAGTTTGTTGTTTGCTAAATTGCGAAAATGGGTTTCTTAGCATTTTGCTGTAGTGTTGTAAAGAAGCGCTTAAATTTTGTATAAAGACATGCTATATGGGGTTTTTTGGTATAAGGAGTCCATTTGTGCATTTATCTTTTTCTGAAAACTTCCACCAGAGGGCGCAACAGTCTTTCACATTTTCTTCGAAGGATACTTTCGTAATTTGGCAAACTTCAAATCGATTTTAGACCCATGGTTTCTTCCGAAAATTTGCTTATAAGTATATGTAGATTCCTATTATGCTATGTGGGCATAGTAAAAAAAATGTATGCCTATGATCCTTGTTATATGTATAATGAGCAACTCTTTTATAAAAAAAACAACGGCTTATAGTATACCCGCGGATTTTCCCTAATGTTTTTATACATACATACATATATCTGAAGACTTTGAAGAATTCTGGTAAACACAGAACCCAAACTAAGTATACCAAAATCTATTGTGCAATCTAAGCAAGCATTCCACTAAAAATTCTCTCGTTGCATATTACAAGGCTGAAATTTTCTTGGAAGCGGACGAACTCTGAAGATTTGCTTGTAAATTTTGTAAAATATTTTTTAATTTTTTCTCTATGAGACGTAAAAACACTTTATTTACAAAACAAACGTCGGCTTTTTAGAAAATGAAAACAGTATAAAGAGAACCTGTGAGTGCGAAAAAACATGTTTTACATGGCAGCGAAATGAGACCCTAACAAAAATCATAAATTGCTTGATCTCTCTGAGCAAAAAACATTAGAAACTATACAAGAGTCAAGGATGTAGTGAAATATGTTCAAATACTTTAACCAAGATGTTTTAAACTTTAAAAAAGAAAAGTTAATGCTATGGCTTTCCCAAAATTTGCTTGCAAAAAATTCATTTCACACTCAGAAAAAAGTCAGCCAAATATATTTCTCTCAACACATGATTTGGTAATTATAACCAAATAGTGTAACTATAACCAAATCATGTGTTGATATAAACATATTTGGTTGACGTAACTAAACTCTTTTCTCAGTGCAGTTTTGTAGAACGATTGGGGGAAATATTTTTCATTAGGGGCCCAGAAAAGGACTTCTAACTACTCCTACTAAAAACATTACTCAAATTATCTCAACAAAGTTCCCAAATACATAATTATTTTTTATAAAGTCTTCTGCACTAAGACCGAAAATTTGATGGCCTGCTTTCACTATGGACATATGTAAGTATTATCCATAAACATTTTTTTTGCCGATTTCGATAATATCTATGTGAGTGGAAAAACAATGTTTATTGCATCCAAATGCATAGCTGTTTCGTTTTATTGCCTCAGTCTTTATTTAATTCCGCACACGTTATCTAATAAGGGAGTGAAGCGGGTCTAAAACCTCGAAAAACTTTCCTGTTATCACAAGTTAAGAAGATAAGATAGCAACCTGCGCTGTATCGCGCTCACTTTGGCCAATGCAGGATGCGCTAAGAACAAGAAGTTTACTAAGGCATTCAAAGTTAAAGTTAAGGTTTCTGACAAGAAAACTAATGGAATACTGAACCATTGACCACATGGCTGCCAATGAGGGATATAATCCGTCCAGCACTTCCAAGGCGAGAGCTCCGCAATCAAGAGAAAACGACTCAATTTTCTGGGGGACTACTTCTTATAAAGCTCAGAGAGCTTACGGAAAACTCGGCTAGTGGGTTTGCCAGGGTTCGCAAGAGTATCAGGGATGTAGGGATATGGGCGGGTATCATAATGGACCTATGCGATTTCCAAGTGAACTCTTATCACAGCTGCTGCACTACCTAACCTCACCTAGGGGTGGTTGAACACAAAATGTAAAAATACAAATAATATTTATGCTTTTATTTGTGTTTTTTTTTCGATATAAAGGTGCCGTTGACTAATCGCCGAGTGTGCGCAAAATAAATCGGGGGAAAATGCAGGACCATCCTATAGATGGTGGTAACTGATGGCTTCAGATGTGGCGAATTCATCGTATACCATCTGTGTATATCCAAAACTATGCATGTATGCCCTAACCTAATCGGAGTGAGATGGCGTCACGGTCTGAAGTCGACCATTGTTCATCAGTCAACTCTCTATTCTGCAGAGAAGTTATTCTAGGATAGGAAACTTATAGCAGATTGAGAACTTTTTCGTTGATGTTCGACATGAAAAGAACATTAACACACTTACATATAAAGAAACAATTGAAGAGACACACACAAACCAATGACAAAGAAAGCAACGAAACATCTAGGTATATTAGGGTGGAACGAAATAAATCAGTTTTTTTCGAATTACGAAATTCTAATAAAGCGGAAAAGTTGTGTAACTTGATCAAATTGAGCCGAGTTGAAAAATTTTTTTATCGATAATATTTACGGTCTAAAATTATAGTTCTTTTATATAAAAATGTTTTCAAAATTTTCTAGAAAGATTTTGAGTATGCGGTATTGTAGCCCATTAGATTTTGGTACAAGTTTCAAGTTGCTGCCAGTCCTCCATATAAAAACAAATTGTAAAGCATGTTTTTTATGGAAAAACTGCGTGGCATTGTCAGCAAAAAATAAATAAAACATGCAAAAATTAATGCGATTTTCAGAAACTTGAATTCTACAGTTTTTTATACCAAAATTGAATGGGCCACAAAACTACATATTCAATATCTTTATTGAAAATCTAAAAAAAGTATGAAAGAACCATATTTTGATAGAGTTTTCTAAACTGTAAAGCTGTTGGGGCGATCGTAAATATCATCCGATTGGAAAGCGGCTTAACACGGCTCAGCTCGATCATGTAACGCAACTTTTCCGCTTAATTAGAATTTGTAAAACGAAAAATTAATTTTTTTTGCTCTACCCTAATGAACATCTAGCAACATTCATACATACATACATACACATGTCACGTGTGCGTATGTATGCAGTTTTCCCACTTACATTTGCTTGTGGCACACTACACACACCCAATCGGTGGTACGTGAGGTGAACTCGCGGCATGCTTTGCACACGCGCAACTTGCAGACGCGGCACGGTGCTCCACGATTCGTGATGCGTCCCAGCTCGGTGTTGCAACGCGCGCAATGACGATTCGATTCGCAATGCAACAGCGGGTGGTGCTGATGGTGTTGACTGGGGTAGTGGGTGGCTGTGGTCGTTGTGGTGGTGCATATTGTTGTTGTTGCTGTTGATGCCATATTGTGATTGTTCTGTTCGTACTGTTGGTTTTCTTGTTGCAGTGGTTGTTGTGCATTATTTTGTGTGGCATCAAGTGCACCGCCCATGCGCAGCGCGCCCTTCCGACGCAACGAATACAATTCGGCACGCAAAAGCCTGTCGGGTGTTTATTCAATGGATGATGCATGCATGGGAGTTGAGATTAAAAAATCATGTATGCGTATGTGTGTGTGTGTGTGTGTGAATATATGATTTTTGTGCGTCAATGTGTGCGTGGGTTTGCGTGTGCGAAACAGTTGGAGTGGTGCGTGTTGGTCGATTGGAAGAATTCCCAGGTGAGGTCGCGTCAGTGTTTGCGGTTAATCAACGCCAAAGTTTCGAAAGACAGCAACAGTTTGCATGGTCGTAGGAAGTGTGGGTGTTTGTATGTGCGTGTTTGGGAAAGAGGTGCGTGTGAGTGGACGTTTGGTTCGTGGTCAAATTTCGTTGCGAAATATTTTTGGTTTGTCCAGTGTTCCCGTTAAGTTGAAGAGCGCAGTGGTGTTTGTTGTTGTTGTTGTTGTTCAAATTAGTGGTTTCAGATGGAAGTAAGCATGCGTATGTTTTTATAATTTTTTTTCGTTTTTGTTGTTGTCATTCATTTGGTTGGTGTCATGTTGGCGTGTCAAACAATTAAAATGGGAAATGGGAAAGAAAGAGAAATAGGAACCCAAATAGAGAGAAAACGAGAAAGCAGTGCAGGGAAAAGAGATAAAAAGAGAAGAAAAATAGTATTAGTAAGTTTAGTTTTGGTAAGGATATATTTTTATTTCGTAAGTTGTACTATTTGTTATTGAATTAGTTTATAAGCTAAGGAATTCCCCTAATTTTGCTGCTTTTTATTTGTATCAGTACAATTTTGTCGCTTTCAGGTTTCAAACATTTTTTTTGTTGTCTTAAAACTAAAAAAAAATATATAATATGTGAACTTTTGCTAGCCAACTTAATTAAAATTAATATGTAGTTTGAGAATATTAATGCACTTAATACATATGTTTTTTTAAAAGATATGAAAATTTTGCTTATATCCGGTAGCTTTTAACGACAAAAAGTAAACAAGAGCATACCTCTATCTCGACAAACAACTAAAAAATGTAGTAAAAAACATAAAGCAAGGTGTCGAAAATCGTGTTTTTGCAAAAATATTTGTTGTGGAAGATTTTTCTTTAAGGCGACAAATCTCTAGAAATGGGCGTGGCAGTTTTAGAACTAAAGTTAACAAAACGCAGATTTTATTGCGGATTTCTGCCGAATATACCATTTTTATGAATATTTGTTCCACACATTTTTTTAAATCTAATCTCTAGAAATGGGCATGGTAATTTTAGAAACAAAATCAAATAAATTTAAATCTTATTGTGGAGTTCGGGAGAAAATCTATTCCACAACTTTTTTTTGTACGGAGAGTCTCCTTTTTTTTTTGAAGTTATTGAAAATGCGTATTTAAACAAATTTTTTACAAGCTACATAATAGTAAGATGGGGTATAATCCGACCATTCACTTCAAATCGTAGCTTTCCCACTTCACTTACAGTGAGAAACTATTTAGGAAGATGTACTTTACTTTTGAGTTTTGAAGTTTTTTCGTATAGAGTTTTCATATTTTGTTTTATATTACCCACAGTGTTTATTATTTTTGTTTGGACCATTCGGCTTTTAAAACCGATAATTTCAAATCGGGTGTTTCAGAGGTCGGCAAACGGCTTGAAAATTCGATTATTTATCGATTTTGTTATCGATTATGTTTTCGATTTTGATATCGACTATTTATCGATTTTGTTATGGATATTTATATTGATTTTGATAACGACTATTTATCGATTTTGTTATGGATATTTATATTGATTTTGTTATCGAGATATTTATCGATTTTGTTATCGAAAATTTTAACGAATTTGACATCGATTTTGTAATCGATATTTTTATTTTATTTGTTATCGATATCAATTGCATCCATTCACCCTGTACCTCTAAAAGAGTTCTCTGTGCAGATCTGATCTCCTTCACAAAAAATTGCTTCACGTATTCAAGCACCCATATTTTATTACATAAATATGTATGTATTTCATTTACCGAAGTCCCTTAATTTTAGTTGAATATGACGTTTTAAACGGGTGGCAATACTCCTACATATTTATTAGGAATGGAGCCTTTTCAAACCAATTTATAGTAATACCCATAATTTAATAACTGATTTAACTTATTAAATTATTTTAACAAAATTTTTAACAGGCAGCAACACTTAAAAAAATTAAAACTTAGTACACATCTACAGGCCAAGCGCTTTAATATCACACCCAATTTTTGGAAATCGAACGAATGCAAACCTGATCACATTCACAAAAAAATTGGTCTTCGCGTATTATAAGTACAATCTAAACCCGTAAAGAGAACATAAAACTTCACGTGCTGTTTGACCTGCCTATGTGAAGGTTCCAAATACTACGTTCGGGTTGCTTGATACTTAAGTATGTGAGCATAGCGGAACATGTATTTGGTGAAGGAGAGCGCCATCGAGTAACATCGTTCAGGTACGCTCATTTGGGATGTTCTCTCCTTTAGCTTCTTTATTTTTGGGTACCGCAAGCATGTGTTCCTATTTTTCGATTGAATGTGTAAAAAAAATCTATTAAAACCTGGGTCGCCCTAATGTACTTAAATTGCATGTATATATGTATATATACATACGTATTTAAAGTACTTTTGAAATTGTTGGTATATTTTTATTAAAAAATCTTTTGGCAGCAAATCTATTCCTGCACTTACATACATCTACGGAGTCATTAATCATCTTGACAACGGTTGAGAAAAATAAACGCACACACATTCTTATTATTTTTATTTTATTTGTGTGTTTCGAGTTTGTCGCAGTCAGGTGTTTTTTAATTTACTTGCCAGGAACCCAACCGTTGAAATTAGGACACAACCAGCTAATTTTAGAGAAACCGAAACCTTGATGTCAAGTACTTAGAATTTGTTGATTAAATTGGAAAATTATGTATATGAAGATTTAGCAGTTTTCTCCTAATTGAAAGAGTTTGCGAAAGGAATATATGTACATACCTAACTATAACAAGAAAGTCTAAGTTCGGGCGGAGCCGAACATTAAATACCCGGCGCAAGTGTTAAATATATGTTTTTTCACCCTTCCGAAACCTTCCGCTAGATGGTAAGCCGAGGTGTATCAATTTTGAGTAAATTAGCGTCCTTCAATTTCGAAATATTGAAGTTTCAAGCATTTCTTAAATTTACCGTTATATGAGAATCGGCCGTTATTTTAGTCCGATTTCAATAATTTTCAACGTTTTGCTTACACGTGGCAAGTACAATAACCATACCGAGTTTGGTACAAATTGGTAGAACGGTTACCGATATACTTATATGTGATCATAAGTGGGCGGTGCCACGCCCATTTTCCAAAATTTTACCATAAACGTATTTCTTGGTAAAGAATTGTTGCAAGCATCAATTTTGAATAAATTAGCTTCAATATTTAATGATTTATCGAAGATTTTGTATTTCTCTAAATTACCGTTATATGGGATGTGGGCGTGGTTATTGTCCGATTTTAAAAAGTTTCGGCGGTTTTTTATGCTGTACTAAGGCCAATAACTGTGCCAAGTTTGGAAGAAATTGGTGCAGCGGTTACCAAGATATACACATGTAACCATAAGTGGGCGTGGCTACGCCCATTTTCCAAAAATTTATAATATTCTTATTTTTCGTCTAAAAATTATTGTAAATATCAATTTTGAGTGAATTATCTTCAGTAGTTACTAAAATATCGCAGTTTTCGTATTTCTGGAAATTACCGTTATATGGGAAGTGGGCGTGGTTAAAGTCCGATTTCGCCCATTTTCAATACCAACCTACCTTGGATTAAGGGAAACCTACATACCAAATTTCGTTGAGATATCTCAATTTTTGCT
>NW_023458558.1:66879091-66916528 GCF_013731165.1 Rhagoletis pomonella
ATATTTACAGACACCGGCCTATTACAATTTTGTTATATGTATATACAACTTAAATGGAAAGAAAGTGAGCAGCACCGTCAACAAAACAAAAAATTTCAAAAATCAATGGAATTTCGTACCCACTTGGAACTTGCAATTTATTTGCTCAAATTGCATGGGCTAAATACAAAAATATTATTAACTTATGCACTACGGGTCATTAAGATTGCACACCGATTTGTTGACTTGTTTTTTTTTTTCAATTTGTATAAAATTTTAAAATCGGATTTACACGTAGTATATGCAACAATTTTATAAAATATTAATGAATACTAAACAAACTAAGAGAAAACTGCACACACTGAGAATAAAATGGGTGTGCTATTTAAATGACTGGGAATGTACATATGTATGTACAATTGTTTCATATATTCAAGGTTATTTTATTTAGTGCGTACTGACACGCATTTGGCTGCCCGCCACCAGACAACATGCAAGAATCTGTGCTAAAACAAGATAGCGAGAACGAGTTGGTATGCTGCAACAACAACAACAGCAGAAGCAGGGAGAGCGGCAGCAGAGACCAGCTGCCAGATGTTCAAATAACTTACTTCGCCGGATACCCAAAGCGGGATGTACATAAAAAGGTCTTTAGTATGTAATAAATTCGTGGGCATTTGTGAAGACTGACATGCAATGTGCTATTTGTGTGTACGCTGCTTTTAGGGGTCAGTAGTCTCAAAGTATTAGACATTACTCATACGACATGTTGTACTTTTAGAAATTGTGTGTACCTACATACATTAGACAGAGTCGCGAAAATAAGATTTTAATTAGAGTCCTCTAGTTTGGAATGCTTATTTGGAGAGAGTTTTGACGTAGCAAAAATTTTTTTGGCCCTGATACATATGTCTTAAGATAGCTAAAAGTGGAATTTTGGTTAGCATTATTTGGGACCCGATTTTAGAGTGTTATGTGTTATGTTGAAAATATATTTTTAAGTAATATATAAAGATTTAATATCCCGTTGACCTTAATTACCTGCTTCGACCAGTTAACTTAGTTATATGTATGTATAAACTCTATTCTAATTATCATAAAATTTAAAATTTCCAAAAATACTTTTCCAATGATGTAAAGAAATTTGGATTTTAGCTGTTGAAATGTCGCTATTTAAGGGTAAAAAATTCTCTGCACGCCAAATTCTCTTCAAGGAGCTTTAATCCGTTAAGAGCTAAACATGAACCAATTAAAGTAGAATATTTTTTACGATGTTGGTTACCTTTTGTGGCATAAATAAAACATTTTTTTATTTTATTTTATTCTTGATATTTTTATATTTCTAATATTTTTGGAAGCTCCGTAGGATACACAAGTATCAGAAGTAACCACAAATTATCGCTACTTGTTATAAATTAAAATAATTTAGTCGCACATATATAAGATGTGTACACACGGTCTGCAGAGGTTAGAAATACAGGTGGTGATTACAAACTTTTATCTTTCCTATGCGAACAGACCCGGCCTAATGTATTTATTACATAAACGCGAATGCTAAGATATGAATAGAAAAGGCTGTTTACTGGATTGAAATTAAACTTTTACTGCTTTGGAAATAAAATGAAATTAATGAGATTTTTATATCTTGGCGAGTGCTTAAGCTAAACCTATAATACTCTGGTACATAAAAACCTGTAGACGTTTGAAGAAAGGATTTATGTGTGTTTGGAAGTCTTAATTTCAAATAATAATTAAATTTTACACAAAATTTTTAAATATGTGAAAAAGAAAACGTCGAAAAAGTTTGCCTTACATGTATTTGTTTTACTTGTGAGGAAACCTTTTTTGAAGTTTATTGCACAAAATTTACAAACTTTTATTTTTATTAATTTTGCACTTAGTTCCTGTGCTGTAAATGTTCATTTAGATAATTACATTTCTCGAATCTATTTGCAAAGCCAATTTTTCAATGCTTTTGAATGTATTTATTACTATTCGATTTCAATAACAGGTATTTGCACACAAAACTTTTTCAGAAAATAAGTTTGTTTACTTATACATATGTATGCACGTATGTATGTATTTATATGAAATCATTCAATCATGTTGAACGTAAAAAAGATATGCGTATTATGGACACACATTCGTACGTGGATAAGGGATACTAAAAGAAGAAGTTGGTTGTAGTGAATTTAATCTAACTAAATACTAACTTTTACATAAGTTATGTATATACGTAAATATTAGAGCGAGTCGAAATTTTTATTTTCCTTTAACCCTGCTTTGATAACCTTCGTCTTCGAGACGTGCAAGTGCTTTTTAAAATTTCCGCGCTCTCTTTCGGTAAATGAAGAATTATGTAAAATAAATTTTAAATAATAAATAAATATTTGATGATTCTATATTTGGAAAAGAAAACTTCATAAAATTCCTATTACCGTAAAATTAAGGCAGACAAGTCATGATACATCATCTTACAGACGCTAGCAAAACTTCTCAGCAACTTTCGGTAAAATTATCAAAGCAGGGTTAATTCTTTTGTAATAGTTAGAAGATGTTATGATATGAGGTCAGTGACAAGCCTGCAAGATATCATGCTTTAATTTTAAGTGGAAGAACTCGCGCATCGATCCCAAAGAGTCGAAAAGCACAGTGTCATGTAGGCCGATTTCTTGGTACAAATTCGGCATCTAGGAAAACGCTTTTATTGTTATATAAAAAATTTGTGTTATCTTGATCTGGAAGTAAGGAAATAATAGCCTTCCCATGTCTAGGATGTACCAAAAGGAAACAATAAAAGTAGTTTGATATATTTGAGCTTACGCATACTCCGTATGTACGAATGGTATTTTAAGGAAACCAACAGATTTCTTTGCACACAAATATAAATTTTCCTAAATTTTTTTACTGTAATCTGAAAGAGTTCCATCATCGCTTTATCACTTATTTTTATCATTTATTTTGGTCTTAAATGTCATGGAACGAAAATAACAGTTATTTTTGAAATTTCATTTCAAAAAGACCGACGGAAAGAATTTGTCTATACGCTATTTGGATATAGCAGAGTGATGCTTGCTAGCTAAGGAAATTTAATCTTAAATGCTTTAAATTTGTTTGATCCCTTCAGTCATCATCTAATCGTTTTTTCAGCCTAAAATAACTGTAAAAATTTGACTTTAATTTTTTCGATCAAAAAATAACGTTTTTTTGCTACGTATGAACAATGTAGTTGTTGTTTGTGCAGTGATAAGCGACACAGTGACACAATGGGAAGATCGACAGTAAACTTAGTTTTGATCGAAAAAATAAAAATAAACTTTCACCAGTTAATTTTAAGTGGCAAAAATTAAAGTCAAAGGTTAACGGTTATTTATGAACGGAAAAATTAAAGTTAAATATGGCCGTTATTTTTTAACGAAGTCAAATTTTAAAAGTTATTTTCGGCCGAAAAAATACGGGTAAAACTTTAAATCTTAATTTTTGAGAGAAAACCTATCGGTAAAAAAATAATAATTACTTATCGACTTCTTTGAAAAGCAAAACAGTTAAAGTCCCTGTATTAAATGTTAAAGATATCATGAAAATTTGATGCACCTCTTGTTTTTAAAGACTTTTTATTTTCAATTGGAAAAAACTTACAAATAGAAGCAAAAGAATTTGGAAAACGTATGTATCCTGTTAAACTGCAGCCCAGAAAAATTCATTACTGACCAGTTTTACCACTACAAAATGATACTTAATCCCAGAAAAGTCGCTACTTACTTCATCCACCTCTATTTTGAGAATAGTAGTTAAAAAACAAATGATGCAGTTCGATTACCCATACCCGAATGAGAGTGAAACCGTCCTCTCCGGCCACGACTTTGAACAATTTTGAAAAAAAAACTGTCAGGATGCTATTATTTGCATTATATTTTCAATACGTTCGAATGACTTTTATTTTCCCCATACGAACTGAACTCAACCTAATGCATATATATGTATACCCTAGTTCTTTTGGCTTTGCGAATTGTATTCGTACATTTTTCTGTACAGAAATATGTAAATAGAAATCATTTACATTAATTAAAAAGAGATGGGAATAATACCCGTAGGCTAAATTAAAATTTTGGTATAACATAGCTTCACTAAAAATGAGTACCACACAGGTTGGCCATAATGCATTTAAAGCAAGCGACAGTCACAGGAATGAAAAAGAGGGAATAGTGCGATAATAAAACCATCTGTGTGCCAGCTCGTCAATTTTGTAAAAATTTAAGCACAAGTCACATTTCCAAACAGTAGATTATTATTTAGAAACCAACAAATTAGTAACCAAACGAACGAGTGCTTCGCGCCCCAGTGTAGGTGGTAGCTTTATGCACTCTACCCATATTTAGAATTTCCCATTTCAAATTTCTACTATCGAGGGATTGAGTGCCATTTTCCCCTCTGCCGTTGTAACCCTTGTGAAGTATTTAGGTGAGTCTGCCCACTAGGTGATATGAAATGTGAATCGCCAAGCGCTTAATAGCAGAATCGGCCAGTGCATAGTGCTAGTCCAGTTCATGGTGTACATATGTGTGCAATTAGTGTTTGCTTTTTACATCTAATTGTGTTAGAATAATTTGTATTATACGTCCAATTTAGCCCCGCACGCATTACATAACCGCTATATAGTTCAACACCACTCAATTCGCTGACATAACAGCGCACAAACAGTGTTGCCACTAATACCTATTCCTTACCAAAAGACTTCAAAACCTACTAAAAGTAAAATTTTGTATCAACATCCTGTGAACTAAAAGGGCTTCGTAAATAATTTTTCCGGCAACTGTCTGCCACCTAAATTTCATCGATGATCGATTCCTCCCGTTCCTTTGATATCAACCATTTTTTTTTTTCTTTATGTTCTGCTCGAATACATCGTGTTATCCAACTTTTGTCGGAAATTACAGTGCAGCCTTCAATAGCTTAAGTTTCGTAGGCGGTTAGAATGTGAAAAGGCTTTAAGTGTAAAAACACAACACCTCAGTATTTGAAGGAGTATAAAGCTGATGTACATATTTTGCAATGCATTTCGAATTTGATTTGAAGGAATATCGGTTTTAGCTTTTGTCAAACTGACTGTACTTTTTTTTTTGTTCTACGAAATGCATATTGTAATATTTAATTAAGTTTAGTTAGTCTTTTATACAGATGCCAACCGTCTATAAAAATATTTTTGGAACAAAGCTTCTTTGCACGTCTTTCGGTTGGTTATTTGGATTATCCTAATACCTTTTTAACTAAAAAAAAAAATGGAACCTAACTTTTAAGCAGGTAGAAATTATCTTTAATATATATTTTCAAAATAAAGCTTGCTTAAACCTGATTCGTTTACCACCCATATTGAAATATTTCATTCAACTTATAAATAAAATTTAGTTAACTTTGTAAATACATAGGTGGCAATCCTCTTCAGAAGGTTTGCGTAATAGAGCTCTATTAAATTTCGTTCCTTTGTAAAATATTGATGAACTTAAAATTTTAAGTAGAATACAACTTCTGCGCCAGGTGGCATCTTTTTAAAAGAAAATTGGTTATAAGCTGTCTGTATGCGAAACTGTCTACAAATAAAGACCATATATATATACTCACACACTTTGACATTTATAGTAATCGTAAGATTTTATAAAAATTTATTTAGTTCTTAAACTGCTGGCAACACTCGTTAAAAATATTTTGAAAACAGAAACAGCTTTCTTAAAAACTCTCTTGTGTCATACCTATATTAAAATATTTTATTTATCTTGTTTATTAAATTGATTTTGAATAACTTAGCAGGTGGCAGCTCTCTTTAAAAATGTTTGTGAAATAAAGTTTTCTTAAACCTCTTACTCTTAAACACATATTATAGTATTTCATTTAACATCTTAATTAAATTGATTTTAACTTTTTTAACAGGTGGCAACCCTTTTAGAGAATATTTTCGAAATAAATCGTGCTTCTGAATCCCTTTTGTATGGCACACAAATTGTTGTAATATCTAATATATAAAAATTTCGTGTCACTGTGTTAGTGGTCGAACTCCTCCTAAACGGCTCGAACGATATTTATGAAATTTTTTGTGTATATATGGTAGGTAAATATTACATACCGCTAGGTACAGGGGGCGTGCTACCTCCGATAAAAACCGAATTTTTCATACTGCATATCTCTGGAAGTGTTCATGGTATGGAGATATATGAAAACAATCGCATACTCTTAGAGAAAATTAAGGCTCTTTGAAAAGGGGGCGTGGCCCCTTTTAAACTCACTGAAACTATTACGTATCATTGTATGCATATACACTTTTGCTAGGTTATTCAAGACAACAATGGAAATATGCCTGCTGAAAAGCACCAAACCGAAGATAAATGCATCACTGAAAATCATTAACGTGAACTGTTGGAGAAAATGTTGGACCAAAATGTTTCAATACAAAAAATTTACTTTGGGCGGGACGAAGTTCGCCGGGTCTGCTAGTTTTATTATAATACTAACAAATGCCAGCTTGCTTCGCGGCGCCTAATAAGGTCTTTTGCGTTGGCCAATTCAAAAATAGCGTTTAAAAGCAAAAGCGGTCTGTAAAGAGCGAAATCCTCCTCACACATAAATATGCCAAGAATAGTAGCGCTGTGATTCCATATGGAATACTCATCCCTTTCGATGTCATGCGTTTTACCAATGGTATTATTTCCACCTGTGAGATCTCTGCCAAGCGTGCGTAGTATTCTTCTATGATCTTTCAACTTCAGCATTGGTCCGATGTTCCATGTAAGCCAATAAAAGTCCTTATAAGGAAACTCAAGAACACAGATAAGCGTTTTGAATTATAGGTGGGCCAATAATCCACGCTTTCCCACAGGATGAAAAGTTTTCCCGTACATTGACTAAATGAGTCCTGTGATCTCTTAAATATCATTCGAATGAAGCCATTGATATTCGTCTTTATATTTATGAATTGGTTTCTTTGAGTCTCTTGCTGTAATAACGGTCGCCTCGAGCAACTTCGTCAATCGGAGGTAGATGCAAGATCACGTTTACGCAGTCTTACGGTCTTTATATGCATACTTAAACGCATCCTTGATTTTGCCATCTGAAGAGTGAATTCGTCTAAGATAAACATAGGGCCAAAGCAGAACAAACCCCGGAGGGTTTCTATATATTTCGGGTGCAGCGTCATCCATTGGGTCCCTTTTGTGCAAAACCTTTGCTTGTCATGAAATGAATACGAATTATGAATTCCAATCAGATTTTATAAAAAATACGGATTTTCTAAAAACCTAAACTCCAGCGGTCCATTCTTAGCAAAGGAATTTACGGAATTTAGGAATTTAGCTGCGAATTTGAACGAAATCTGTTAATAAGTACGACTTTTATACGTAACTCTACTCCAGCGCCACCAGCGTGTTTTCTAGTAGCCTATAATAGGACCATAAATGCAAGGTATAACCTCCGACAATTTGACTGGGCTTTATTGAGCGGGTCCGTTTTTCGCAAGTGCTTTTTTCATCATGCTTACGAAATCGGTTCATAAATACAACTTTTATAAATAACTCACCTCCCGCGCCACCTAGCGGCTGCGTTTTTTGGTAAACGTATTTTCCATTAGGCTGAAACTATACCTTTGGAATTTAAAAGAAATCGCTTCACCTACCGAGTTTTCTGGTAGCCTATAATAGGACCTTATATGTAAGGTATAGCCTCTGTAAATTTGACTTAAATCTATGCAGTAGTTTTTGAGTTAACTCCGAACAAAGAAAACGGCTATTATTTTATATACATATATAGATTTTATTTAATCGTTTTTGAGCCCCTTTCATTTGGCATCTATACTATTATAAAATTTTGTTAAAGTTATTAAATTATTGATTATAGCTGTTGTAGAAGGTGTCAACTCTTTTAAAAAAAATCCTATATGCTTGAATGCCAAATACGTGCAGCCGTTTTAGCGTGAACGACCAACAAACATACTCACACACTCACCCAGTCACACACCTTCCCGTTTATGATATTATAGTAGGATTCTGAAATATTTCTGAAGATGTAGTACATAATATCAAGACTTACGTATTTGGAAATTCTAGACTTTTGAAGTATGTTTGCTTTTTCGTTTTGATTTAAACCTACCAAAAATCCTATTAAGCTACCACACTACCATGAAGAAAAAGTCTTAAGGAATTTGGTAGGAAACCCCAATTACGGCAACACTGTGCACAAAGCGTACATAAATATATACATATGTAACATTTGGGTTTTCATTTACTTTTCCCATTATAAGTGTAGACATTGTTGACCACAATGCAGCCAATATGCATGACAATGGCTACAATAGCAGCAATAATAAGAGTAATTATATTACCATATTTAATTGCGCACTATGTTGAGTGGACATGCATTAAAACCTGCTTCATGCACTCACTCACTCAGCGGCATTACTGTGCCGAGAGGGCGCGGATTCGTCCATTGGCATTTTATTAAAATAATCGAGATACATATGTATGAATATTCCTCACAGATCACAGAAATCAAAAATTCTGCCACCTTTGCTATGCCAAGTATGCAAAACTTTATGGATGAAGACCTGACCGGCTATATGAAATGTGATTAATCGAACCTCTTTTCCTTATCCGGCTTTCTGAACAGAAAAATTCTTGTTGAAATTTAATGCCTCGTTTGCTTTTCTTTTGTATAAACTCCTTAAAAGATCCGAACTAAGTATTTATCTTTCTGTAAAAAAAATTTTATTCAACCAGAAAACGCTTCAGCACTAAAAGTATTCAATTGGGAACTTGCTGGTGGTAGCAGAGAAAGAAGGATTCCTCCTTTGCGATAGATATACCAGGCGGAGAAGGAATTGGCTTCACTTGGCATTTGTTATTGGTGTCAGTTTGCACAGAAGAGAAACATCTGGTGTGCTTTATTGAACTCGAAAAAAAAGTCGCCTAGACAGCTACTGTGCCGTTGTGGTATTAGCAGCCCTTTTTCTAACTTGGAAGCCAAGTGCGATACTGGAACGAAAGTTCCAATCGGCAGTTTGTGGTCGGTTAGAATATTAAATAATGCTGGAAGTATTACGGAGCGCTGACAAGAATGAAGAGTAAAAAATGGGTCGATGAAATTCGGGGTGAGGTCTGATGTCACTGAAAATATTCGGGTGGTGTGCCAGCTCAATTAAGCTACCCATATTAAATTCTAATATTTCTACTTATGCAATCCGTATAGAGAAATTCTCCAGTATATTAAAATGGTTGTACGGTTTAGTTTGATGGAAGAATTTCATATTTGATACAGGAAAAGGCTTTAAAGTTTTCTATTAGGCAACAATGTGAAGACAAAAGCAATCTGTACGGTCCTAGATAATCACGGCAGCGAACAGTTTCTGGTAGCCTGGATCGACTCGATGCATAAAAGCAGACTAATCAACGTAACCGTACGCACAGGCTCTGCGATGAACTCGATTGTAGTTGCCTGCGCAGTTGACTTGGCAACATTAATTTTAGCCAAATTCTTGCCAGCAATTAGTGAGCTAATGAAATAAGCATTGGGCAGGGTTTCGAGGTGGGCAAAACGAAATGGACTAGTTAACCCTTCTTAAACTGAACTTGTCTTGTTCACGATAAAAACAAAGGTCGTTTAATTCCTTTTACCAACATAGGTGAGACTATCCTGCACCTTTAGGGATGTTTTTTTTACTACAAACTAACGTCGAGGAAAGAACAAATAAGCACCTAGCAGTACAATGTACATGCAAAAGGGCCTTTCGACGCTGTGACCGCACGTCAATCATTGTTTGTACACCACAGTTATCTGACCGATTATAACCTGTGCGACCCTGGTTGAAAGTACTGGATGAAAAAAGTGCAGGGATGGCGGAGAGGTCCACATATCTATCTAGCTATGAATAATGCGCCGCAATAATTCTTGAATATGATCTTTTAGGTGGAGCCGCCATTAGAATTCGTAAGGGACATAATATGGGCTAGATTTTAAATTAGCTTACAACAGGACGACTCAAAGAGAAAGGGCTATTTAGACGGCGGAACTGATTACATCACGTTATTCCTTTACGATTTCCACTAGGAAAAAGTGGGTTAGCGCGGCCTACTGACGGGTAATGATGGTATTTTCACCTACACAAATGACTAAGAGATGAAAAAGGAGACGACGCGGGCTTATATTCAGAGGGTCTGCAAGTAAGGCAGTCATATCGACTGCTTTACGACTTCAGTGTCTTTTAGGTAAAGATCTTTGCCACGGAAAAGTCTAAGAGTATTACAATCTTCTTGATATCACATAGAAATAACATAAATTCGCCGGCGAAACACTTTATCTATAATTTTCTAAGACTTTTTAAATAATTTAGATATGCAGTTTTGGTAGTTTTTTGATGAGAGCTTTTATATTTTTTTATGCACAGTTGCGATTTTTGTCGAAATTTACCATTTATGGTTAAATAAACAACTGAGTATGATTATTGATTTTCAAGAATTCTATACCGTTTCTACGAAAAAGTGTTTTCCCCGAATAAAATACATGGAATAATTCATGTGCTTTGAGACAGTTCCAAATATAATTTTTTGTTTACAAAAAATACGGATATTTTTTTATTAGATTTAGAAAAATTGTAAGGGGCGAGAGCTTAACATTATACATTTTTTTTGGTCCACCTTAATGTGTATTTATGTATTTGTAAAATATTTGAATAAGCAAATCTATAACTAAAACATATTTATTTTTGGTAATTTTTTTTTTTTACATTTCGGTTCAATTTTGGGTCACATAAAAAGAAGTAAATGGCAAACTGTGGGTTAATGCTACTCTCGTTTCAAAATTGCATATAAATGGCTCATCTACTATATATATCTTGTTGAAGCATATAATTTTGTGAAAATATTGATACAATTTTCCATTTCGATACTAATTTATGAACGACTAACTTTATGAAATGATGCAGCTTCTGAGAAGTGAAAATTTCTATCTTCATCGCTTAGCTTCAGCATAACATTTATAAATATTTTTGCAGAATTTTCGCCAGCATAATTATGTAGTTGCGCATACGCCTACGCAACCCTAGTAGATGAGTGGTTAGAGTTGCGTACCAACTTTAGGCAGCTCCCAGGTTCAATGCAAAGTTGCCGCCGTATCTGAATTGTTAAAAAGCTTTTTTTCACTGCTCAAAAGGCAATGTAAAACTTCTGCAGCCATTTCTGATTCTCGTAAAAAACATCTGATGTCAACATCCTACAATTGGTCACTCCCACTGTGTGTCTCAACATCAACATGCACACCAAAAACCGGAGGAGAAGGCTGGCCATATACAAACATAACAATAACAAAAATATTTGAGGGACCATTAGCGCACACAAGGGGTGGGTTTTGGGGTTCAAACCCCCCCTAAAGCTAATAACCTCAAATACAAACTGTATCTTAAAGCTAAGAATCCAGCTCTCAAGGAAATTATAAGAAATATTTATTATAATTTCTGTTGCCTGAAATTGCGCTTTGCTTTTGCTGTAAATTTCTATGAGGAAATAAATATACGAGCATTTTTTCTTGAGAGCTGCAAACTGATTTAAGAAATTTTGGTAGCAGAAAATTTCTTTTCCATTTCTCGTCCGTCGTTTTATATGAATTTTTCGTTTTTCTTGAGAGTTCAGTTAATTTTTTCGGTATTCGAAATATTAACAAGTAAGAAAGTCTAAGTTCGGGCGGAGCCGAACATTAAATACCCGGCGCAAGTATTAAATATATATTTTTTCACCTTTCCGAAAGCAACCGCTACATGGTAAGCCGGGGTGTATCAATTTGGAGTAAATTACCGTCTTTAAATTTCGAAATATGGAAGTTTCAGGCATTTCTGAAATTTACCGTTATATGAAAAGCGGCCGTAATTTTAGTCCGATTTCAATAATTTTCAACGTTTTGCTTACATGTGGCAAGCACAATAACCACACCGAGTTTGGTACAAATTGGTAGAACGGTTACCGATTTACATATATGTGATCATAAGTGGGCGGTGCCACGCCCATTTTCCAAAATTGTACCATAAAAGTATTTATTGATAAAGAATTGTTGCAAGCATCAATTTTGAATAAATAAGCTTCAATATTTACTGATTTATCGAAGATTTTGTATTTCTCTTAATTACCGTTATATGGGATGTGGGCGTGGTTATCGTCCAATTTTAAAAATTTTTGTATGCTGTGCCAAGGCCAACAACTGTGCCAAGTTTGGAAGAAATTGGTGCAGCGGTTACCAAGATATACACATGTAACCATAAGTGGGCGTGGCTACGCCCATTTGCCAAAAATTTATAATATTCTTATTTTTCGTCTAAAAATTATTGTAAATATCAATTTTGAGTGAATTATATTCAGTAGTTACTAAAATATCGCAGTTTTCGTATTTCTGGAAATTACCGTTATATAGGAAGTGGGCGTGGTTACAGTCCATTTTCAATTCCAACCTACCTTGGGTTAAGGGAAACCTACGTACCAAATTTCGTTGAGATATCTCAATTTTTGCTCGAGTTATCGTGTACACGGACGGACGGACAGACGGACAGACAGACATGGCATAATCGATTTCTTTTTTCATCCTGATCATTTATGTATACATTTGTCTATATCTATCTCGATTCGTTTTGGCTGTTACAAACAACCGTTATGTGAACAAAATTAATATACCCTTGTGCACAAGTGCGCTCGGGTATAAAAAAAATTTAGCAATCGTGAAAACTCACCATCTCTGTCGAAAACCAGAAACCAGAAATCCAGAAAAAATGAACATAAAAGTGCAAAAATTTATGGAATCAATAAATTTATTTTTACTGACTCTTTTAAAATTTTTTATTAGGTACTTTTAAAAGTTGAGCGCATCTTGAGTTTATAGAACTTTTTATTAAACAAGTAGTTTTTAAGGAAAGAACACAACCGACTTCAAATTTAGGGGTACCGTTAATTTCTTCATGATCCAATCATCGGATCTCTAAACCAAATTACGGGACGACCCTTGAGGTACCATCTTTCCAATAAAAAAAGGATTATTGAAATCGGTTCACGTGGTCAAAAGTTATGTATTCCGGCGTATTGAAACCTCCTCTTTTTTTGAAGTCAGTTAAAAGTGTTTGAGTTCTGTTAATCTTATGTAAATAAAGTGCAGGTTATGGATTTTAAAACGTTTATTTATTTATTACATACTGTACATAAAACTTGCATGAATGTATTTTAAAGAGCGTATTATCTGAAGCAAATTTTCAGTGTTTTCCGGTGATATATATTCAGAAATATAAAACCCCCCCTAAAATATATTCCTGGGTGCGCCCCTGTGAGGGACAAATATTTTTTTAGCGTAACGAAGGCTTCTACAAATAAAAGCACCACAACAAAAGCACAACTTTTGATTACTCGAATAACTAATTTGCAAAGTTTAAAGCAGCGTGAAAAAGCGGCCAATGAATTTCCATGAATTGCTTGCAATAAATGGCGGCATATTTTTTCATGTTTAAACTACTTTGGGAAATGGCTTGCTTTTAGCAGCACACATATATACATGTGTACAAGGAAATTTATGTCACATAGTCAGCCAATTGGGTATATTTGTGGTGATTTTGTGTAGGTGAGTGTGGTATTTGAAATTTGTTTAACAATGTCACTTTCAACGTTCATTTTGGTGAAACTGTGTACACGGTTAGTGACCACTATGCATATTTGTGCCATGATTAACTTCATCACAACTTTGTACCCACACACTAAATGCCAGTATGAAAGCCATAAAAGCCATTAAAGTAACTACGAAACATAACGAGAACTTCTAACGTCATACTTAAAATTACAACCATTATTTTAAGCACCAATGTTTGACTGCGACGTATAGGGACAAAAGTTAAAGATTATGCAAATGTGAAGATATAAATATGCTCGTATGTGAGTTCTCAGTTCTCAGTGTATACTATGACCATTAGACAGTACGCCTTACAAGGAAATAAAAAAGAACGCCGTACACGACTGAATCTAGAGTATTTTGTAAGGCAATATCGAAAAAAAAAATTTTTATCGAACCTACGGGTTACCTTTTTATATTTTTCGTTGCCACCTAATTGAATCGGCAATATTTTATATTTACTCTTTTAATTATTTTTATTCAGTTTTTTAATAATACTGGAATAGCAAATTTTTGACGATTTTTGGTGTGCTTTAATTTGTTGGCATTATAGTGGTACGTTTCGGTGATAGGAACTAAGATCTGGTGGGTAAGTACTACCTGTGTACTTGAGGTCATTTACTTTGGAAAGAAAAAGAAAATAGTTTCCTTGAGACAAGAACATCGATCGATGGTAAACAGCTGTGTCCCGAAAGGGTGACGGAAAAGTGGTGAACTAGTCCCGAAGAGGTTCTGGCATGATCCCGAAATTGTTCCGAACTAGTCTCGAACTGGGCCTTAACTAGTCGCGAAATGATCCCGGAAAAGTCCCGAACTAGTCTCGAACTGGGCCCTAACTAGGCAGCACAAGTTTCGAGATATTTGAAACCCCCCGTATTTATGGTCCGATATGGTTCATATTTGGAATATATATTACCCACATGAATAACTCTGCAAATATTTTGCCCGATAGGTGGCGCAAATTCCAAGGCTGGCTCCAAAAGGATCCTTCTCCACGCACTTCCCTCAAGGAGGCGAATGGGAGAATGGTAGTCTCTGGAGTAGTGGTCCAATAAACATCTCCACGGATGAATCGAAGCTGGTATGGTCTAGTGCCCATTTCTTACCTTATTCCGTGATTATATGCGCCAATAAATATGTAATAGTTATAACCGTGCGGCTAAAAAGTTTGGGTAGACATTAAATTTAATAAACGAAATTTAATTGTAATTTCACCCACAACGTTCATGCTGCCGTGAGCAATTGCCATAACAAGCACAAGCTTCGTCGCTAACACCGCATCACACGCAAAATTAACTTCTACCCACATCGATGCTCACTTAACGGCGTTCAGCACTTATCACGCCCACAACTTTAGCGGTGATCAACTGCCAGCGCCCTTTGGAGCTGTTGACCACCCACTCACTTAATGCCTTACATATCGTGTAAATTCATAATACAAATTATAATTTTTTTTTTTTGTGTTGGCACCGCAAAATTACAAAGAGCAAAGTGTACAACGTTGCGTATACGTAACAGCAATTTCAAGGCAAGCAATGAGAAGTGAATGAGAGAAGCAAGCAGCGGTCAGTTTTTCATTGGTTGCATTAAATGAGTCACATTATTTGCGTTTTCACCAGGGCGTCGCGTTTTCCACTGTTGCCACGCGAATTTTTAGTTAAACGTTTTTTTGGAAATTTTATTATTAAATTATTTCTTATCACTCTCCTGCTCTTACGGCGTTGTCACTTTTTAACTTAATGTATAAGTGCTCAATCTAATTTCTCACATCTTTGCTAAGCGACAAACATGATGAGGGTTTCACATACATATTTACATAATCAATTTGCATAATAATATATTGCGCCAATTACTTAAGCACCGTTCAAATGTTAGTAGCTAAGCGGAGGCAACGTGGCGCATCGTTTACATTTTTACGTTTTTTTTGTTGTTATTTTTTCATTGAGAATTTCCCGTTTTCAGTTTTTTATTTAATTTTCTAGTAGCGGCGGGTTCTTTGTATTTTTTAGTCACTTATGTATTTGCTCTGGCGTGTGCTGTGTGGAAATGAAATTGTTT
Organism: Rhagoletis pomonella; assembly: GCF_013731165.1. Taxonomy (NCBI): domain Eukaryota; kingdom Metazoa; phylum Arthropoda; class Insecta; order Diptera; family Tephritidae; genus Rhagoletis; species Rhagoletis pomonella. The sequence goes on from NW_023458558.1 coordinate 66,894,797, forward strand.
TAAAGTTTCTCAGAAATTTTTCAAGCATCGAACCCATGAGCTATTTATATAGTCTATATTTTCGTTCTTTTTGGTTGGTCTTTCAATGGGAAATTTAATACGTTAGTTTAGAAACTTTTTGAACGTTTAAGTGTAGTGGAGGCGGCAAGTTACCCTTTACACTTTTGACTGTCAGGCGCACGTGCAGGAGTGCAGTACTCTGAATCAGCCCTGCCAGATGTACGGATTTTCAGTACGGTACGGATTTGCAGGAGTGAAAATGGTTGTACGGATTCAACGTACGGATTTTTTGCATTACGCATATCTCATAGGTTTATACTAGTTCCTGAATCCATCAATACTTTTTATTAAAGAATGCGACTTATCTATTAACAGCTTGACTATTTTTCACCCGATTTTAAAAATCAAACATGAGAAGAAGATTTATAGGCTTTTAAAATTATATATAACAATCTATTGGTAGTCTTTAGGCATGGGTAATACTGCGCTGCGCTGCGCAATTGCGTCAACACTGTAGCCGGATTCGCCGCGCCAACACCAATATAGGAAAAGCGCTAGTGCCATTAACACCAACAACCACATACAGTCCACCTTAATTCTTTAAAAAATTACAAGTTTTTGTTTCTGTTTTTGAGAGCTGAGAACACCAGAAACTTATGTCCCTTGGCAAATTTAAAGCTTTTACTCAATAATGATGAGAATATCGTGACATTTACTACATTCTTAACAGTTAAATTCAGTTGACGGTAGAAGCGTTGCTCAGCGCCGAAAATTAAACAAATAATAGACATGGCACCACTGTATTGTGTACTGATGACACTGTATGACGATGGGTACTGTGGTGACACATAGATGGCGCCGGCGTTTTTGAGTTAGCGCCATAGAAATTACGCTATTACCTATGGCTATTAGACTGCCAATGTTGGGAAGTTTTGTCGCGTAAAATTAAAAAAAACACCAAATATTCTTTATTTTTTCAACTTTAACCACCGCTTCAAACATTATACTGTTACTCGGTAGGGTCGACAACCTACCTGAAAAGTTTTGTTGCCTTTACATAAACTAAGAACACACTGTTTGTTAAAAAGTTCTCTTCAGAAAAATAATAATGTCGTCTGTGAAGCAATCAATAAATATGACTCATGAAAATATGTGCAGCTTCATTTGATGTCTTTAAAAGTCCGATTTCGGTGTTTTTTTTTTTGCTCGCCAAACAAATTTGAGCGTACGGAGTTTTCACCAACCACTTTTTGTCCGTGTACGGATTTTAGGCTCTTAACGTCCGGCAACCCTGACTCTGATCCTTTTTTTAAGTTTCCTATATCCGAATCTTTGAATGCACGCAGGCTATAGCAAGTGTACACTGCGTGCAAGAAAATATAGCTGTATGTACGCGAAATACTGAACGCCTTGTACTAAGTATTTAGTTATGTACGGTGTTGGCATAGTTGAAGTTACAAGGTGACAAAACAAAGCTCAATGTAACTTTAGCCCATTAGAATTGAGAAATTCCGGGATTTTGCAGAAACTTTATTATTATTTCATAATTTCGTATAAATTTTGGTAAGTGACTTACATGCCGCTGAATGGCAAATTGTTTTAAACACACTTTACAGTACTTTTGCCATTGCCTGCTGATCGGATTTTGCAATAAAAAAAAATAGCAGAATTAAAAACTTCTAAATCTTGTAAGTTTATATATATGCTTTACAATCGTATCCGTCGAACAATCGTTTCCAGTTTTTGTTTACGGTTCTAAATAGAGGCAAAGTAAAAAGTTATACAACAAAGCATCTAGTACATTGCGTTTGAAAGGTAAAATATTAACCACAAACAGAAACTTTTTTCCTGAAATATGCGCGTATGCCAGAAAAATCCAAAATAAATTATCTGTTTGTACGGAACAGCTCTAGTTTGCTATGAATCTTAGTTAGTGCTATGTAAAATTTCAGCGAAATGAATGACAAGTAAAAGAAAATACGTCTAATTATAACAAAACGAATTAAAACAAGTAAAAAAGTCTAAGTTCGGGCGGAGCCGAACATTAAATACCCGGCGCAAGTATTAAATATATGTTTTTCACCTTTCCGAAAGCTACCGCTACATGGTAAACCGAGGTGTATCCATTTTGAGTAAATTAGCGTCCTTAAATTTCGAAATATTGAAGTTTCAAGCATATCTGAAATATACTGTTATATGAAAAGCGGCCGTAATTTTAGTTCGATTTCAATAAGTTTCAACGTTTTGCTTCTATGTGGCAAGTACAATAACCACACCGAGTTTGGTACAAATTGGTAGAACGGTTACCGAGATACATATATGTGATCATAAGTGGGCGGTGCCACGCCCATTTTTCAAAATTGTATCCTAAACGTATTTCTTGGTAACGAATTGTTGCAAGCATCAATTTTGAATAAATTAGCTTCAATAATTACTGATTTATCGAAGATTTCGTATTTCTCTAAATTACCGTTATATGGGATTATTGTCCTATTTTAAAAATTTTCGGCCATTTCGTATGCTATACCAAGGTTAACAACTGTGCCAAGTTTGGAAGAAATTGGTGCAGCGGTTACCAAGATATACACATGTAAACATAACTGGGCGTGGCTACGCCCATTTTCCAAAAATTTATAATATTCTTATTTTTCGTCTAAAACTTATTGTAAATATCAATTTTGAGTGAATAATCTTCAGTAGTTACTAAAATATCGCAGTATTCGTATTTCTGAAAATTACCGTTATATGGGAAGTGGGCGTGGTTATTGTCCAATTTTTAAAATTTTCGGCCATTTAGTATGCTGTATCAAGGCCAACAACTGTGCAAAGTTTGGAATAAATTGATGCAGCGGTTACCAAGATATACACATGTAACCATAAGTGGGCGTGGCTACGCCCATTTTCAAAAAAATGTTAATATTCTTATATTTCGTCTAGAATTTATTATAAATATCAATTTTGAGTGAATTATCTTCAGTAGTTACGAAACTATCGCAGTTTTCGTATTTCTGGAAATTACCGTTATATGGGAAGTGGGCGTGGTTATTATCCGATTTTTAAAATTTTCGGCCATTTAGTATGCTGTATTAAGGCCAACAACTGTGCAAAGTTTGGAATAAATTTATGCAGCGGTTACCAAGATATACACATGTATCCATAAGTGGGCGTGGCTACGCCCATTTTCAAAAAAATGTTAATGTTAAATGCAATTGCTCGTGTAGCCATTTTCATTTTGTAAGCTGACAGAAAGAAAACAAGTTATTTTTCTCTAAAATTGCTGGTGAAACCAAACTGACGCCAATTGGAAATGCCAAGTGAAGCCAAGTGCTTCGCCACCTGATCTTTCAATCGCAGTGGGGGCCTCCCTCTTCCTCTGCTACCACCAGCGGGTTCCGAGTTGAATACTTTCAGAGCTGGAGCGCACAGTGGTTTGGATAGCAGATCTAGCTGGACGAAAGTCAAAATTTTTATACCCGAGCGCACTTGTGCACAAGGGTATTATAACTTTGTTCACATAACGGTTGTTTGTAACAGGCAAAACGAATCGAGACAGATATAGACAAATGTATACTTAAATGATCAGAATGAAAAGAGAAATCGATTAAGCGGTGACTGTCTGTCCGTCCGTCCGTCCGTCCGGAGTACGGACTAAGTACTTAATGGTACTTGGAATACATTCCTGACAATACATTCAAATAGAAATTGCATTTATTAAAGCATTAACATATGAAAACAAACAAAACAAGTAAGAAAGTCTAAGTTCGGGCGGAGCCGAACATTAAATACCCGGCGCAAGTATTAAATATATGTTTTCCACCTTTCCGAAAGCTACCGCTACATGATAAGCCGGGGTGTATACATTTTAAGTAAATTAGCGTCCTTAAATTTCGAAATATTGCAGTTTCAAGCATATCTGACATTTACCGTTATATGAAAAGCGGCCTCAATTTTAGTCCGATTTCAACAATTTTCAACGGTTTGCTTTTATGTGGCAAGCACAATAACCATACCGAGCTTGGTACAAATTGCTAGAACGGTTAGCGAGATATATATATGTGATCACAAGTGGGCGGTGCTACGCCCATTTTCCAAAATTTTGTCATAAACGTATTTCTTGGTAAAGAATTGTTGCAATCATCAATTTTGAATAAATTAGCTTCAATATTTACTGATTTATCGAAGATTTTGTATTTCTCGAAATTACCGTTATATGGGATGTGGGCGTGGTTATTGTCCGATTTTAGAAATTTTGGGCCAGTTGGTATGCTGTACCAGGACCAACAACTGTGCCAAGTTTGGAAGAAATTGGTGCAGCGGTTACCAAGATACACACATGTAACCATAATGGGGCGTGGCTACGCCCATTTGCCAAAATTTTGTAATATTCTTATTTTTCGTCTAAAACTCATTGCAAATATCAATTTTGAGTGAATTATCTTCAGTAGTTACTAAAATATCGCAGTTTTCGTTTTTCTGAAAATTACCGTTATATGGGAGGTAGGCGTGGTTATTGTCCGATTTTTAAAATTTTCGGCCATTTAGTAAGCTGTACTAAGGCCAACAACTGTGCCAAGTTTGGAAGAAATTGGTGCAGCGGTTACCAAGATATACACATGTAACCATAAGTGGGCGTGGCCACGCCCATTTTCCAAAAAATTTATAATATTCATGTTTTCCGTCTGAAACTCATTGTAAGTATCAATTTTGAGTGAATTATCTTCAGTAGTTACTAAAATATCGCAGTTTTCGTATTTCTTAAAATTACCGTTATATGGGAGGTAGGCGTGGTTATTATCCGATTTCGCCCATTTTCAATACCGTCCCACGCCCAAAAGAAGTTCACGTACCAAGTTTCGTTAAGATATCTCAATTTTTACTCGAGTTATCGTGTGCACAGACGGACGGACGGACGGACGGACGGACGGACGGACAGACAGTCACCGCTTAATCGATTTCTCTTTTCATTCTGATCATTTATGTATACATTTGTCTATATCTGTCTCGATTCGTTTTGCCTGTTACAAACAACCGTTATGTGAACAAAGTTATAATACCCTTGTGCACAAGTGCGCTCGGGTATAAAAAGGTAAGTCAACGCCGCCTATTTGAGAACTCTATTTTAAAAGCTGAAATTTAACTTAAATGATTGCTAATTGCACTCACAAATATTTGCATAATTGCAAATTGACTTTATAAACAAAAAACTACACTTATTCCGCTATAGATTCAGAGGTCATAACGCAATTTATGTCCACATTGGTATAAGCAAATTTATTCTGAAAAATCGTCGTTTTGATTAATTAAAAAAATAAATTAAAGAGTAGGAAAAGTAAAGGCCGCCGAAGGCCGTTATAAAACCACTTGCATATTATTCTTTACACCTTCGCAAATGCAGAGGGTAAGTTCGATAACCAAGTCTAACCAATTGGCTTAGATATTTACATTTTAGTGACAGTATGTCAAATCTCAAAATTCAAAAGTAATTATTAACAGGAATGTATCTGAATATAAATATAAGATCAGTGGCGGATCCACGGGGAAGAGGGGGGGAGGGGTTGTGTGTTAAAACAGAAAAATACTTGGAGTTATAAAACCTTTGGTTATGAAAGAGTTAAAAAAAATAGTAACCAGTTACATAGAAATCTACCGATTTTTTTAAATTTTCGTCCGCCATATTGGATCCGCCATTTTGAATTTTTGACTTCATTCGTAATCAGCGACTCAAAAATCCCCTAGGTAAGAAGTGGTGTAAAGATCCATCAACGAGTATTTGTTTAAATAGTTTCGTCCAGCTAGATTTGCGATCCGAACCACTGTGGAGCGTTTCTGTCCATTCGAACGACATGGTCAAGCCAGCGGAACCGTTGAATTTTAATTCGCTGCTCTATGTCCATGTCATTGCAAAGTTCATACAGCTCATCGTTCCATAGTCTGCAGTACTCGCAGTCGCCAAGGCTTAAAGGCCCGTGAATCTTCCGCAAAATCTTTCTCTCGAATACCTCAAGAGCCGCCTCATCGGTTGTTGTCATGGTCCATGCTTCTGCGCCTTATACCAGCAGGGGTATAATGAGTGACTTATAGAGTGTGGTTTTCGTACGTCGAGAGAGGATTTTACTTCTGAAGCACTTGATGGTACGAGTAGGGATGTTCCGATACAAGTAAATACAAGTATGTACTCGATATTTTTGTTGTTTCAATACCAACTACTTTTTTTACTCGAATCATTGTTTCGATACCTACTTGGTATCGAAAGAAAAGTACTTGTATGGAATCGATTTGAGCAGGAGCCATATATTGTCGACAATATTTGTTCTATGGAAAATAATTGCTTCGTTTTTATGGAAAATAATTTCTTTAAGCAATGACACCGCCAAAATCTTACTGCCCGTCTCCACAGGAAAAAGTTTATATATTGATACATATGTTAGAATATAAATAGCCAATGGAGACCGCTCATTGCTCTTCAAAAGCAATATATATCAGAGCTTATATCTTGCCATCTATTGCCGGCAATTTGGTAGTTTGACAGCTTCCTTTTTCTTTTGCACGAAAACTTCGTGTCGGCAACATTATTGATATTTTAATATAAAAGCAAAAATTGAGCTGTTTTCTGTCAAAATATTTGTTATTATGTACTTGGGTGTAAAATAATATATTTTTTTTTAAATTTTATAAGTGATTAAATCCGGCAAAAATGCGTTTCTTACAAATGCTTATATCAAGATATAAAAAGCCTACACAAATATTGCCACTCATATAACTTATATCTAGTGATAAAAATTACAGCTGGACAGCAATAAATTTTATCCTGTGGAGACGGCCAGTAAAGTGTGGATATAATTTTACAAAGCTAGTGGTACCACAATAAAGTGCAAGCAATGCATTGTAGCCGTAAAGTTTTGTGAGAACCCTGCAAAGGTTGAATTTTTTGTCTAAGTAATCGTATTACCTCTAGTGCTACTAATGAAGAAATATACATATCGATACCTCAACAGAAAACATATTGAAAATATCGAACTCTCTGCCGAGATAGGTCGATCTGCCACTCAGGTGCCGCTCAAGGTATGTCACAGATAACGTCTGAAAAATAATTTCGCTTTGTTGCATGTAAAAGGATGAAAAATTATCGATATAAATAGGTATCGATACATTCGGTTGACTCATATAAGTAGTATCGAAATAGCGACTTGAGTAAACTCATTTGAGTAGGTACCGATACTTTGATGGTATCGGAACGTCCCTAAGTATACCTAGTCTGGTCAAAAGAACCTATCATACATTTTTTTTGTACTCCTGTGTTATTTATATATTTTATTTAGTTTTTGTTATTTTTGTACATTACCGAGCCTAATTTTTTACTACGTTCAAAGAATATGGTGAAATCGGTTAGGTGAGTGTGGCACAACTTTTTTTTTTTTAATGTCGGAAATCAAAAGTTCAAGAGATATGCCAATATATTATTAATTCACTTCATCGAAAGATTGATTTCTATGCTAAATTATAATAGTTTATTTAAAAAATGAGTAAATATTATTAAATTTCCTGTATGTGTATAGAAGTTTTAATTTTTTAAAGGTACGCTGAAAACAAAAAACAGGGACGATTATGATCTTTAGAATAAAAATAATAATTTAACCGTTAAAACTGAATTTTTATTTTACCGATAAATTTTAACCGTTATTTTATAAGTTATATTTATTCGATCATACGATATTCGTTATTTTCAGATAAAATTTTTTAAATCATAAAAGATTTAAAACTGTCATAAATGTCAGTATAATGGTTAAAAATTATCGGTTAAAAAGTATCGGAAAAAATAATCCAAAATAACGAATATTTTTGATCGAAAATTTAAATTAAGAACCACAATAAAAACGATTTAATTTTACCAAAAAAATAAAATGCAAATTTAATATTACTTTTTCAAAAAAAAATTAAAAAAAATTAAAACAAGTAAGTTTTAAGCAAAAAAATACAATCGACTTCAATGCTCATATAAAATTTATGGGTACCGTTAATTTACTCATGATCCAGTAATCGGAACTAAAAAAAACGGTAAACAAATAATTACAGAAAACGGGTTTTCATGTTCCAGAATTTTCTGGTAACATACATAAAAAAATATTCCGACGAGGAACAATTGAACCCAGGCATTCTGGGATTCGCGGATTCTATTCAGTTCTACACTGACGGATCCAAATTGGATAACAGAATCGGAAGTGGAGTGTACTCGGAACAGCTAGGAGTACAAAAGTCATTCCGCCTTCTGGCCCACTGTAACGTATTTCAAGCCGAGCTCGCGGCCATAGGGGAGGCTACCGAGTGTTTAAGGACAGGAGTGGTAGGGCACAATAACATCTACATATTTTCAGACAGCCAAGCGGCTTTAAAAGCTCTGGATTCTGTCACATACAACTAGAAAACTGTAGTGGGCTGCCGCAGATTAGTCAACGTGATGGCAGAGCAGTTCACTCTTCACCTGGTATGGATGCCGCGACACAGAGGTATACCAGACAATGACGGATGAGCTTGCAAGGAATGGCACTTACCTTCCACTTTCGCCGTCTTGGAAGGGCATGCCGTTTACTATTTGTAGGCTCAATATACAAATATTCTTCTCCTCCGAAGCAGGCGAAAGATGGAAGCAGCTGGAAACCTGCAATACGGCAAAGCTCATGAGGCCGGAATGGGACGCGAAAAGGTCGAGGGACCTCCTAATGCTAAGCAGGGAAGAAATCTTTTTAACAACGGGTCTGCTGACGGGTCACATCACTACAGGCAGGCACGCGGAGAGACTCGGGGTGCCATTCAAGGACTTCTACAGGAGCTGCAGATATGAGGAGGAGTCTGAATCAGTAAGGCACCTACTTTGTAAATGTCCTACACTGGGAAGGAGCAGGCTAAGGTTTATGGGCGCCGGAACCATTGGAGACCTGAGCGATATAGCGGGCACAAAGATCAACTCCACACTCTGGTTTGTATAGGAGGATGCTGGGGTTTAACGAGATCCCTTATGGTATCACGACGGGCCTATGTATGGTGGTGTGTCCACCAGCAGCCACTTGGAGTCCGAAATTTGTCTCGTTCGAGTCAACTGCGAATGAATTTCGACCTCCTAAACCTACTCCGAACACTTTAAGGTATGTACGAGCATTGTTTTGTTTACAGTAATTTTAAAGTTTCAGAGTAAAAAAAAAAACAAAATTAGTAAGAAATATTTATCGAAATTTACAATTCTTTAATGCAATTTCTTCGAAAAACTTTGAGTATGCAGTTTCGTAGCCCAATAAATAAAGAGGAAGTTTCAAGACGCTAAAAATTAGCGTTGAGTTTTGGCAATTTTTGCTGTTGACGGTGTTGCGCGCTTTCTTCCATGTAACGCATGTATAAAATCTACTTTTATGTGGAAGATCATCCGTAACACCGTCGACAAAAAATTCTCAAAAATCAGGGGTATTTTGTAGTGTGACTTGCACTTTATTGTAATACAATTGAATGGGCCGTAAAAGTGCATACCAAAAAAAATAAAAATTCTGAATAAAATATTTATGTGAAATTTGGCGAAGAGTTGACAATTTTTTTTAATTGTTACAAAGTTAGAAGTTTTGTATATATTTTTTTTTTAATTAATAAAACTTAAATAAAACAAAACATTAATAAGAGAGGGGGGACGGGGGAATTACTAAACGATTTTCATTGACACTCACCGTACATTAGAAGTATCTAGGAACAGAACATTGACCTCTCTATCTCTTTTTGTTTTTAACGATCGCTTGAATTGATTAGAAACCCTGACAATGCTCCTTCACATTGTAATTTCAGCTAACAAAGTTATCGATAAGATATCTAAACAGAAACCGTGAAGACTCCGATCCATTTTGTAACAGATTTGTAGGCACTTCATGTCAATATTCGCGTTTTGAGTTACAAAAAAAACACTTTTGTAAACACGTTTACAAACTAAAATTCTTATTTTTAGTTGATTTGGGATTCTAAGATTTAAATTATGATCGAAGAGTTCACATTCCTCCATGATCCACAGCTATCCACGCCACTGACAATAAGTACAAAAAAAAAATCAGAGTTGAAATACATATTTAGGCATCTAAATATGTTAATTAAATTTTGAAAATTTCCATATGTACATATGTATGTATTTATATGTATATGTAAGTAAATTAACAAAATAACGAAAATGCGGAAATAGTAAAAAACATATTACTTACAAAGAAAATAAAAAAATTAAAAACTTGCATTGCGCAAAAATAGGGAAGTGAAGATTTTACACAGACCACAGCGAGTTCAGCTCAGCTGATGAGGCGAGTGTTTGTGATTTGAAGGAGATGAGAGACAACGCGGTTTGACGTGCCAGCGCTAAGGTTGCGCCATTTGTCATTCGCGTGCAAACAGCCAAAGGCAATAAATAGTAAAAATGATATATCAGTCAAACAAATGCGAAAAGTTTCGCAAATGGGAAGAGGTAAAAAATTTAGTGCAGTTGCGGTTAGCCAAAATGGTGTGTCATAACAGCAATGACAAGCGTAGCAACAACGAATGCAAAGTTGTAGCCATAAAATATTTATACACGCCGCCGCGCCAACCAGCAACCGAAGTTGCGCTTATTTGCTTTAATGGCAGTGCGTTTTCTTCAGTTTAATTTATGTGTAGGTACGTAGGTGTTATGGTTGCTGACAATCAGATGTTCACTGCAACACTCACGGCTGAAAGACTGGGAGGAAAACTACGCACATAATCGCTGCAAAAAACGGTTTACATCTTTGTACGCCATTTCGCTGATGCGGTGACTGTGAGCTAGGAGCACAGCCGCAAATTCGTAATCGCACTTTAAGTGCGTATGTATGCACATTAGGTTGATCAAAAAAGAAGTTTAAAATGTTAAACTCCCACTCCCTAGAATATTTATAAATGGAAAAAAAGAATACCCGTATTTTTTTTGTAAAGAAAAATGATATTTAGAACTGCCTCAAAGCCTATGAAGTTTTCATGCATTTTATATGGGAAAAACTTTTTCGTAGAAATGCTATAGAATTCTTGAAGATCGATATTTTTGGATCGAAAAACTCTATTTCTCTTCAGGAGACTTCCAATAATAATACCCAGTTGTTTATTTTACCATTTTTTAGTACTAATGGTCCACCATTTCAGTTTTGGGATCTTTGTGGTACCTCTAAGAAATTATTAATATTAGAAAATGATTATATGAACATAGCTAAGCTCGAGATAATGTACCAAGGTAGGCAGTATCGTTTTCTCAATACAAAAGCTGAACTATGGTTCTTCAAGATCGGCCTAAAAATGTCTACAACTAAAACACTAGTAACCATAGCGGCGTTTGTTAAAACTAAGGAGCGATGGCTGTTTACTTATACTTATTTGAAACAGATATTTGGTGTGAAAGACGGCCTTTAGAGAAAAACTAAAAATGCTCTGAATAAAATTTGTATCCTTTAATAAATATCATTGAGAAACTAAAAACGTATTGTGGCGATTACACAACGCCAATAACGAAAAATACACTTTTAAATGGGAAATAATACCAAAATCTGAGTTTTACTTTATTTCCAACAAAAGTTGGAAATAAAACAAATTTTTCCTTATTTCCCATTGCTTATTTATACTATTTGTAACAAAAACAGTTTACTGGCAGAAGGGGAAAAGAACTTTGTTTATTCCAAAAATACAACAAATATGTTATATAATTCGTATGAAGAAAGTAATATTCTCAAAATATGTTTACTTATGAAATGTCTAACAAAATATAAGGAAAGGGTCTTTAATAACTGCTCGCAAATTGGATATAGCGCTTTTGTATGAATTTTTTCTGCATGCTCTTTAATATGTTGAAAAATTGCTGGAAAACCTTAAAATATTTGCATGGAAGCATGACGCAATAAACAGGTGATGTAATAAAAAAGCTTTCTGTTTTTATTTTCTGACATTCGGCTGCCTTATAATCAAAATTTATAGGAAAATTTTCAAATAAGTCAGTGTCGAAATCTTTCTTCTTACTGTAGACCTATTATGATTCACAACTTTGAAGATAGTTGAGATGTAAGTTGTAAATTGATATTGTGGGACATAACTCAACTCAACTGTGAAAACATAGTTGTCTGTCAGTTGTCTTGCACCAACATTCTCGGGCTCATCATACATAAAACATAATTCGTAACTGATTTCCATTTTTTTGCTTTTTTTTTGCTTTTAATTGTTTTAATATAATTAAAATAACATAATCTTATGAAAATATCAAAATTTGTATCGAATTTCCGAATTTTGCAATGGCTACAGTCAACTGAAAACAGTTGTGAACGGCAATACCAATAAATAATGGAGTTGTCTGCAAGTTGACATAATAGGGGCCCTAATATCACTTCACCTGGTATAATTCCACCATGGGTGGGATACAATAATACCATACGCAATAATTCCAATTACTTGGACATTAAAAAGCAGTTCTAGAAGTAAAATAGTGTCATTTTATTATTATTCCTTTTTCTAAAAGATTACAATGCCAGCAGCGGACGCTGGACACTTTCAAGATTGGATACTTACAAATCCGTCCATTTAACTTGTGCATGTACTGCTTTTTGTCAAATGTAACTAGGTGACTACCTACATACATACATATGTGCACTATTTTGCTTTATTACCCAATTCTATGGTTTAAAAGTTGGTCTTATTGCTGAACGAGAAATGAAATAAAGCAAATTTGTGTTAGTTCACATTCAATTGGAAAATTGCAAGAACTTCGTTACGGACGCGACGCTTTGGTTAGGATTATTTAAAATGGCGATGGACTATATGCCAAAAACCTATAATCAGAGCAGATAAATGTGCCACCATTGGCAGTCGTTAATAGTTGGTGAAAGTGTTGTACCAAAACGTTCCAACAAAAAATTAAATTTCTTAATTTTGGGCGAGACGAAATTCGCCGGGTACGCTAGTAAAACTTTATTCACATATACATGTGTTATTTTTGTCAAAAGTTAAAAATTTTGAGAGCAAGTGTATTGAATTTCTCAGCAAAAACTCACCCGTTGTGTACTGAGACACCGTAATGTACATATGATCAGGATCACAAGAATTTGGTTCTGACGAGGAGGTAAATTCATGTGCTCACTCGTTGTTCTGTGAACAATTCAATACTCTATCATTCGAGCACATGCGGATGTACGAGTAAACCGAACTAAATAAGTTCGTTACTTTGAATATAGCGCCGTCAAATTAGATATTTAAGGTTCCAATTATTCGCATAAAGCTGAAAATTGGTATGAATGTTGCGAATGTCATTGCAAATGAAATTTGAAAAGTGCCCACCGATCCCACATCTGCAAAAAAAAAGACAAATATTCTACGCCAAAGGTCCCAAAAATTGCTTCTTCGCATTTTTTAGGCGAACTGTAGTAGTGCAAATTGATTCCACGTACTTATGTACTTCATTTAACATAAATATGTAGTTATAAACATATTTTCAGATACATACACTTCTTAACAAAAAGGACTTTATGTCATTATTAACACCGCGTGATTTGATCATTTTTCTAAATATCAGGTGTACAAAAAATAAAAATAAAATAAAATAAAAAGCTCGACATTTTGACGAAATTTTTTTTAATATTTCACTAAGATTTCAACTTGGTTTTATATAGTTTTTGTTAAAACTATGTTTTTATAAACGAGCAATTAAAATTTAAAAATAATAAAATAAATAGCCAAATCTTGTCAATATGTGAGTGACGCACAGTTATGATAAGCACTATATATTTAAGAAAATCTGTTGTGCAAATTAACGAAGGCATTAACAATTTTTGGTATCGAAAATATTATTTCAAGCTTTTCCTAGGCATGAGAACCTGATGGCATATAGTGCTATGTTATAATGGTTCGTTTAAGACATTTTTAGCAATTTTTCAAAACGAACAAAGCCAAATACGAAAAGGCGAAAACAAAAAGAAAATAAAAAAATTTACCGCTGTGAATTTTCAGAGCTACATACATATCAGTATCTAAACGTGAAATGGTGCTAACGCCTTTTTTGAAATTGCTCACGAGAGACTAAAAATCGATGTAGTTTCGAATTATCTGCCATTCTGCATCAACAACTAAATTTTGATCCAAAAAAATGGATTTGGCACCTTTTCATCTTTAGGTAGCGATATATATTTTTAGTATTCATCACAAAATTGTACTGAAATACATAGTACTGCGTAGTAGGTAATTTTTCCAGCCCCGCTATTGTAACAAAATTAATATTGCATCTTGACTGCACAAACCGATGCAGCCGACAACGCTCTCAAAAATTAAAAATAAAAAAATAGAGACAGCTTCGGCTAGAATAAGAAGAAAGTGTACACCATTAATTAATAATGAAATGATTGTCAAGGTTTACTGTTAATAGCGTAGCTTAGAACCAGTTGGTTTAAATGCAGGGTATACACAAACTTTCATGTACATACATACATACGAGTAAGTAACATAATACATAAACACAAACGTACACCGCATGTGTGTGCAAACACCACAAATCAATTGACATTTGTCTGCATTAAAATCTCACAGCAGCTTTATTGTTAAGCCCCAACAAAATTTAGTTAAGCTGCAACAATAACTCAATTCAATGAATACAATTTATTATATATATGTAGTGTATATAAAGATGCTTATTTCACTTAATTTGACATCTCCTAAGTCGATAAATAAGTTTTGCATATAAAAGCGCACTGTGTTACAAAGTGCTCAAAACTAATACATACAAACAAAAGAAAAATGACAAGTAACTTACTGTATCACTGAAGCTACATAAGCGTTGGTAATTTGAGTAAGTATAATAAGACTAGCGAAGATTGATTCTTAAATGAGGCTCCCAAAATAAAGCCGCCTTCAATTCGCCATTTCTCTGCTCGCTACATATGTTTGAGTTCCGCTGGCTTAAAGAAAAATTGTGTGTAGGAAAGCAACTACAAAGTTAGCTAGCAGCGATGGACGTTGGCGTACCTCACAGAAAAAATTTTTCGATAAGCAACCGGAACTCAAACATAGCGAACAGAGTAGTGGCGAATCGATGACGGCTTAAGTAATATACTCATAGATAGATACCTTCTTTAAATTTACGGTAGGCTAGCAAACAATAACATATGGATAAAAGCTGGTAGACCACCTCTCTTAATATGAAAACACTGAGGATAAAAAATTTAAAACTGAAAGACAATCTCAACAACGCAGCAATAGGTCCATTCAATATCAAAAAATTGTTACGAATTGTTACTAGTACTTGCAAGTTTTTACTGGAAATGCATTCAATAACCCAAAAAATTTGCAACAGAGAGCGAATTCGAGAGCGTAACAACCCGAGAGAGCTGCGAATTCTTGCAAGTCAAAATTTTACTAGCAGGAATTTGCAGAAGTCAGAAAGTAAGGTTATGTTTCAAATTTAAATGTAAACAAAGTGTTCTAAAAGGATGATTTGATGAAACATAATTAGTCAAATGAAAATATAGGTGAGTAATTTAAATCCAATGTGTATTTTTTTATTTTTATGATGATGGGAAATATTTATAATCAAATAGAATCTATCGTAAGTTTCGTAAGTTGCAAGTTCTCACTAGTTTTGTGTTCAATAACTTTTTCTGATAATTTTCTCTTCCCCTCAATTTTACTCTCTATTTTCCTTTTACGCTGTCGCTGCAAGTTCTTACTGGAAAAGTTATTGAATGGACCTAATAAATATGTATAGGTCAAAGGTTAATAAGAACTGAGTTTAATAAAAGTGTGATAACCGCTATGAGCAAATTTTGCTGTTATATCTTCCGCCAGAGATACCTACAGTTTAACGGCGAATCCGAATTGTAAATGGCTCTTTTCTTATAAACTTTTTTTACTTGGATCTCCCTAATATTTTGGCGAGAGTTTTATGGTATGAGTTTTCTGCCAAATCCGAAGAGTTGAAAAAATTTGTTTTTGATTAAAATATTCATGAAAAATAACTTTTTCCTATGCACCTGTCGACGATGGCCCTACTACATAGGAACAGTGGTGTGTAGACATAATGAAAACAGATCGCCTACTTTTCATCAATTTACTATTATTTTCTATTTTTAGTTATTCATAAAAATTGCATTTACTTGCCGATTTGGCTCGTATTTAGAATCCAATTTAGCCAATTGAAAAGAAATATTTGGACTTAAAACTTACACGATAGATGGCCCTGTGGTCGAGATATCTCCAAAAATTGGTTTACGCTAAGAGAAGGATAGATTTTTTAGCAGCCATAACTTCGGAGCCATAAGTCACATGAACTAGAAATTTCGTATGAGGGCATAGCCATGGTAGATGCTTATAATAAGATATATATAAATATATAAATTAGTTTGTAATAGGAGGCGTGGCACATCCGTGGAATTTTTTATCAGCTATAACTTCGATACCATAAGTCACATGAATTTGAAATTTCGTATACAGGCATATCTATGGTAGATGCTTATAGTAAGGTATCCTTACTAATATTATAAATCCGAAAGTGAGTTGGAGAAAGGGTTGGCACCTGTTGGAAAATCCAAATTCAAATTAATTATTCGCAAGCTATCTAAAAAATTTATATATGGGTGTCAAATGAAAGATGACTAAGAAACCTTCAGGCTGAGCATTAAAAATATTGCTGAGGTGTTTTAGCCACCCTTTTAAAAATTAAATTCATTTAATTTAAATGAATTACTACAATACGGGTATCAATCAAAAGGGTTTTGACAAGGTTTTAGTTCTAAACTACATGTAGGAGGGTTGCCATCTGTTTGAAAAATCAAATTCTTCTTGTATTAAAGGAATTTGATAATTGGAATATGTATCACTATATGGACGTCAGACAAGAGGGATTTAATAGGGTTTTAGTAGGAAAATAATTGGAAGACGGTTGTCACCTGTTCTAAAAGTCTAGTTTAAATCAGAAATGTTCAGCTTAAACATGTAGAGTTTTCTGAGGTCTTTGAAGAGGGTTGCCGCCTATTATAAATCTAAATTCAAATACAATTATATTATAAGTTTAATGAGTTATTACAATCTATGTTTAATCGAAAGAGTCTTGAAAAGGCTTTATTTCTAAGCAACATATGTATAGCACATGTTTGAAAACTCAAATTCAACTTGAATTATAGGAATTAAAATTTTCAATCATTTCAATGAATTATTATAATATGGGTATCAATCGAAATGATTTTGAAATGGCTTCATTTCTAAACTACGTATACACTGAGAAAAAAAAAACGCGTTGTAAGAATAAACAATTTTTATTTAATTACCATTTAAAAATGCTCGTATTTAAATCAAGTGAAAAGTGTTAGCGAAATAGATTTTTCCATTATACATATAATGCGTTCTAATATATGGTACATAAGGGTAGATACAAGAAGTAGCATTTACATATGCAAATACATGTCGTATCAAAGTGCTGTTACAGAAAGTAGATTCTTATTAAACCATCTGTTAACAAAATATTGCCTTTTGCTGCAGCAAGGCGCGTGAAGATAAGTTTTAGAAAAGAAATTCATAAATTATAGCAAACATATTTTCTATAGTAACCTCGTCCGTCAATGGTGAACTTCCCGCTGTATTTGTTTTTTTTTCATGATAAAACTGGTACAAAAAACCATTTGCCATTCGAAGATGGAGGTAAAATGTAATTCCCCTTTTGCTTGTGGCGATATCAAGACGGACGCTACAAATGTTAGGAAAAGCTCGGCCAAATACTCCGGCACGTTGTTTGCAATAGCATTTGCTACATTCCCTTTTCCTTGTTCAAAAATTTTTGTTTACTTCTAATTTTGTGCGTTAAATTAATTTGCCGTGCACTCAAGTATTCAAAATGTATGCAAAAATGTATTAAAGCTTATGTGGGTGTCGTCCACTCGGATTATTTATTGTATGAAACGTAATATAAAATTAAAAAATTATATTTTCGCACGCGAACTACTTTGAGTTCTGTAAATTTGAGTATACTTGCGTGCTGTTTATCGTAAGAGTTTATAGTACCCAAACTACTGGTTGGAGTTACTCAAATGACGAAATTTTATATTTATAATACTAGCAAATGTACGTGGGTGTGATTTTTATTATGTCTTAAAATCCTCGAATAACTAAAACTAAAAACAGAAAGCGTATATGTATATTTCTGCAGTCACTGGCTGTACTTTGATATTGTGTAAGCAATGTATTTACATCTCATACACATTTATTATATCCAGTTAGACTCCCATGTGTACAACTTTATCATTTTTATTGAAAAATTTTTATCTTCTCGGTTGAGTTAGTGACATAGGAGAAAATGTGATACAAAGTTCGCTTCGTGACAGATTTCGATAGATTTTTAATAATGCGAACTTTCAGCTGCTTTATTTATGTACTTTTAATCCAAGGAAGCCCACATCTACACAAATACCGCATGTAAATTGACTGTACTAATAGCTCTGTTTACAACTTGCAATGTTGTTTGTCCAGACACCTTTGCTGTAATTACAGATTATAACCAAAGTTCCTATAAAAAAGTCTAGACATCAACCACGTCGGTAGATATCATATCAAAGAACATACACTTACACTAGAGGTAGATTTCTCCTCGCCGGAAGTAGTTATTAATGGCGCCTAAAAATATGCACTACATACGCTACAGCGGAAATGGACGACGTGCCATTGGTGCTCGTATCTATGTACATTGGGGTGCTCCAAAAACAGTAAAGTCGGAATTGTATTGCTCTCACCCCGTAGGATTATAGTTGCGATGAAAAAATGGTTAAATAAACAATTGGGTAATATTACTGGGAATATCTTGCAGATAAATAGAGTTTTCCGATAGAAAAATATCGATTTTTAAGAATTCTATACCATTTCTACGAAAAAGTGTTTATTTTTAAATATTTCTTGATTTCAAAACAAAACAAGTAAGAGCAGCGCTGTCTTCGGCTATGCCGACGGCTTCATACCTTTCATGAATACCTGCAAATTTTACTTTAACAGACTACTGCATTTGGAAAAATTTATATATTCACTGCATACATAGATAGAGGAGATACATATATATCGGTGATCGGTATGTAAATCGGAAACACAATTTGATGGGTTTAGCTTCCTACATAAAGGAGATATATCGCAAAAACTGGTATATGAACAATCAATTGTATAAGAGATAAAGCTTATAGAGCACAGATTTTGACGATTTTCTCAGTAGACTTTGTATTATTATTTATAAATAGCTTACGAAATTTATCGGATTTAGCTGTACAAATAAAGGAGTTTTACAGTAAAACCCCATATCTGAACAATCAGTTGTATGGAGGCAATAAATAGGTTATAGTGACCCGATCTTCGCCATTTTCACCAAAAGTGAAAGAATTTGATACTGAGTGACAATACTGCCAAATTTCATGTTCCTAGATACTTAAATGGAGGAGTTATAACGAAAAATCTTATATCTGAACAATCAGTTGTATGGGAACTATAGGTTATAGCGACCCGATCTTTGTAATTTTCACTCTAAGCTAGCTGCATAAATGGGGAAGTTATAACAAAAATCTCGTACCTGAACAATCAGTTGTATGGGAGGTATATGTTATAGTAGTCCGACTCTTTCGGTTCCGACAAATGATTAATACATTATAAAAATACACCCACCTACCGAATTTCATCCGGATATCTCGAAAACTGAGAGACTAGATAGCATACAAACAGACAGACAGGCAGACAGACGGACATGGCTAAATCGACTCAGCTCGACGTTCTGATCATTTAAGTATACATTTTAATTGGTCTATCTCTTCTTATTCTGGTACTTACAAACATCGGACCAAAGTTATAATACCATTTGATGCTCATGAAATGTATAAAAATACACTGAGTAATTGATCTTACTATAAACGTCAATGAAAGTACTGTATATTGGTAAATATTCAATTCAATTACGAGCATATTAAAATGACCGCATTCGTTCTGAAAAATCATCCGTGAAGTGAATAATCCAGACAAAAACTAAAAAAAAAAACAAATATTTAACTTGCATGTTGCCTGCAGTGGAATTTGAACCCTGACCATCTCTGGATATCAACAAATTGTGGCATGCATCTTTGCGCACTCAGCTACACCTAGGCATATAAGTTTGCTTTCAAATGTTGAATATCCATCAACACCACAGCACGCGATTTGTACCCTGTGGGGAAAATCTCTAGTTCTGAACTGGGGCGCTTCTAGTACATTTAGAGCCAGTACTGGTTCGCGATAAATCTCTTTTGCATGCAAGCAACTGGCGAATTTAACATGGCGATGTCCTAGGAAGTGTCAATTGCCCCCCGCTGCATCCCTTTTTCGATAGTTCCGAACTAGTCCTAAATTCTATAGTTCCGAACCAGTTCTAAACCCGACAGACGAAAGAAAAAAGTATCATGGTTTTTCAATCTTTTCGGTTCTTCCGTGTGCGATTTTACATTATTTTCAAAGAAACGTTTTTTCGATTTGAAATTAAATTTGTTTGAATGATTGTAAGAAATGTACGTTTACATACCTTGCTGTAGCTGACTTTGCAGAGGTGCTCGCTGTTATTGGTTAGATTCCAGACGGCCCCAAGATGTTAATATGTTAACACAAAGCTTTGTTTTGTATTACCAAACTATGAAATAGCATCTGCGAAGTACAGCATAGAAGCGTATTTGAACGAAAAAGCCGCCGAACACATATCTATGTAAAGTAAACAAGCCCCCGCTGCATCCCTTATTCGATAGTTCCGAAATAGTTTTAAATTCGACAAATAGCATCTAGTTCGTTCTGCATCCCTTTTTCTATAGTTCCGAACCATTTCTAAATTCGTCACTTTAGATATAGATTTGTAGTGAAAAAAACTGAAAAAATTAGTTTCTTAAAAGTACCACTTTTCGCCGATTTTGGACTGGTGGGGATCTCGTTCCTATCGGACTAGTTCCTTTTTGGCAATAAAGACCTAGTACGGAACTAGAAATTTGATTCACTAGTCCACGGTTTCCCTGCAGAGTACGGATAAACATGTCCTATGTATGAATGTGTGTGTTGTCACCGCCCTCAGAGCGGCGGGGTGCGTATGTACACTCTGATATATACTCAGGTGTGAACCACGATGTATTCTATCATTCTTGGGTGTGAACAGTCAAATACGTGCGTAATAAATTTTGTATGAAAATATAATTTTTAAATTCGAACATTTTAAAACGATAATCAATGCATCTAACTATAAGCTAACTTTAAGTTGATTAGGAAGGAACTAAAAGTCACTATTATCTGTATATTTTGTTTGAACTCTGCATTAGATGTAGTCGAGGGTGGTTACCTCTGCATTTGATGAACTAACTGGTAACTAACTACTTTGGGCATAAAATATCATTAGGAATAACAAATTATTTTTATTTAATGCCATTCAAAAATTTTCAATAGTTCAGCGCGTAGAATGTAAATAGAAATTTTGACGTAAACTATCATTAATAAGCTCATTTCATACAAAGGCCCAGCTGGAAAAGAAAAAGGGGCTCTGGCTCTAGATCGACACAAAGTCTAAGGAGTAAGAGGAGAATATTTTGAGAAACAGCACCATTCTGGCCGCAAAGATACGTACATGTTACCATGTAATTACGGATAAGCTGCAACCATATATCAGATATAAGATGGCTGATGGCTTGAATTAGGTAAAGCCATGTCAACTGATTCTCG
>NW_023458558.1:66916628-66918070 GCF_013731165.1 Rhagoletis pomonella
GATGGCTGATGGCTTGAATTAGGTAAAGCCATGTCAACTGATTCTCGAAAATTTTAGTTTCGCAAGTTTTCGTAAATAACTCAAAAATAAGATTTTTTTATTTAAATCAATGCATTTATGAATTGCAAAACATATCGCTCATTTACTTCATTATTAAATAATTACACAACATTGAAAAAGAGGTAGCCGTAATTTATGCATTCAATTCAAAATTTGTTTTTTTTTTTGGATTATGACATTACTGAAGTAAATGGGCGATATGTAAGTTCAAAACTTTAAAGGTGTTTATATCGAGTTTTAGTTTGTTCAAATTATTACGATTTTAAAGTAAATGAGTGATATTTATATTTATAAAAATTTTATTTAGGGATTTCACAAGGTGTATTACGGTAATTTCTAGAAATACGAAAACTGCGATATTTTAATAACTACTGAAGATACTTCACTCAAAATTTATATTTACAACAATTTTTAGACGAAAAATAAGATTATAAATTTTTGAAAAATGGGCGTAGCCACGCCCACTTATGGATACATGTGTATATCCTGGTAACCGCTGCACCAATTTCTTCCAAAATTGACACAGTTGTTGGCCTTGGTACAGCATACTAAATGGCCGAAAATTTAAAAAATCGGACAATAACCACGCCTACATCCCATATAACGGTAAATTATAGAAATATAAAATCTTCGATAAATCAGAAAATATTAAAGCTAATTTATTCAAAATTGATGCTTGCAGCAATTCTTTACCAAGAAATACGTTTATGGTAAAATTTTGGAAAATGGGCGTGGCACCGCCCACTTATGATCACATATATGTATATCGGTAACCGTTCTACCAATTTGTACCAAACTCGGTATTTTTATTGTCCTTGCCACATAAAAGCAAAACGTTGAAAATTACGGCCGCTTTTCATATAACGGTAAATTTCAGAAATGCTTGAAACTGGAATATTTCGAAATTTAAGGACGCTAATTTACTCAAAATTGATACACCCCGTCTTACCATCTAGCGGTAGCTTTCGGAAAGGTGAAAAAACATATATTTAATACTTGCGCCGGGTATTTAATGTTCGGCTCCGCCCGAACTTAGACTATCTTACTTGTTATCTATGACAATTTGTCGCAGCTCTTACGGTAAATATTTAGTATTTAGGTATGCGGGTGTAATAATTCTGCCCGCTATCTATTGTGGTTCGGAGAAGTAAATTTTGTCCAAACAAAAATGTCAAACCAAAATTTTATTTAAATGAATGTACTTTTGACATGTGCTTCCGTGAATTCCTTCGTATATTATATATGTGCATGGCGGTAGGTATAAAACGCTAGGGGTAGAGGTTCCCTGACATAAAAACTCATCATGGAGGCCAGAAAGGAAGAAGAGCGGGCTGAGATATCAGCCCAAACGTCGGTGGGAGAAGTGGCTACTACCACCGGCG
>NW_023458558.1:66918170-66920899 GCF_013731165.1 Rhagoletis pomonella
GATGGCTGATGGCTTGAATTAGGTAAAGCCATGTCAACTGATTCTCGCAAATTTTAGTTTCGCAAGTTTTCGTAAATAACTCAAAAATAAAATTTTTTTATTTAAATCAATGCATTTATGAATTGCAAAACATATCGCTCATTTACTTCATTATTAAATAATTACACAACATTGAAAAAGAGGTAGCGGTAATTTATGCATTCAATTCAAAATTTTTTTTTTTTTTGGATTATGACATTACTGACGTAAATTGGCGATATGTAAGTTCAAAACTTTAAAGGTGTTTTTATCGAGTTTTAGTTTGTTCAAATTATTACGATTTTAAAGTAAATGAGTGATATTTATATTTATAAAAAATTTATTTAGGGAGTTCACAAGGTGTATTACGGTAATTTCTAGAAATACGAAAACTGCGATATTTTAATAACTACTGAAGATACTTCACTCAAAATTTATATTTACAACAATTTTTAGACGAAAAATAAGATTATAAATTTTTGAAAAATGGGCGTAGCCACGCCCACTTATGGATACATGTGTATATCATGGTAACCGCTGCACCAATTTCTTCCAAAATTGACACAGTTGTTGGCCTTGGTACAGCATACTAAATGGCCGAAAATTTAAAAAATCGGACAATAACCACGCCTACATCCCATATAACGGTAAATTATAGAAATATAAAATCTTCGATAAATCAGAAAATATTAAAGCTAATTTATTCAAAATTGATGCTTGCAACAATTCTTTACCAAGAAATACGTTTATGGTAAAATTTTGGAAAATGGGCGTGGCACCGCCCACTTATGATCACATATATGTATATCGGTAACCGTTCTACCAATTTGTACCAAACTCGGTATTTTTATTGTCCTTGCCACATAAAAGCAAAACGTTGAAAATTATTGAAATCGGGCTAAAATTACGGCCGCTTTTCATATAACGGTAAATTTCAGAAATGCTTGAAACTGGAATATTTCGAAATTTAAGGACGCTAATTTACTCAAAATTGATACACACCGTCTTGCCATCTAGCGGTAGCTTTCGGAAAGGTGAAAAAATATATATTTAATACTTGCGCCGGGTATTTAATGTTCGGCTCCGCCCGAACTTAGACTTTCTTACTTGTTATCTATGACAATTTGTCGCAGCTCTTACGGTAAATATTTAGTATGTAGGTATGCGGGTGTAATAATTCTGCCCGCTGTCTATTGTGGTTCGGAGAAGTAAATTTTTCAATTTTACCATGTCCTAAAATATCTACAAATAACATAAGTATGTATTAAAAGTAGGTTACGATAATTTTATTTTTTCAAAACCCGTGACTTATTAAAATTTTTTAAGATCACTTGACATGGTTTTACTCATTCATTCTTGAAAGGCTTTCTGAGATAGGGCATTTTCAAACTGGCTGCCGAGATAGGTAGAACTTCCACTCATCCGTCGATATATGGAAATAGAAAATGTCAAACCAAAATTTTATTTAAATGAATGTACTTTTGACATGTGCTTCCGTGAATTCCTTCGTATATTATATATATACAAACATAGATTTGCAATTTAACTTCTATCGATTTTTGACTGGCGTGGTTCGATCACAAATGAGCCTGCCTATGTCCTTTAGTAACTTAATATGTTTTATTATTCAGCCTCATTGCGTGAGTCGTGTCGAATGCAAGTCGTTTTTCGAGAGTCGAATCGTATTTCAAATTTCACTTCATTGTTTAAAATTTCCACTCGACTAGTTTATTAAAAGGGAAAAACTTGGCAGTACTGCATAATTTTCGACGATTTTCATCATTTATTTATCTTACAACGACATTCGACAATGCCGATGTTGTCGAGTCGTACAATTTAGCCTAGTCTGAGGCTGATTATCTAGGAGAATTTAAGCCTTGAGAAATCACTTTGGCTCACGAAATTTTTTTGGCAGATGTGAAGTAACGCTGACCCCATGTGCCCCTATATTTGGTTGTCTGACTGTTAGATCCCTGTTGTTTGTTATATTTGTCTGTCATATACAAATTTTCAGCTTTGAGAAAACAGTTTAGAGATGTTGATTAATAAATATTACATCATCGCGCGCGTCTTGGCGCAAGGTGTCCCGGTGGGTAGAGTTAGCACTTTACTCTACACCAGTGATTGCCAAGGGGTCCACGGGAGACCCGACAGGGGTCTACGTTGGCGTGAAAAAATATGGGGGTCCACGAAAATTTATCGGGTTTCGATAGTAACGAACGAAAATGGTTGCTTGATAGCCTATATATTTTGCCTTAATTTTTTTGAGTGGTGTACATAAGTGCTCTTGACGCACTTGTGAACTTACCGTCACTTGTGCCAGCTACAGACCAAAAGAAACAGATGTTGGTATAACCCATTCTGAAAATAGTATTAGCCTTAATAAACTCTTGCATATTTTCGACGCAAGCTCTAGGATTATTACATAAGGTCCTATTTTTTATAGCTTCACCAGATTTATATTTAAGCTATTTCAGATACTCCTACTAAATAGTACGAGTATCTATTTATCTATTGTTTTAGCGACATAGAAAATATTTTCTGTCACTGTGTCAACGCAAAAGCGTAGTTGTCCAACAAAAGTAATAAATTATACGCTTTTTTGTCACTTTTCCAACTGAATGCCATTTTCAGCCCACTAGTCGCTGTCATTAACAATGCCGCTTAACCGCCCTATTCCCACAACACTGACAAAATTCATCATGTGACTA
>NW_023458558.1:66920999-66927283 GCF_013731165.1 Rhagoletis pomonella
TGTATATACATATAACAAAATTGTAATAGGCCGGTGTCTGTAAATATTAAAGAAAAACTAATCCTTGTTGTTTTAATTTTTCTCTTTTTGCAATAAGGCGGAAGTGAAATAACGGAAATTTGCTTTATTTCATTTCCGGGTGAGCAATAAGATCAATTTTTAAATTTTACAATTGAGTAATAAAGCAAACAAAAGTGCACATAGTCACACAGTTACATTTGACAAAATTTTGGCCGGGTGACATAATGCCCATGGCCATATTGGAAATTGACATTATGACCACATACACGCACCCTTGCCGAATCCGAATTTTTTTACCCTATTATAGGCCCAGGTGTCATGGCAATACTCTGTAAAAATTTTGTTAGATTCTGTTCGTTTAGGCTGCAACCTGGCACATACATACTTCCACAAATATATAGTAGATATATCCTTCTCTTAGCGTAAAATAATTTTTGGGGATGTCTCGGCCACAGGGCCACCTATCGTGTAAGTTTCAAGTCCAAATATTTGTTTTAAATTGGCTAAATTGTTTTCTAAATATGAGCCAAATCAGCAAGTAAATGCACTTTTTATGAATATCCCGACCCCAACGCCACCTAGCGATTAAATTTTTAGTCGAAATATTTCCCTTCAAGGTGCTGAAATATGTTCCAAATATGAACGAAATCGGTCCAGCCGTTTAGTACATTCAATATACGGAAAACGCAATGAAATTGTGAAATCGTGACGTATTTTTGTCTTCCTTAGTCATTACATCCCAGCATTTGTACTATGTATCGACCAAATTGATTTAAGATATTTTGTACGATATATCGTACACTTTTTTGAATAAGTTGTTTATTTCTTTTTATCAAAAACTTTAATATAAAAGGGAACAGTGGCTAAGCATGGATATTTAATTTTATAATTTTGAGCATTTTTTGCTGCTAATATGACGTTGTAAGATGTTAAATAGCAAAGTTTGCAACCAAATTAAAGATAAATTTTTCAATCAGGGGGTCTGATATAAAAAAACCAAACATATAAACAATTTTTTAGTTTTGAATTTTCAGAGCTTTTATTTTGAAAAGATAATTATATTATTATCTTACTAATATTATAAATGTGAAAGTTTGTATGTTTGGATGTTTGGGAAATCATCACGCGGGAACGACTGAACGGATTTGCATGAAATTTTGCACACAGATAGCCTATGACCTAGGTTAGAAAGAAGGCTACTTTTTTTAAGAGTTGCCACCTGTTAGAAATTTTTAATTTAATTTAATTTTAAAATGAGTGAACTGATTTGCATGGAAGTTTTCACACAGATAGCTTATGAGCTAGGTTAAAAAATAGGCTACTCTTTTTAAGAGTTACCACCTGCTAAAAAAGTTCAATTAAATTGATACGCGGAAAAGTCTGAACGGATTTGCATGAAATTTTGCAAGCAGATAGCTTATGTCCTACAGTGGAAAATAGGCTAATTTTTTGGAAGAGTTGCCACCTGTCAAAAAAGTTTTAATTCAATTAATACGCGGAAACGACTGAACAGATTTGCATGACATTTCGCACAGAGATAGCTTATGACCTATGTTGGAAAATAGGCTACTATTTTAAGAGTTATCACGTATTATGAAAGTTTAATTAAATTAATACGCGTAAATGACTGAACTGATTTGCATGAAAGTTTGCACACAGATAGCTTATGACCTAGACTGGAAAATAGGCTACTTTTTTAAGAATTGCCACCTGTTTGAAAATAAAATTTTGCTCAAAGATGGTTTATGACCTGGATTGAAAAATAGGCTACTTCCTTAACAGGTTTTCCGATCAGAACGAAATTTAGTACACTTACTACGGATTTCGGAAGGATGGTCTTAGACTGAAAGTAAGTCCGGTAACACAAGGCCCCTCCCATACAAATTGGAATTTTCACATTACATACATATCTCTGGAAGTATTTGTGGGGGAGAACTGAAATTTGGTATAGTGATATGTATGTGAGATCAATGTTGACATTAATCGATTGATGTTTTAATCAGTTAGTTAATTCGATTAAATTCAATCTGATTACAGTTAATCATGATTAATTTTAATCTGACTAAACAGTTAATCGTAACCGCGATTAAAAAATTAATTTTTATTCATTAACTCTTAATTTGATCAAGTAGGTTTGGTGGTTAATTAAGTTATGCTGGAATTTCGCTGTGCACACAAAGCAAGTATGGCTAAGTCGGGTTTCCTCATCAATCTAAGCAATTTGGTGTGCATTTTCATTATGATATGTACCAACAAACGTTTTACAAGCTAGGTTCGTAAAAGTTCCCAGTTTATGTATTAATAATAAACATTAATTATAATTTTTTATATTATGTGCTTTTTATAAGCGTAAAACACAAATAATTATTATAACTGGTGTTTGGTTTCACTCGGACAAACTAGACAAATTAATCAGATTTTATTTTTAATTGGATTAACGATTAATGTTTTAAATTAATTAAACGTAATCGCAGCCAGCGATTAACGATTAAAAAAATGTTATCATAAATCGTACAGTTGATTACGACTAATTAATTTTAATCGTCAAACGCGATTAACATTTTAATCGTTAATTTTTAATCGTTAATCAGATTAACAGTTTGCCAACACTGTGTGAAATCATGTTCATATTCACGATGAAAAATGGACGTTTTTGGAAAAGAGGCGTAGCACCTCCCATACTGACTGAAAGTTTCATATTGCATATCTCTTCAAATGTTTGGGGTAAAGCATTCAAGCTTGGTATGGAAACACATATGTATGTATGTATGTGAAACTAATACCATACTCATGGAGAAAAATGAGAGTTATTAGAAAAGGTGGTGTGGCAACTCCCATGCAAATTGATTTTTCTATGCTGCATATATCTGGAGGTGTTTATTGCAGAGGACTGGAACTTGGCACTGAGATGTGTATATACAAAATTAATTCCATACCCATGGAGAAAAATTTGCGTTATTCGAAAAGGGGACATGGTTCCAGCCGTACAAATTTACTTTTTTATACTACTTATCTCTAGAGGTGTTCATGGTAGACTACTGAGACTTGGTACTGGGGTATGTAAAATCAATTCTAAATTCATGGAAGAAGATTAGGGTTATAAGAAAAAGGGGTGTGGCACTTCCAGTACAAATTTACTTTTTCTTGCCACATATCCCTGGAAGTGTTTGTGGAAGAATACTGGAACTTGGTATGGAGTTGTGTTTACAAAATGTATCAATTGCTCATGGAAAAAATGTGAGTTATTAAAAAAGGAGGCATGTCGCCTCCCATACATACGAAAAACTTCTTAATACATATCTCTGGAAGGATAGAAAATCTCTCGAAGTATTTTAAATTTGTTATGGAGATTTATTTTATAGGTGCCGTACTAACAGAATGAATTTCATTAAATGGAAAAGGGAGAGCCGGGTTCGGCCTTATAATCTAAAGCTCTCTTGAGGCATTTGCTACAGTAATGAGAAGTGGTATTTTACCAAGGCCTGGTTACTAAATTTGAGTTGGAAATATTAGAACCCGCCGTGGCACCCTCCAAGAAGGTTACACGTTCACGCGTCGTATACCTGAAACCATTTTAAGGTAAACTTAGAGGGATTGATATCTTTCGTATACCTTAACTCGCTTAAAAAATAACGAGCTATAACGAAATGGGCACAGAAATAAAATCTAACATCATTAAATTATTTTTCATATTTGTAAAAAAGCGCGGGGTGAAACCCGCGGGTATAAGCTAGTTATTACTATAATTTAAATATTTAAGAAAGGTTTGAAATTCCTTGAAATGTAGACAAAAATATTTTGTCGCCTATAACCAGGTTCGCCATCTCGTTATTATTTGCTGTGGCTGAAGAGCGATATTGCGATACATTTTCTTAAAAGCTTCAACGCGGAAAGCTGATTTTAAAAACATTTTTTCCCATTCGATATTAAGTCGTCAACATCACTGAAGTGAGCTCTTACATCTTCGGCCACTCGGTGCATTGCGTGCCAAACAAGTAACGTGGGTAAAATATCTTCAGCGCCTTTTCTGATTATACCATATCGCGCCCTAACCGCCAAAAAAACTTAAGCGATATATTTTCCAAAAATGCCCGTAGAGCATCTAAATGCAATTCTACATCAAAAAGAAAATTTTGAAAAAATGTCGCTTATGTTTTTTTGGCGGTTAGTGCTCGATATATGGCGCTGCGCCAGTGACAGCAAAATATTTTCGACGACATCAGTACCCAATAGTTGCATGAAATTATCAAATGCTCTTGCAACTTTCACACAACGGCGTTTAATAGAAAATGGAATTAAATATGCTATTTTAGCAAAATATGCCTATATGTTTATTTAAGGCAAAATATGTAGGAATATGCATTAACACATCGATATCATCTTAACACGAAACTCTTGATTCGCAAAATTTGTTAATCTTTAAATTCTTATGTCTTACGAAAATATATATATAAATGCATAGAAATCCGGACCCGCATCATCACTAAAATTAAAAATTACAGAAATATGGAAATCTATGTACGTGCCTTGTTTATTTGAATGTTAGATGATATCACTGTAGAGTGTTTTCAAGAGTTTTTACAGGGTGAAATATTTCAAATAAATACATGTGCACACTTTACAAATGTGTTAAGCTGATCTAAGCATGGTTGACATGTCAAAGGCGTTGAAAGTAGTTACCGGTCAAATGAAAAAGTTATGGTCGGCTGCCGACAGAGGCATCTAAATAAGACAAAACGATGCGGTAAAAGGTAAACAAAATGTAAATGGAAACGCTATCCACACATATGTATGTAGTTATATAGGCATATATGGGTGTAACTGAATACGCTTTGACCACACGCAGACTCTGGCACATTCACAGCAGCAAACAAACCAACATCAACAATATTTTCATTACTTATGTTGTAGGCAAATTCTGATAGTTGAAGCACGTGCGTGTCTGCTTTGTGTTCTAACCTTTCAATGCCACAATTTCAAACGCTTCTTATGTGCACCCGTTTTTATTTTGCTTGCCTTAATCCCAAATGTGTTTTCCAACAAATTGTTTATGGTCGCCCACTTTGGATTAACCTACTGCGAAGGCGGAATGCTTAATGTGCAAAATTTTTTTTCTTACTTTCGTCATAATCCTGTTTGCTATTACATAAGCCAAAAATCTATTTCTCCTCATTAAATTCGCTGCTTTCGAATTCAGCTTCAATAAAGAGATACTCGCCCACATAGCCAGCAAAAGTGATTATCCTGCTTGCGGCGTTCTTTTTTAATCCTTTGAAATTTCAAGGAAAGGCAAGCTCTCTGCAAACATCCTACGAGCAGTTTCCTGATTCAAATATAAATGTTGTTGTTGTCATGTGCGGCTGTGATGAAATTGAGCCATCCAGAGCCGTTGTAATATAAACAGATAAGCGAAGGGCTAGGGATTACAGAAAATCAAATAAATAAAATCGAATAGAAGTAAGTAGGCATTGTATTGAGCAATTTAAGTAGCAGCGAAAATGAATTAATTTATAAGTTCTACAATTATAACTAAATAATAGTATTTATACGACTTTTGGAATTTATTTACTGTTACAATTAAAGTAAGAGTTCATTTGGTCATTTGGACACAATAATTCGCGTGAATTACCCGGTAAATGAGGCTCTGCCGCTCCTGAGTCCTTTCCTAAATGAGGTTCACCCACTATTCTCTAGGAACGCCGCTGCAATGAGTGAAGTAGTGGTACCTGCTGCATCTAGTCCGGAGGTTGGGCTTAATTGGGCGGCCGAGTAGCTGATTGAATAACGGTCACTGCTCGGCCGGCAATGGCAAATCTCCGAGTGTACATACATATTTCTGCCATGCGAAACTGGGTGATAAATGGGGCAAACAGTTATTTACATTTTGGAATTTAAGGGTCATATAAGTCATGGCCATACTTCAGCATTACTCAAACTCAGATTTATGATCCAGTTAAAACAGCTCCAATGGGCCGTTGCCTTAAATCATCAAAACTTTAATGTCTTTGCACTCTTAAGTAATTTGTATACCCGAGCACACTTGTGCACAAGGGTATATTAATTTTGTTCACATAACGGTTGTTTGTAACAGCCAAAACGAATCGAGATAGATATAGACAAATGTATACATAAATGATCAGGGTGAAAAAAGAAATCGATTAAGCCATGTCTGTCTGTCCGTCCGTCTGTCCGTCTGTCCGTGTACACGATAACTCGAGCAAAAATTGAGATATCTCAACGAAATTTGGTATGTAGGTTTCCCT
>NW_023458558.1:66927383-66929471 GCF_013731165.1 Rhagoletis pomonella
TTCATTTATGCATTTACATTTTTTTTTATACTTCGTATTTGAATCAATCATTAGCTTTTAAGTTAGTAAGTAGCTGCATACATATGTATGTATACCTATGCACATTTCTAAGTAAGTATGATCTACATACACATAAATGTACATACATATGTCATTGATAGTCTTGTGTAAATTGCTTTGTTTGTCCCAGAAAAGGTAAATTAATAATTTACTTTTTGACATTTAAAAGTAATTATTAGATCAATGATTTAAAACGTTGGGCGCTATGTCTCTTTTAATTAAAGTTTATTGTCGATGATTTTCAATTTATATAAAACGAACGTTTCGTGTTTCGATTCAAGGAACTCAAGGCTAGCAAATAATAAATATGTGTTTTGAGAGGATTTATTAATACATATACTACATGTGGAAATATAATACAACTGCCGTTAAAGGGGATCATAAATAACTGGGTCGCCAAAATATTCAACACGATTTAGATAGAATACTCAAAGAAATTACTTAATTCAGGTAGAAAGTGCAATGGGGTATAGTCGTTGCGCTTGGTATGCAGTTACAGTTGCATGGCAATACTCAATCACGACTCTGGCGTCCTCGTTCGCGCCTTCTGGGCAACGTGAGCAACCCATGTGCAAGACCCAATCCGAGTGGAGCCTTGGGTCACGGCAGAAAGAGAGGGAGTTTCGGCGGGGCCGCTCCGACTTATTCGGTTTAAGGGCTCACTGAAGCCTGCAGTGTCGAGTAGGTACGGCTGCAAGCGAGAAGAGAAACGACTGGCGTGCTTTGCTGAACTCGGCCAAAATCGTGTAGGCGGTTACAGCGCCAAATAAGAAGAAGAAGAAGGTAGAAAGAACCTCAAAACTTTGACTAAGATTTTATAATAACAATTTATGTTAAACAATTTCAGTGAGCTTGAGCCGTTTTTAATGAAAACTTTTGCGAAAAATAATAATTTTCATGTCGTCGAAGTTATAAATAGCTGCTAATTCGGAAATCACCAAATATTCTTATTAGACTTCTTCGTCGAGTTCACTCTGGCTTACAGAGACAGTGGTCTACCCACTGAGCTAAGTTTGCCTTGTAAACCGTTGTTGATTTTTCCATTTTGTTGCTATAAACGCTTGATGTTATCAAGTTATATTTTTAAAATTTCAGCTTGAAGGCGTGCTCAAGATCGAAGACCTGGCAGATGAGTCATCATGATTTGGTCCCGAACTGCTCGTTTTTTATAGCCAAATTTGTTTAATGTGAGTTTAAAAGTTGACATAGTACCGCAGGGAGAAATTATCATCTTTTTATTCAAATATGGACATTATGATGGTCATTAAAATATCTACATCTAAATTTTGTATTTGGCACCGATACCCCGTGAGCAACGAAATCTAAATGAATCCGGTAAATTAAAAAAAAGCAAATCGTTCGCCATATTGGATCAGCCATTTTGAATATTTAAATTGTGATATACATTCGTGATCAGCGACCCTAGAAACTTTAGCCTTTACTGACATAACGTTTTCGAAAGGTTGCAGTATTTACGTAATACTGAATTTTCAATTCTGCCGCGTTTTATTTGATGCATTATAAATTTACGAGTC
The DNA here is from genome assembly GCF_013731165.1 of Rhagoletis pomonella. Lineage (NCBI taxonomy): Eukaryota > Metazoa > Arthropoda > Insecta > Diptera > Tephritidae > Rhagoletis > Rhagoletis pomonella. The sequence continues at coordinate 66,928,979 of NW_023458558.1, forward strand.
TTCTAACATGTTTTAGGTCAATTTCTATCTCATAGGGTAGAGCTTTGGTCCATTTGTCATGGAACGTCCCATATCTTTATTTCTTCAGTACAATTTTTTCCTAGAATTTGTTTCGGGAACCTTTTGTACCAAATTTTGATAAAAACGTTGGTTTTTCATCATATGTCATATGCCTAAAATACATAAACATGTAAATCTACATTTACTATAATGCATACATATGTACATACATACATATGCGTGTATGCGTTAATTTTGAAGTGCGAAAAATTCACTTTTATGAAGTGCCCCAACCCATTTAACTCGTCAATTTGGCACAAGTAATTAAAAATATACTAATAAACATTTTAAGGTGCATCTTTTGTTTCCCACTCAAGCTTTGCGTGCTATAATTTTTGTTTTTAACCTTACTATGTACATATGTGTGTACATACATACGTGAAAACAGTCGGGGTCAAAAAAGGCGAGTAAATAAAAATATATGCATATGAGA
>NW_023458558.1:66929571-66948120 GCF_013731165.1 Rhagoletis pomonella
TTTTTTTTATACTTCGTATTTGAATCAACCATTAGCTTTTAAGTTAGTAAGTAGCTGCATACATATGTATGTACATATATATATATGCACATTTCTAAGTAAGTATGATTTACATACACATAAATGTACATATGCCATTGATAGTCTTGTGTAAATTGCTTTGTTTGTCCCAGAAAAGGTAAATTAATAATTTACTTTTTGACATTTAAAAGTAATTATTAGATCGATGATTTAAAACGTTGGGCGCTATGTCTCTTTTAATTAAAGTTTATTATCGATGATTTTCAATTTATATAAAACGAACGTTTCGTATTTCGATTCAAAGAACTCAAGGCTAGCAGATAATAAATATATGTTTTCAGAGGATTTATTAATTTATTACATGTGGAAAAATAATACAACTGCCGTTAAAGGGGATCATAAATAACTGGGTCACCAAAATGTTCAACAGGATTTAGATAGAATATCCAGGGTAAGGGTAATTTAAACGATTTATCTGCTTCTCAAATGAAGCTTCAAAGAAATTACTTAATTCAGGTAGAAAGTGCAATGGGGTACGGTGACCATGTTAACCAACGCAAAATAAAGGACATATTTTTCAAAATGATTTGGAAATACGTACATACAACTTGTATGATAAAAGTACCTTGTCCATATCGTAATTTAAGTCAAAATTTAGAATTTAATTATATTATTTAATTGTATAAGTTCCCCTGCTGTAGCGAAAAATGAGACCAAATCCTTTTCAAGGACTTCGCCATCCTTTGCTACCAAAATGCGTTTACCATAATTCATACTGCACGACGAAGCCAGTACACAGTGGTTCAAAATTGGAATTCAAGGTTCATAATCCACTGGAGCTTTCATTTTTCCACCAATTTTTACTAAAACCCAAAAAAAAATATTTATTTCGGGGAACTTTTTTTATAACATTTCAAAATTTGTTTGTGTATTTTTTTGTTTTTGGAGAACCATACAATTATTTTCAACTAGCTTTTGTTATGTAACATTTATTAACTGGAATAGAAGAATACATTTGCTTCAAAGCTGCTACTTTTTGTGCATGTTGCACTAAAAAAATAAATATAATCTAATTAAAATTCAGAAATCAGGCTCAACTGGTCTCTTGCAAATATTGTAAGCTTTCATAAAAAATAACAATTAATCAAATTAAGCGAAAAAGCAAGTGAATGAATGCCAGTTTTGAACCACTGTGCAGCAGGGGGTTTATTGTTCTATTTCAGTGGAGCTGGAAACTCAGCGTGCAACACGATCCTAGATTGTACAAAGATTACCGATTAAATAGAAACCCTTAAGTGGGGTGCGAAAGTTTTCATTATATTTTATAAGGGACATTTTTATTTTGCATATTCTGCGTTTAAAAATTTACCTCTGAAAAATGCAGAGTCGATTTAAAGGACAGTTTAAGAAATAAAGGACAAAAGATGTCCTTTATTTTGAAAAAAAATTATAAAGGACAGGGGGTTAAAATAAAGGACTGCCCTTTAAACTAAAGGACGGATGGTCACCGTAGGTATAGTCGTTGCGCTTGGTATGCAGTTACAGTTGCATGGCTATACTCAATCACGACTCTTGCGTCCTCGTTCGCGCACTCTGGGCAACGTGAGCAACCCATGTGCAAGATGCGGTAACCAATCCGAGTGGAGCCTTGGGTCACGGCTGAAAGAGAGGGAGTTTCGGTGGGGCCGCTCCGACTTATTCGGTTTAAGGTACGGTGACCATATTTATGGGAGCCGAATACGGGACAAAAAATAATTTTGAACATTTTTTCCACAAAAACTTATTGATCTTAAAGCCTTCTTCAATAATCCTAGATGTATTAGCCTTGAAATAGCATCCTTGTAGTAACATCACAAATTTGTAGGAAATTTTCCCCGAGATTTTTACCCACAAAATTAAAAGGAAACCTTAACTTTAGGTACAATAAAGTGCGATTTTGAAGTCGCTAAGACTTAACGTTAATTTTTGACCATTTTTTTTTTTTTGTTGTTGACGATGTTGAGCATCTTTTTCATACAAAGTAGGTAAGTATGGCTGACTTCCAAAACGTCAATTGCTTTGCATACGTACAAAGTATAACATAACGTCTAACTACAAAATATTGACAATGTATACTGTTCCAAAACATAAGTTATCGAACCGCATCGCCCGAGCATACTTTGAACTGCTATCAAATTATAACTTAAGAAAGTTTTATTACATGGCAGTTGAGAAGTGCATTCATTAATTTAATGAAGGAAATTTTTGGACATGCAGCAGCACATAGCACGAATTTAGGCGCCTGGTGTTAGCAGTCGCACTTAAACAGTATTATATGGGTTTTTTAGGAAAAGAGCTTTCTTTACTTTCATAAAGAATAATAAACGTTAAATAAACTAAGGAAAAATAGCCAAACTTTGCTGAAATGTCGAGTCCTAACTTCTATTTTGGCCACTGTATGTATTCCTCGAATCGAAACACAGGCATTCAGATCACTTAAAACTCGTTCATAGGCTGGCCTTTTTAATGAGATGTTAAGGCATCGAAACACCGAATACGGGACAAATACAGGACATTAAAAGAAATACAGAACATTTGGCGTCCCGTATAAAATAAATAAATTGCCAGGATAACGGGTCCAAAAAGAGGACTGTCCCGTATAATACAGGACGGATGGTCGCCGTAGTTTAAGGTTCAGTGAGCCCTGCAGTGTCTGTTCACGAGTAGGTGCGGCTGCAAGCGAGAAGAGAAACGACTGGCGTGCTTTGCTGAACTCGTCCAAAATCGTGTAGGCGGTTACAGCGCCAAATAAGAAGAAGAAGTAGGTGGAAAGAACCTCAAAACTTTGACTAAGATTTTATAATAACAATTTATGTTGAACAATTTCAGTGAGCTTGAGCCGTTTTTAATGAAAACTTTTGCGAAAAATAATAATTTTCATGTCGTCGAAGTTATAAATAGCTGCTAATTCGGAAATCACCAAATATTCTTATTAGACTTCTTCGTCGAGTTCACTCTGGCTTACAGAGACAGGGGTCTACCCACTGAGCTAACACCCGATTTACATGATTCAAGTACTTGAAAGCAATTCTTGCTCATTCTCTTTTGTGTTTTCTATTTGCTTTTACACGCTTCAATTCTGTTGAATTCAAGTTTTTGGTTCTTTTAATCGGAAACAACGAAAATGCCGAAAGCAAAGCAAGAAAGTTGAAACGACTTGACGGTACAGACGCATGTGTACTCGTCCCTTTTCTTCTCACCCCTTCTCTTCCACATGCGAGCAGAATTGAATTCAATACTTGAACTGTGTAAAGACACTCTTAGTTTGCCTTGTAAACCGTTGTTGATTTTTCCATTTTGTTGCTATAAACGCTTGATCATGTTATCAAGTTATATTTTTAGAATTTCAGCTTGAAGGCGTGCTCAAGATCGAAGCCTTGGCAGATGAGTCATCATGATTTGGTCCCGAACTGCTCGTTTTTTATAGCCAAATTTGTTTAATGTGAGTTTAAAAGTTGACATAGTACCGCAGGGAGAAGTTATCATCTTTTTATTCAAATATGGACATTATGATGGTCCTTAAAATATCTACATCTCAATTTTTTATTTGGCACCGATACCCCGTGAGCAACGAAATCTAAATGAATCCGGTAAATTAAAAAAAAGAAAATCGTTCGCCATATTGGATCAGCCATTTTGAATATTCAAATTGTGATATACATTCATGATCAGCGACCCTAGAAACTTTAGCCTTTACTGACATGACGTTTTTGAAGGGTTGCAGTATTTACGTAATACTGAATTTTCAATTCTGCCGCGTTTTATTAGATGCATTATAAATTTACGAGTCTTCTAACATGTTTTAGGTCAATTTCTATCTCATAGAATTTTGGGCAGAGTTTTGGTCCGTTTGTCATGCAATGTCCCATATTTTTATTTCTTCAGTACAATTTTTTCCTAGAATTTGTTTCGGGAACCTTTTGTACCAAATTTTGATAAAAACGTTGGTTTTTCATCATATGTCATATGCCTAATGTACATACGCATGTAAATCTACATTTACTATAATACATACATATGTACATACGTATGCGTGTATGCGTTAATTTTGAAGTGCGAAAAATTCACTTTTATGAAGTGCCCCAACCCATTTAACTCGTCAATTTGGCACAAGTAATTAAAAATATACTAATAAACATTTTAAGGTGCATCTTTTGTTTCCCACTCAAGCTTTGCGTGCTATAATTTTTGTTTTTAACCTTACTATGTACATATGTATGTACATACATACGTGAAAAAAGTCGGGGTCAAAAAAGGCGAGTAAATAAAAATATATGCATATGAGAGGGCTGCATGAATTCATTCAAACTTCTAGCCAAACCGAGTACAGTAGATTTGAATATTTTCTTCACATACAAAATACTCAGCGTTTGGAATTTTGTAAGTTATGAATATACATTTGGTTATAAATTTCCTACCTTCAAATGGAAGAATGTGAAGGAATAAATGGAAAACATTCAAATCATTCAAACTCATTGGTTTTAAATATCCTACCTGCAAATGGAATAATGTGAAGGAATGAATGGAAAACATTCAAATCATTCAAACTCACTTCGGTAAAAGATTTTTCTACAAACGAGTTTTTTCGTATGTAATAGGAGCGCAGCCATATATGTAATACTTCTATATTGGCAGTAAGCTAGCTTCTCAATGTGTAAGCATTCCGAAATCAAAGCGAGACAGTCTAGTACCGTTTTTGTTAATGTATTGTGTACTTGTGTAAAACTTTTTAAAAGACCGCAAAAAAGTGCAACAAATTTTTACCCAAATTTCAAACTTTTTTCTCAGAAGCGGTAGAATTTTTTTGAATACACAGTTTTATAGCCCATTCAATTTTAGTCTAATAATGTGCAAGTTTCAAGTAGCTAAAAATTACCGTGGATTTTTTTGAATTTTTTGTGTCTCATTTGCTTCCATATAACGACTAAACACAATTTATTTTTATATGGCTGTGTACTCAAAAAAATTTTAGAGCTTCTGAGAAAAAAGTTTGAAATTTAAGGAAAGTTTGTTGCGCTTTTTTGCGGTCTTTTAAAAAGTTGAAAACATGGGTTTATATGGGTTTTGTTAGAGAATGAACTGTGTTTTAGTTGAAAATTCGTAAAAACAAATAACTAAACATAAGTGGCAAACAATATCGCTTTGAAAGGGGGGTGCTATAGAAATGTCCAATACTGTACATACATACGTACATTTGTATGTTTGTACATATGTGCATAGGAAAAATATTTTTGGATATTCATACAAAAAATTGGATTTAACTCAATTCAATTTATTTTCACTTTGAATAATGTAATGTTGACACAAATATCATTCAAACTCAAAAAAAAAATTAAAGCCAAAATCATTCATTCGTTTTGTATATTTATGAATAATTCATAAGCCGTTTTGAATGCATTCATGCAGCCCTCTAATATGTATGTTTATACAAACTTACATAGCTATTTTATATAAATAAATGTAATTATATTAGGGAGACTCTTATATTTCAAGAATATTTTTTTTATACAAACATGTGTAACATATGCCCCTTAACTGGTGAAAATAATCTGAAACAAGTTTTTTTTTTTAGTTTAATAAAGGCACAGCGTAGCTAATTAGTCAACAATTCAACCTTTAAATTTCAAACTACAAGATCGATATGAAGTGTCTCTTTTTTTACGAATACGATAGTTCATTTAATAATTTGGTCGTGTAGCTTTAATTTTTTTAGTAAAGTCAAATCTGATCTTTAAATGTTCCTATCTTTTCAGTGTTTATTTTCTCATGTGTGTATGTGAATCCAGTAAAACTTTTTATAATTAAATTTTTTTTGCTTTCAAGTTCGAGGGACGCTACTTATTGGAACTTAATTCCGAAGAGATAATTTTGTTATAAATTGGAACCAAAAAAGTACCGCATTGCAAACTACAAAAGAATTTTAAAAAGTGTCTTATAAGATTCTCCTTAATTTACATACTACATACTACATTAGGTTGCTGTTTTTTGCGACTATTTTTTCACTCCCACCTCGAAATTTTGGAGGCAACATTAAAAAAAAATCCCTGAAAATTTTAACCCTTAATATTAATGTTAAGTGCTCGACCAAGGCGTGCAAAGATTTCCCATTTAAAGTACAGGTGTGTAAACTTTAACTCTTTTTCTTCCAAATGCTACAGTTCAAAGGCATTTTATGGTATAAGAACTATTTTTTCTTTAACCCCCATCTCGAAATTTTGTGGGAAATAACTACAAAAAAATTACCTGACTTGCCACTTAATACTAAGGGCTAAAATTTTCAAGTAATTTTTTTGTAGCTACTTCCCACAAAATTTCGAGGTGGCAGTGAAAAAAAAAAAATTGTCGTGAAAAAAGCACCCTAATATACATATGTACTTACACTACAATATCTACATATATACGTGTAAACCTTTTTGCATTCAAGCGCATGCTTCTCTGTAATTAATTAGATGTACATATGTACAATATAGTTAAGGCTGCAATTTGTCTGCAAGAATGTGTCACCTACCGTCAACCACCTACAACATAATACATACAAACATAATATCTGACAAAAGCAGTCCCAACATTTGCTTTGTTGGCACCAACCAGCAGTTGCAATGATGGCTGAGTTCTTAGCAACAATCAGAAGCAGCAGCTTAGGCGTTAGAAGACGGTTTCTGCATATTAATATTCTAATCGTCTTACGTGTTTATGAAAGCTACCAAAATGGTTAATTTTGAGTGAGTGCGATATTGGTGTTCATTGTTGGCGTTGTCGGATGCACAAATCGACCAAACCTAAATCGGCCTACACCGACTTGTTGTTAATCAAGAAGGCAGCAGCAGAGAACACATAAATAGATGAATATATGGAACGCATATACATATATGTATGTACATATATGCATGTATGTGTATTAGGGTGGTCCAAAAATACACAGAAAAAATCAACTTTCTCGAACATTCCCAATGCCACCACCCAGAACTGAAGAATGTCGAATAAAGCAGACCTGTATTTTCTTATTTTGAAATCGGTTTTAATATTATACCCTGCCGCTGTGGCTTTGAATTTTTCTATATAAATAAATATTTAATTTTTTCGTAGAATTCCTATAAAATCCTTAAAAGTAAATAATTTTTTGATGGAGTAAGAATATTTCCCTTCAAAAATCCCAAAAAAAAGATAAATTATGATGCATATATAACTCTAAAATTTTATTTTTCATATAACGTGCGTTAGGTGCTTTTTTTAATAAAGAAATAATGTTAATGGTTATGAAAAATTAGTAAGTAAAACTTTAAAGTTAAATATCGTCGCTTAAAGCACAAAACCGCGTATCATCGTTCTGCAAAACCTGACATTTTTTGGCAAAAATTAGATTTGCTCACACAAGTTCTTGGCTCAATCCTTATCCATTCGTCCTGAAATATATTAGCCAGAAATGTGATTGCTTTATAAAAAAGAGAACCGTTTTGAAATATAATAGTTTTTACTATCTAGAAAATAATTTATGCAATCTCACATACGCGGTTTTGCATTTTGTTGATACGCGATTTTGTACTTTAAACAATGATATGCATTATAACTTTATTATTTAAAGATTTCGGAAGATAAATATGTATTCGTATATATTTTTTTAATGATTTTATAGCAATGCTACGAAAACATGTGTTTCCGCATGGAAAAATGCAAGCCCCCCTCTCCCGGGGGGCGATTAAATAGTAACCGATTTCAAAATAAGAAACTACAGGTCTACTTTTTTCGATATTATTCAGTTCTTAAAATAAATATTTATCGGTCGGAAAACTTCAGGAGACGATGGTTCATTCAACAATTTTTTCACTTTAACTATCCCCTAAAAACCCCAAAAAATGCAATGGGGAGACCCATACAAAATTTGAAGTAACAAAAAATGGTAAAATAAGCAATTGGGTATTATATTGGAAGTCTCCTGAAGAGAAACAGAGTTTTGCGACCAATAACTCTACCATTTCCACAAAAAATGGTTTTCCCATATAAGGCATATGAAAAAGGGCTTCAGCGACCCCTAATTAAATTTTGATTTCAAAAAACAAATCCAGGCGTATATTATTCGATATAGAATAATCCTAGGACACGAAAGCATTAAAATTCCGTCAATACGTTTTCACATGCATTTTTGTACCACCCTAGTATGCATACTTGGAGATCATAAACATATATATATATGAAAAAGCGTTTGTGCCGCGTTTTTCGCAGCCTTGCCATGCCACCAAATCCATCTCAGGTCTTTGCAAATGTTTTACTGCCAAACAGTGTTTGCCCACACAAGTGTCTGGCTTCCAACTTTAAAAAATAGATGGATTGCTGTACATATGTAGTTACTATATGCATATTTACTACATTCATACAATACTGTCTCGTAACTTGTCATTTGTGCCATCAATTGTTTCGCCCGCGTTCGCAAACTTACTCATTTGTTTGTTAACCGTCGAAACTGACGAACGCAAATTGTTTAACTTATTTTATTTAACTGAAATATAGTCAATAGTTTCGCGTTTATTACGAATGATAACAATTTACATACATACTCCGCCTTCTTCTTAATAAAAACTAGTTATCTATTTACTACATCTTAACGCAATGAAAATGCATCTGATTGTGAAATGGAATTGCTTCTCTTGTTGCAGGGAGATACAAGCAAACACATCCACCAGTGGTGAGTGGATAAAGGATTACACGCGCGGCTCGAGCGGTGCTGTCGATCATTTACCCACAACCGACGTGTTGCGGCGCAGTATACGACGTTCCTGGACGATATCAAGTGAGTAATAAAAAAGAAAAATAATGCAAAGTGAATTTGTCATAGTGAACCGCATATACTATGTACATTAGACTGCATCACCAAAAAAAGTTGCGGTTTTTCCACCGGGATCACAAAATTTATTATATTTGAAGACATCCACCAAAATATTTCGGAAAAGTATTAGGATTTACGTGAGCTGAACCGATTTTACAATACCTCCAAAAATTGGGTTTTTGATGAATAAAAATAGTTTCATAAAGAACTTTTTGAAAACATCCCCTCAGTTTAACCTTGAAAAATCTGCAAAAAAATATTTAAAAGTTTGTTCAACGGAATCGTAATAATGAGATTTTTTAACTTTTTTCAAAGATTGGTTTAAAAAAAAAACTTGAATAACTCGTCCAAAACTATGCCGATTGAGACTTATGAGGTATCAGTGGAAAGGTATTTTCCCACTATTTGTATTTCTCATTCATGCCCCTTTTTTTCAAATACCAACACGTCTTAATTCAACTTGGAATGAGGCTCGTTTACCCAACCTTTCTCTTTTATACTTTTAATGAGTTGATTTGCAACTATGCACTATGAGGTGTCTTAACCGGATTAGGTTTTTCAAGCTTAAACTGGTTTGTCATCTGGGGGGATTATTTGATGGGGTTAGATTCATAAGGGCCTAAGTGACATTTTTTGAAAATATAAGTTAGACCCATATTTGTATAGTTAAATAAAGTATTTATTATAAAGTATTTGATACAACGAGTAAACATTCTTTGAATTAGTTAATTAGCCCGCATTCATTGAGGTAATAATCATTTCAAATGAATTTACCCAGCATTTACAATAAGTAATCAACTTTAACTTTAATTATCTTAAAATATTGTCAGACTTACTTAGATCCTCTTGATACTAACCCCTTCATTTCAAAAATTTCTTTAAGAAACTATTTTTATTCATAAAAACTCCATTTTTAGAGGTATTTTCAAATCGGTCCAGCTCACGTAAATCTTTATAATTTTCCGAAATATTTTGGTAAAAGTCTTAAAATAAAATAGGTTTTATAATTCCAATGGAAATAAGGTACCAATTTTTTATTGTTTTTTTTTTGTATATACACATTTGGACATATTGAGAAAGCAGAGCAATAAGAAAATAATAATATTTAGTTGTAACCAGTACATTGAATTTCTTTATTATTCATAATGCGTGGTCTGATTCCATCTCTGAACATCAAACTTCATACAATTTAATTTAATTTTTCTGCAATTCATAACCTTCGCCTCATCTCTTTTTATTTCACCAACTTGACTTGCTAAATTTTACCTCAGCTCGCATTACACATGTTCTGTCAAAAAAGTGCAGGAATCTTCGCAGCTTAACATACAACCCTGAAATTTAAGTATGCTCTGCCCAATCCACAAGAATGGCGATCCGACCCGGCCATATACGTCAGCTACCGTGAGATCCGCCTTCTAAGCATTAGCTTTAAGGTGTTATCGAGCATATTGTGTGAAAGGCTGAAGCCTACCGTTAACTAATAGGGCCTTAACAGTGTGGCTTTAGGTCTTGTAAATCCACAATACGCCAAATCTTGGAAAGGGGCAACTTTTGAAAGTACGGAAGGGAACTGACTATACACTTAAGGAGTTCACAAGGCGTTGTATACTTCGTATTGTTGTATGTCATAAGTTTTATACGGCTAAAATCATATTTAAGTGTTTCACCAGCTGCCATAAAAGTCGATTTATGGAATTTAACAGCTTTAAAAAACATTTACTTAGCGGTTAAAAGCTTTACGACATAAAACAATACGACACTTACAACACCTTGTGAACCACCTAATTATGTCTGAATTTTATCTACTATCCGCAAAAATAATACTATCAAGACTAACACCACGAAATGTAGGTGAAGCTCGGCCAAATACTTAACAAAACTTTAAGCGCCAAAATATTATTATTATTATTTTGCCAAATGTTGCAAAGAAAACTTCTGTTGAGGCGGCTCTTGGAGCTTCCGATACACGACGAGTACCGCAGACCAAACCTGAAATCATTCAACACGAATCTCACCGGTGGTATCGGAAGAAAGGATCAGATTGAGAAGGAGCTGACTTCACTTAGCGTTTCAAAAAGAAGGTAAACGGAATGCAAAAAATTCTTTAACTCAGTTAGTCAAGCGGAAATATATGGTTGAAGGTCCCTGACTGCTATGGCGGTGCATTCGAAACTGCAGTATTTTCTTAACAGCCTCAATGCGGGTAACTGAGTGGCAGATGGCTTGGCAAGGAAAGACAACCCTTAAACGTTATAACCCGAAGGGGACACCTCCGTCCCGTGGATTTCTCTTGGATGGTTGGGCCTCATGTTAAAAATTAAAAGTGCGCAACTGCAAGATCCTGCTGGCCTAGGGTGGATCGGAAGCGGTCAAAAGAGCCCCTTACACCTCACGCAAAGCTCTCGCTGTTGGTGATGCTCTGTCAGATTACTGTGCGATTAGTATTCACACGGTAAGTTTAGGAATTTTACCTGATCCTTCCTGTAGTAGCTGGCAAGAGGGTTATGAGCGGAATCATCTCAGCACTTTCTATTAGACTGCCCAACCTTCACGAGGCTAAGGTGGAAACATTTTGGCTGGCACTCACAGTCTAAAAATGAGGAGCTTTCAGGCATTGACATCAAACGAATTCGTAATTTTTTAATAAGCTCGCAGCGCTTCCGCACAGTTTCCGTGGTATCACAGAGGAAATTCTCCTAAATTTCCAAGTACACAACTAACGTAACCTAACCTAATGTAGTGGGCATTTATAGTTTTGCTTTATTTGGTATTTAGTTTGTTTATAGTGCTCAATATTGTTTAATTTTGTTCAAAAACTTATTCGAATTAAAGTCGCTGCAGACAGGGAAACTCAGCAAATACTATTGAACAATCACCGTATTTCTATGATATTGCTCCGGCCGATTTTTGTCTCTTTATTAAACTCAAACTACAATCTGTAGTAAACATTTTGAATGAATAGAATAAATAAGATATAATACATGTTTTGTGTTTTATTGACCGATTTCAGTATTTTTTTGACAGAATGTATACACATTATTAATAAAGATAGGCGCGGGACTAAATATTTAATCCCGATCCCGCCCATCCCAAAATTAAATTCTTAAGTCCCGATCCCGCCCCTTCCGTCGTTTTTCAGAATTATACCGCGAATCTCGGAATCTATCGCTAATTAAAATTCACATGTCTTTCAAATAAATTAAAAAATAATAATAAATAAATTAAAAATAAAATAATGAAAGATCTGGCATCGATTCCTTATCAATACGCCTATCCATCCGTCATTTGTCCTCCATTAATTTAATATTCGTTTCCCATTTTTAGTGCGACGATCACGTTTCCAATACATAACTCTTCTTTTCACAGATCCCGAGGACGATTCGAACAATCAAAACCCTCAAAATCCCGGCGCTGATAATCTTTATCCACAACAAAACAACCTTATCGAATCGCAATCTGCCGGCAGCTATCCCTCTCTCGTACGCCCACCGTCACAACAACGCCCACACCCCACTGCCTATCAAAGTGGCAGCGTGATTGGTATAAGCACTGTGGGAGCCGCACATCCCCAACCGACTTCCGATTATCTGGTGAATACCCAACGACGAGTCCTACGTCAATCAACTCTGCCAAGTTCTCTGCCCAACAACGATCCAAATCTAAGTGGCAGCGGCGCCAATTTGGCCAATTATAATTACGTGAATCTTACTGCACCCACTTCACCGCATCAGATGCAGAAAAGTCCAATTTATCCTAGCGCATATAACAGTGATGACATTATAAACATGAGCACCACTGATTGTGATAATTATTCTCAACAAATACATCAGCAGCAACAGCAAAAACCTATGAATATTCAGCCACAACAGCAGCAGCAGCCGCAGAGTGTGATAAATCCCCAAACGCATCATCGCCTACAGGTATTTGCTATATCAAATCACCAGAGCATGCAAACCTTGTGGGATACCACAAAAATTTGCATTTCCTCACTCAATTGATATAATTGACATTGACTGTTACTGTTGCACGTAAATTTATTCTTCCGCTTTCAGGTGCGCAGACAATCAACCCTCCCGGCTAATCCCTGCCAACCGCCAATGTATTTATCCACTTCACCGAATCGCCCCTACAGCCGCTCGCCGGAGCGTTCTCCAGGTGAGCAACGTTATCCACCGTTCATGCGTCAAACATCGTTTCCGTGCAACATGGCAGAGCCTCCTACACAACAACAGCAGCAGCCAAAGAATCATCTCAATTTTGGTACCACACCGCCCACCAACCAGTCATATCAACGCAAGTTGCTACCCACCTCACCCAACTACCAAGGATCTGCTATGTACCAGCAACAGCCTACGCAACAGCAGCAACAGGTACCACCGCAACAGCCTGCTCAATCCAACTACGACCCACAAACTGGCCAAACGCAACCAGCTGACGAAATGGACTATACACAAGTTATGCCCAAAGCACGCATGTTGCGACAGGCCACGTTACCAAACCCCGATCAACATGTCAAACTGTTGCCCACCTCTCCACCAAAGCGTCAGACCTCGCCACAATATCGACGATCACCAGAATTTATGCGACAACAGACGTTGCCGAATCCGGAAGCTTTTAGTGGAAATTCGCTCTCGGTACCACCAGGCCAGGCACAAGCGAAATTTATGCCGCTTTCGCCACGTCACAAGCAGAACTTTCTTTTTCCGAATGTACAGCGACAGTTCTTATCGCAGCAGCATGTGCCGGCGGTCGGAGTTAGCAGTGCCGACGTAATCACAACCGGCATCAGCGCCGGCGAACAGTACTCAAGCAGCCAAAGTGTGAACATACAATCGCGGGAGCATGCCAAAATGATGAAGGTTCGCAGTCACAGCAATGAGGAATACTCGATCACGAAGCCATACCACACCGAAAATAGGCGGCTACTACCAGAGATACCGACGAATCGTGCATCCAGGTAAGTTTCAGTAAGCTTTTGTGAGTTTTTTCTGATTTATAATTTTTCTGCGCTACTTACAGCCGTTCACCCAGTCGTCTTGTGCGTCAAGAATGCATCAAAGATGAACGCAGTAATGCGACCGATGCTAACACGCGCACCTTTGGTGAAGCGAAGCAACAATTTAATCAATTTCAAAATGTCACCGAAGAAGCAGACAATCGTCCTGAATATATGGATTACTTTGGCGACAGCACCAGCAGCTTTTTGGAGGCGGATGAAGTGCAGTACGAGAAAAATTACAATGCCGGCTTCAGCAGCGAACCGCGCATTATCTATAATGATGGATCCGATGACGGCAGTTACAACCAATACCAACGGCCCATGGTGCACAGCGCTGAGACGGTGCTCGTGCACGATCAAAACTACAGCTACTACGGAGCGGATGGTGGCTTGAGTGCTCAAGCTTTGACTACTGGGCTTAGCGCCAGTGGTGGTGCTTTACCGCGGACTCCACAAATGCACAATCGGCTGCGAAGACGACAATCACGTGAACTGCAAATACAACAAGAAGAAATGGCTCATTTGAATCGGCAAGCAACGGCCGGTATGACTACAACAACCGGAGGTGTAGAGCCTACAGTGGTAACCAGTGCAAGTGGCGCTGGCGCATCGGCAAATAGTGAAGCACACGACACACAAGAAAGGCGCAAACCTGAACAAATGCGCTCAATATCGGAAGACTCGGGTGCGAAAACAAATCCACAAAAACCAGTCACAAGACGATCGTTATCACATCCTGAAAAAGGGACACAAGTAAGCACACAAATTTAATTTGAAAAATTTCTTTTTTGATTGTCGTTCTCTTTATCTATTTAGTTCAACAAGAAGGTTGAGCCCACTAAAATACCGAGTCCGAAACCGTTGGCTGATATTTTAGATAAGACACGAACTAACACGAAAATACCAACGCCTCGACGACGTAATAGCCGTGACACAAATGGTGCCGATACAGAAGATGGTAAGTAAAGAGTGACCAAGTTTTTAATTATACACGTTAAGTAAGAAAAACATGCTAGACACCAAGCCAAACAAACACATAATTTGTTGAGTTCACTCGGTGGGCATTATAAAAGGAAATTTTACACACAAATGAATCACTAACACGAATCCCGATCTCGTCCAATATCCCACAAATTTTATGTAAGAGCAGAGGGGAGCAAACCGTCTCTGTGGAAAACGCCTAAAGCAAATAAGATAACCCAAAGAAGAAATCCACGGGCGATTCTAGAACCTTTCCTAAGGTTTTTCACGTTATTCGTATCCAACCACTCAACTAGAGTTGCATTAAAACGACATCTCTCGTCTTCAGATCAGGATATGCCTTCTATCTAGTCACTATTTTAAGCAGGTAACTTACTGAAAATTATGCTGCTTTGTTTCTCTTATTGCGGAGTTGTTTGCAATTCAAACTTTAGTAATAACTTTTCCTCCAAACACTCCACCTCAGCTCCACTTAACACAATTAATAAAACATAAAGGTGTTTAGATAAGTCTGCAAAATATTTTCGGCCCTAACATAAAATTCCTAATATAGAAGATTGACAGCTTGCGAAAATAGATAGAACGAAGCAATGAAATTGCACGAAATTTGAACGGGTAATATTTACTTACTAGGAAACATCGTTGCAGGTAGGTTTAACAGCCAAATATTTAGCCTAATTCCAGTATAGAAAACTAAGTTGGGGACCTTACATCGATGGAACTATCCAGCTGTGTAATTCTGTGTCAGAGCTATCGGCAAAAATCGAAATCTGGAACCAAAGATTGCTGCATAGATGGTTTTCCTACGGACTAGTAGTTTGGTGGGAAGCTCTCAATAAAAAAGTATCAGGAAAATGGACAAAGTTCAGCCACAGGCTTTTCTACTGATAACATGGGCAACGAAAGCAAAAGCTGCCCAAGTTCTTATTAAGTTATTAAACTTTCTTCCCATAGTTTTATAAAGTTTTATTGGCAAAACTGCGACTTACTCTCTTTAACCGACACTACCAACACCAAGTTAATGACCAGATTTAGCCTAAGATAAGATAAGAGATTGAACGCCGGCAAAAGAAGAGGATCAATCCATTTGTACAAGGATGAGTCAAAACATGGCAAGAAGTTTAGAGGTAATGTTTGCTCAGAACAATTATATTTTCGTTAGTACAGTGTTTTTCTAGCGGATTTGATGGCTACCCCAGGGGCCGCTAATGGTATTCCCCTTGAGACATGTAAACATTTAAACGCAATATTATAAGAAACTATCAATGAAGGATTGTAAGTGAATCCTAATAGCAACATCGTTTTAAACTATAAATGCTCAACAAACAAAGTGTATGTTTAAACTAGGGAGGCGTTATATCATCTTATTAAATCTGGCGTTCTTAACAGACATTGATATTCGACTATCAATCCAGAATTAATAAACAACTTTTTATCGATCGGATATAAATGAGTGGTGGGATTCCATCTCCAAATAAATACGCTGCGGAAGATGTGGTCAGCTGTGGTGCGTTTGATGAAGAGGAGTATGCTCATGTCCCATAATAGCCGGATTAAGCAGAATTTGTCTGATGAATGCGGACCCGAATATTTTAATCTCACCATACTTTTTCCAGTGCACAAGCAGAGAGGTCATCTGTTAGCGTCCCTAGAGGAGTGAGCGCAGCTTGGACCAGGAAGCAAATGAGTATGAGAGTCGGAAGCATAAGCAACCAAAATGATGTAAAAGTGGTTAACGAGTCACTATTCACAGTTAGAACTTCGAAGTAGAGAAGGGATTTGCCTACCAAGGGACTACCAAGGATCCAGCATTAGCACCGCAAATAATGTAAGCCTTGAGATGAAACAAAGAATATACTTGCCAGCGGGTACTACTACAGGTTCGGAAGGCAATTGAAAAGCAAAGTCCTTTCTAGACGAGCAAAATTGTTTATACATTTGGCGCAGAAACATGGTCGAAGTCGAGAAAAAGATGAGTAATTTTTTCGGGCTGGCGAGAGAACAACGGCCGTCTTGGGCCATACCGACAAATTTTATAGTGCAAAAAAAAAGGAAAAGACCGAACACACCGTCGAACGACTCTTGCGGAAACTTAAGGGACGATGGTGAAGGTTAAACAAGCCAAAATCATCTCTGTCACTGCCAGAAATTAGCTATAAGGAAAGCAAAAGCTCGTGGTAGTTATTTATTTCTACTACGATCTGAAAGTCCTCAGATCAATAGATATTAGGAACTTATCCCCAACTTTGCTTAGTACGAAGTAATTCTTAGTGCCGGCCGCTGTGGTGTAGTGGTTAGCAGTGAGCCACATCGTTCCGTAGGGCCTGGGTTTGAGCCCACGTCAAAAAAAAACAAATACTTCTAATAGCGGTCGCCTCCAGCAGGCAATGGCAATCGCCGGTCGGCCCTTTGTCTAACAAAATCAAGGCGCACGCCACAAATTGGAGGAGAACCTCGGTCAAACAATAACATATTGTGTAAGGACCAATCTATTATTATTAAGTGTTTTTAGGACAACCCCAAGCGGTTCCACAAAGGTCCCTGAGTCTAAGTGAGTCCCATCAACTCTGCCTTAAAACATTAATTAACGTTCGCCCATGCCATTGAATAGTTTCGAGACCAAACCCACAAATAAACTAGAAAAAGTTTAATATTCCAATATTTGCATATTCTTAAAATATACTTCTAATTTCTAAGGCATAAATGAAATGCTTTCTGAAATACCTTATACTATGACCTACTAATTAATTCATTGGCTTCTGACTCGCTCCCCTTATCTACAGGTGCCAACAAACCCTATTCGAACGAAAGACGAAACTCCGATGTATCTCTAAAATCAGCAAATAAAAAACATGAACAACAACAGCATACCGGGGAACAGAAAGTATCATTGCCATCTACAAAATTGAATGGCAACAATAAGTCGCCAGAGAAAAAAGATGAATTCAAAGAGAAGACTAACAAGACAAAAGACAGTGACAGCAATGATCAAGCAAAAAATTCTGATGAAATGCAAAAACAGAATCCAACAGTTGACACGACAGAAGGCAATAAAGGCGTTGCAACGACAATTCCCAAGGTGAGTTGTGGAGATTATGCTACACATAGTGGAAAGAGTGAGTAATGTCAATCTCCCTTACCTATTTCCTGTTGGTTGGTCTAACCAATGGACTTGTACAATGCCTGGCAGGAAATATAAATGGTTCATTCATAACAATTTTGTGGTTCGAAATTTGGCTTTCGTAAATTTTCTTGATACATCCCTTATTTTATAATTTTTATAAATATTTATGTAGTATCTCATTTTCATTAGTGTACATACTTTTTCTTTGCTCTAACTAAAGCAACACACAACTACTTTGGGTGAACAGGAGATACAGAATGCTGTGGAAGCAGCAGCCGTTGTATTTAAAAAGGTCGTACTGCAACGTCGCCAGGAGAAAAAAGCAGCCGAGGAGGGTAAGTTTTGCATTTATTACGCTAATTCTACGTTTTAGTAGTTACAAAGTAGCCAATGATTTTGTTGTTGGCTTTGACTGGGGTATATGCTATGCAGCTATTTACGTGCGCTTTCTGGTGATGGTATAATTATACATACATACAAAAAATTCTGTATAAAAGTTACGCTTTGGTGGTGGGCACTCATCTATATAATATCGATAACTGCAAGTAATTTTTAAGCAAAAAA
>NW_023458558.1:66948220-66956180 GCF_013731165.1 Rhagoletis pomonella
GCTTTGACTACTGGGCTTAGCGCCAGTGGTGGTGCTTTACCGCGGACCCCACAAATGCACAATCGGCTGCGAAGACGACAATCACGTGAACTGCAAATACAACAAGAAGAAATGGCTCATTTGAATCGGCAAGCAACGGCCGGTATGACTACAACAACCGGAGGTGTAGAGCCTACAGTGGTGACCAGTGCAAGTGGCGCTGGCGCATCGGCAAATAGTGAAGCACACGACACACAAGAAAGACGCAAACCTGAACAAATGCGCTCAATATCGGAAGACTCGGGTGCGAAAACAAATCCACAAAAACCAGTCACAAGACGATCGTTATCACATCCTGAAAAAGGGACACAAGTAAGCACACAAATTTAATTTGAAAAATTTCTTTTTTGATTGTCGTCCTCTTTATCTATTTAGTTCAACAAGAAGGTTGAGCCCACTAAAATACCGAGTCCGAAACCGTTGGCTGATATTTTAGATAAGACACGAACTAACACGAAAATACCAACGCCTCGACGACGTAATAGCCGTGACACAAATGGTGCCGATACAGAAGATGGTAAGTAAAGAGTGACTAAGTTTTTAATTATATACGTTAAGTAAGAAAAACATGCTAGACACCAAACCAAACAAACACATAATTTGTTGAGTTCACTCGGTGAGCATTATAAAAGGAAATTTTACACCCAAATGAATCATTAACACGAATCCCGATCTCGTCCAATATCCCACAAATTTTATGTAAGTGCAGAGGGGAGCAAACTGTCTCTTTGGAAAACGCCTATAGCAAATAAGATAACCCAAAGAAGAAACACACGGACGATTCTCGAACCTTTCCTAAGGTTTTTCACGTTATTCGTATCCAACCACTCAACTAGAGTTGCATTAAAACGACATCTCTCGTCTTCAGATCAGGATATGCCTTCTATCTAGTCACTATTCTAAGCAGGTAACTTACTTAAAATTATGCTGCTTTGTTTCTCTTATTGCGGAGTTGTTTGCAATTCAAACTTTAGTAATAACTTTTCCTCCAATCACTCCACCTCAGCTCCAGTTAACACAATTAATAAAACATAAAGGTGTTTAGATAAGTCTGCAAAATGTTTTCGGCCCTAACATAAAATTCCTAATATAGAAGATTGACAGCTTGCGAAAATAGATAGAACGAAGCAATGAAATTGCACGAAATTTGAACGGGTAATATTTACCTACTAGGAAACATCGTTGCAGGTAGGTTTAACAGCCAAATATTTAGCCTAATTCCAGTATAGAAAACTAAGTTGGGGACCTTACATCGATGGAACTATCCAGCTGTGTAATTCTGTCTCAGAGCTATCGGCAAAAATCGAAATCTGGAACCAAAGATTGCTGCATAGATGGTTTTCCTACGGACTAGTAGTTTGGGGGGAAGCTCTCAATAAAAAAAGTATCAGGAAAATGGACAAACTTCAGCCACAGGCTTTTCTACCGATAACATGGGCAACGAAAGCAAAAGCCGCCCAAGTTCTTATTAAGTTATTAAACTTTCTTCCCATAGTTTTATAAAGTTTTATTGGCAAAACTGCGACTTACTCTCTTTAACCGACACTACCAACACCAAGTTAATGACCAGATTTAGCCTAAGATAAGATAAGAGATTGGACGCCGGCAAAAGAGGATCAATCCATTTTTACAAGGATGAGTCAAAAAATGGCAAGAAGTTTAGAGGTAATGTTTGCTCAGAACAATTATATTTTCGTTAGTACAGTGTTTTTCTAGCGGATTTGATGGCTACCCCAGGGGCCGCTAATGGTATTCCCCTTGAGACATGTAAACATTTAAACGCAATATTATAAGAAACTATCAATGAAGGATTGTAAGTGAAACCTAATAGCAACATCGTGTTAAACTATAAATGCTCAACGAACAAAGTGTATGTTTAAACTAGGGAGGCGTTATATCATCTTATTAAATCTGGCGTTCTTAACAGACATTGATATTCGACTATCAATCCTGAATTAACAAACAACTTTTTATCGATCGGATATAAATGAGTGGTGGGATTTCATCTCCAAATAAATACGCTGCGGAAGATGTGGGTAGCTGTGGTGCGTTTGATGAAGAGGAGTATGCTCACGTCCCATAATAGCCGAATTAAGCAGAATTTGTCTGATGAATGCGGACCCGAATATTTTAATCTCACCATACTTTTTCCTGTGCACAAGCAGAGAAGCCATCTGTTTGCGTCCCTAGAGGAGTGAGCGCAGCTTGGACCAGGAAGCAAATGAGTATGAGAGTCGGAAGCATAAGCAACCAAAATGATGTAAAAGTGGTTAACGAGTTCACAGTTAGAACTTCGAAGTAGAGAACGGATTTGCCTACCAAGGGACTACCAAGGACCCAGCATTAGCACCGCAAATAATGTAAGCCTTGAGATGAAACAAAGAATATCCTTGCCAGCGGGTACTACTACAGGTTCGGAAGGCAATTGAAAAGCAAAGTCCTTTCTAGACGAGCAAAATTGTTTATACATTTGGCGCAGAAACATGGTCGAAGTCGAGAAAAAGATGAGTAATCTTTTCGGGCTGGCGAGAGAACAACGGCCGTCTTGGGCCAAACCGACAAATTTTGTAGTGCAAAAAAAAAATAAAGGAAAAGACCGAACGCACCGTCGAAGGACTCTTGCGGAAACTTACGGGAGGAGGATGAAGGTTAAACAAGTCAAATTCATCTCTGTCACTGACAGAAATTAGCTATAAGGAAAGCAAAAGCTCTTGGTGGTTATTTATTTCTACTATGATCTGAAAGTCCTCAGATCAATAGATATTAGGAACTTATCCCCAACTTTGCTTAGTACGAAGTAATTCTTAGTGCCGGCTGCTGTGGTGTAGTGGTTAGCAGTGAGCCACATCGTTCCGTAGGGCCTGGGTTTGAGCCCACGTCAAAAAAAAAAACAAATACTTCTAATAGCGGTAGCCTCCAGCAGGCAATGGCAAAGCTCTGAGCGTTTTCAACCATGAAAAACAGATTCTCAAAAAAAAAATACAATCGCCGGTCGGCCCTTTGTCTAACAAAATCAAGGCGTACGCCACAAATTGGAGGAGAACCTCGGTCAAACACCAACATATTGTGTAAGGACCAATCTATTATTATTAAGTGTTTTTAGGACAACCCCAAGCGGTTCCACAAAAGTCCCTGAGTCCAAGTGAGTCCCATCAACTCTGCCTTAAAACATTAATTAACGTTCGCCCATGCCATTGAATAGTTTCGAGACCAAACCCACAAACAAACTAGAAAAAGTCTAACATTCCAATATTTGCATATTCTTAAATATACTTCTAATTTCTAAGGCATAAATGAAATGTTTTCTGAAATACCTTATACTATGACCTACTAATTAATTCATTGGCTTCTGACTCGCTCCCCTTATCTACAGGTGCCAACAAACCCTATTCGAACGAAAGACGAAACTCCGATGTATCTCTCAAATCAGCAAATAAAAAACATGAACAACAACAGCATACCGGGGAACAAAAATTATCATTGCCATCTACAAAATTGAATGGCAACAACAAGTCGCCAGAGAAAAAAGATGAATTCAAAGAGAAGACTAACAAGACAAAAGACAGTGACAGCAATGATCAAGCAAAAAGTGCTGATGAAATGCAAAAACAGAATCCAACAGTTGACACGACAGAAGGCAATAAAGGCGTTGCAACGACAATTCCCAAGGTGAGTTATGGAGATTATGCTACACATAGTGGAAAGAGTGAGTAATGTCAATCTCCCTTACGTATTTCCTGTTGGTTGGTCTAACCAATGGACTTGTACAATGCCTGGCAGGAAATATAAATGGTTCATTCATAACAATTTTGTGGTTCGAAATTTAGCTTTCGTAAATTCTCTTGATACATCCCTTATTTTATAATTTTTATAAATATTTATGTAGTTTCTCATTTTCATTAGTGTACATACTTTTTCTTTGCTCTAACTAAAGCAACACACAACTACTTTGGGTGAACAGGAGATACAGAATGCTGTGGAAGCAGCAGCCGTTGTATTTAAAAAGGTCGTACTGCAACGTCGCCAGGAGAAAAAAGCAGCCGAGGAGGGTAAGTTTTGCATTTATTACGCTAATTCTACGCTTTAGTAGTTACAAAGTAGCCAATGATTTTGTTGTTGGCTTTGACTAGGGTATATGCTATGCAGCTAATTACGTGCGCTTTCTGGTGATGGTATAATTATACATACATACAAAAAATTCTGTATAAAAGTTACGCTTTGGTGGTGGGCACTTATATATATATATTTCTATAACTGTAAGTAATTTTTAAGCAAAAAACAAAACCGACTTCAATTCTCAAGTACAAATTTCTCCTTTTTTGAAGTCGATTAAAAACGCATTTAAGTTATAACTCTACATTAAGCTTTTCAGGCGTTCTGGCTTTCGGCACTCAAGCCGTTACATAAAACTTATACGTGCATAAAATGCTGAAAGACTGAAAATTGCCGACTGCCTGTAAAGCTTGGTGTAGAGTTGAACTTTTACTCCGAGCTAATATTTATTTTAGTGTTCTAGCTAGCTCTTGGTTCAACTATGTAAATATGTAAACAGGCACAGGAAAATAACATCCATATACATACATATATATGTATTTTAGCGCACTTTTTATTCACATCTATCGGTAAATATGTATATAGTTCGGCACTATAACTGCACAGAATGAAAGTAAATCTTTTCACTTGCCCTTTTCGACAAGCTAATGATATCCTTTAAAGAAAAAGGTGGATGCATCACGTACATTATGGTGCAACATCAAAAAAACGTTTGCGGTTTTCCACTGGAACTAAAAATGTAATATATTTTTCAAGATTTACGTGAGATAGACCAATTTGAAATTACCTCCAAACATCTCAATATTTTGATTGCATTGATAAGATTTTTAAACATTTTCATGTAGATCTTTTAAGCATAAACTCTTCTATCAACTGTGATGATTTTTTAGAAATTTTTTTTTTACCAATGCATGTACAAACAAAATCACTTTTAAGGTATTTTCAAATATCTCAGCTCAGTTAAATCTTAATATTTTCCTAAAATTATAAAAAAACTAGATTGCCTTCACCTGCTTCGCTGAGTGTATAAAATGTTTGCGTGTTACATTAAGCGAAATTTATTTAAACAAACTTGAAAGCTTGAGATTCAGCCAAAAACAAAGGAGATCTTCAAATTTTTTAACCCTCTTTAATATGTTTTCAAACTAAATTCTTCTTAAGCTTCTTTAACTCAGACCTAATTTGAGTTCTTAAACAGGTGGCAACCCTGTTATATGTAGTTTAGAAATGATAGTTTTTCTAAACCATTTTGATTGATACCTGTATTGTAATAGATAATTCAACTTATTAAATAATTTTAAGTGAATTTAATTTAAAAAAAAATTGAGAATTTTGTATAATTTAAATGAATTCGACTTTCAAGTAGGTGGCAACCACCTTCAAAATGTTTCAAAGAGATGGCAACCATCGTTCATGTAGTTTAGAAATAAAGCCTTTTTAAAACCATTTCGATTGATACCAATAATGCAATAACTCATTTCAAACAGGCGGCAACCCTTTTCAAACGCCTTAATAATATCCTAAATGTTGAAGCTAAAGGTTGCTTACAATTTTTTCGTTTAACCCCTATGTGTGAATTTTTCATATATCTTGTGAACAATTAATTTAAATTAAAGAGTAAAGATTTATTTTTTTTTGTATGGGAGTAAGGCACCCTAATGTACATACGCCTTTACGAATTAGTTAGTTGTTGAATATTAATATAACAAACCCGGTTTTCCTCGCTCAAAACAACTAAAAACCGAGGTGATTTCTCTTGAAATATTACCAAAAGTCGCTTTTCTTTCTCTCCTCTAAACATACTCTTTCATTACACTGTGGAACAAATTCAGGTTAGCAAAAGTTAGGTCGATTCTGAGAGTGAGGGGTGAAAATAGAGGCTAAATTAGAAGACCCGTATCGCGGCGTTTGTTTATGTTAGTTCGAATTCAAATGCCGATTTTCAGCATATTGTTTATATGGTTTTTTGGCTATAACTCGTCGACTAATTGATATTTTTTCAACCTGTTAAAGCCAAATTATTGCTAGAGACCTGTGCAACAATTAAAATTAAAAAAAAAATGATTTAGAAAATTTTTGTAGTGCTTATGAAGCAAAAGGTTGGAAATTTTTTCATGCTTTTAGAACATATTTTCCACAAAACTAATACCATGTCCCCACCGGAGCTAACCACGTAGTTATGGCTAATGAGTTGGTTATCCCGGTAACCCACTTGATTTAGCGTAGTTTCGCCATATAAAAATGACAACACATAACCATTTCACTGAGATGGTTAAAAGCTAACCAACTCGAAACCACGTCGAGAGCCTGATACAACCCTGTGTTTTCCCGCCATCTGTGGGTCATTAGCGTTAAAATGTAATACTAGGTTCACATATAAGTAGATTATCCTCATTTTCGAGCTTAACACCCTAATCTGTAATTATAACAAGAGATTAGCCATATAAAATTCCTCCCTTGTTAATCTGTAATTATAAAATAATCTCAGATTTAACCGATATCTTTTCGGTGTCCATCCTAGTTTTATCGATTGTTTTTGCGAAAGAGAGGAGAAATGCCAAATGTAAAAGTAAACAAAAATGTACGCTAGAAAGTAAAAGAGGTTTGTAAAGGTATTTTTAATAAAATGTTAAGTTAAAATATATTTATATTGCTTATTATGGCAGAAAAACGTGATCACGGTGGCACAGAAAAGAAACATAAATTTTCCTTGAGATGTGAGAATAACAAGCACAACAAATTTGACGGCTAATAATCTGAGATTTGCCTGTGTAAACGGGGTGATTAAAAAACGAGCTTTGGTTGAGATAATATTGATATGTGAACATAGTTTAAAAAAATCGTTCCCTACTAGTGTTCGGACTTAACTAAGATCAGATAAAATTGACTCCGGTTTTTTAAAAAATTTTAAATCTACTCCTCTATTCCGCTTGACTTCAAATCTATTCCGATTTTTTTTCATTCATGTTATGCCCCTCTTGGGACCGTGTTTTGAGTGTTCACCACCGATTTCAGTAAAAAAATTGAAAGTTAGCAGAACTTTTTTGTTAATATGTAGAATTAAATTTATATAAAGTAGAAAAGGTTTAGATCCTATTGCTCTTTAAAAAATTAAGTGTTAGATACGGTCTACTTCCTAGAAAATGCTAAAAATTACCTAATTACATTTTATCCTTACATTGTCTCGCGTTCTTATTTTTGCATGAATAGAAAATATTTAAGTCAACCAATTAATGTCAAAAACGAAAATAAAAAAATCAATCTAGTACGGAAAATTGGTTTTTGTCCGATTTTTGCAGTCATTTAGTCCTAAATCGAGTTTTGCAGGTCCGAACACTGTTCTTTACATTTTTACTGTTTTATAAACCTCAAACCGCAGTGAGGACAGCAATAGTTAGTGATGTGGTTTAGTTCGATTTGAGATGGTTATTTTTTTGGTGGGGACATGGTATAAGTCTTTTTTGCTTTCTGTTTGATCTATAATATGCTTCTCAGTTTCTTCAATAAATTGCATTTGAAAAGAAAACAATCATAATACAAAACTTGCGCTTTCCAGCTTAATATTAATTTACTTCGCATTTCTTATGTACCAATTTTTTCAGTGTTGGTTTTGAAGAAACATTGAAAAAGAAATTATAAAAATATGGAAAAAAATATAGTTTTGAAATGTTAGTTATGAAAAGTTTTAAGTAAAAAAATTAAATTAATTAAATTAATGATTTGGCCAGTTGCCGTTTAGCAGGCGGCTGTGGATCAACATCACTGCTCTCTCTAATATCTTGGTCATCGTCATCATCATCAGAAAGGTCGATAATTTCGTCCAACAGATATTCTGGAATTTCATCTTTGTCTTCCCCTTCTTCCTCTT
>NW_023458558.1:66956280-66958464 GCF_013731165.1 Rhagoletis pomonella
AAAAAAACTTAAGCGATATATTTTCCAAAAATGCCCGCAGAGCATCTAAATGCAATTCTACATCAAAACGAAAATTTTGAAAAAATGTCGCTTATGTTTTTTTTGGCGGTTAGTGCTCGATATATGGCGCTGCGCCCGTGACAGCAAAATATTTTCGACGACATCAGTACCCAATAGTTGCATGAAATTATCAAATGCTCTTGCAACTTTCACACAACGGCGTTTAATAGAAAATGGAATTAAATATGCTATTTTAGCAAAATATGCCTATATGTGTATTTAAGGCAAAATATGTAGAAATATGCATTAACACATCGATATCATCTTAACACGAAACTCTTGATTCGCAAAATTTGTTAATCTTTAAATTCTTATGTCTTACGAAAATATATATATAAATGCATAGAAATCCGGACCCTCATCATCACTAAAATCAAAAATTACAGAAATATGGACATCTATCTACGTGCCTTGTTTATTTGAATGTTAGATGATATCACTGTAGAGTGTTTTCAAGAGTTTTTACACAGTGAAATATTTCAAATAAATACTTATGCACACTTTGCAAATGTGTTAAGCTGATCTAAGCATGCTTGACATGTCAAAGGCGTTGAAAGTAGTTACCGGTCAAATGAAAAAGTTATGGTCGGCTGCCGACAGAGGCATCTAAATAAGACAAAACGATGCGGTAAAAGGTAAACAAAATGTAAATGGAAACGCTATCCACACATATGTATATAGGCATATATGGGTGTAACTGAATACGCTTTGACCACACGCAGAGTCTGGCACATTCACAGCAGCAAACAAACCGACATCAACAATATTTTCATTACTTATGTTGTAGGCAAATTCTGATAGTTGAAGCACGTGCGTGTCTGCTTTGTGTTCTAACCTTTCAATGCCACAATTTCAAATGCTTCTTATTTGCACCCGTTTTTATTTTGCTTGCCTTAATCCCAAATGTGTTTTCCAACAAATTGTTTATGGTCGCCCACTTTGGATTAACCTACTGCGAAGGCGGAATGCTTAATGTGCTAAATTTTTTTTATTACTTTCGTCATAATCCTGTTTGCTATTACATAAGCCAAAAATCTATTTCTCCTCATTTAATTCGCTGCTTTCGAATTCAGCTTCAATAAAGAGATACTCGCCCACATAGCCAGCAAAAGTGATTATCCTGCATGCGGCGTTCTTTTTTAATCCTTTGAAATTTCAAGGAAAGGCAACCTCTCTGCAAACATCCTACGAGCAGTTTCCTGATTCAAATATAAATGTTGTTGTCATGTGCGGCTGTGATGAAATTGAGCCATCCAGAGCCGTTGTAATATAAACAGATAAGCGAAAGGCTAGGGATTACAGAAAATCAAATAAATAAAATCGAATAGAAGTAAGTAGGCATTGTATTGAGCAATTTAAGTAGCAGCGAAAATGAATTAATTTATAAGTTCTACAATTATAACTAAATAATAGTATTTATACGACTTTTGGAATTTATTTACTGTTACAATTAAAGTAAGAGTTCATTTGGTCATTTGGACACCATAATTCGCGTGAATTACCCGGTAAATGAGGCTCTGCCGCTCCTGAGTCCTTTCCTAAATGAGGTTCACCCACTATTCTCTAGGAACGCCGCTGCAATGAGTGAAGTAGTGGTACCTGCTGCATCTAGTCCGGAGGTTGGGCTTAATTGGGCGGCCGAGTAGCTGATTGAATAACGGTCACTGCTCGGCCGGCAATGGCAAATCTCCGAGTGTACATATATATTTCTGCCATGCGAAACTGGGTGATAAATGGGACAAACAGTTATTTACATTTTGGAATTTAAGGGTCATATAAGTCATGGCCATACTTCAGCATTACTCAAACTCAGATTTATGATCCAGTTAAAACAGCTCCAATGGGCCGTTGCCTTAAATCATCAAAACCTTAATGTCTTTGCACTCTTAAGTAATTTGTATACCCGAGCGCACTTGTGCACAAGGGTATATTAATTTTGTTCACATAACGGTTGTTTGTAACAGCCAAAACGAATCGAGATAGATATAGACAAATGTATACATAAATGATCAGGGTGAAAAAAGAAATCGATTAAGCCATGTCTGTCTGTCCGTCTGTCCGTGTACACGATAACTCTAGCAAAAATTGAGATATCTCAACGAAATTTGGTATGTAGGTTTCCCT
>NW_023458558.1:66958564-66963252 GCF_013731165.1 Rhagoletis pomonella
TCTTCAGATGATCTGACGGTGGTAGCTGTGAAGGATGGCAAGGATGACACAATACTCCTTGCATCTTGTTACATGCCTCACGACGAGGAGGCGCCACCAAACGAGCTCCGGAGGTTGGTGGGAGAGGCCGAGAAGGCGAAACGCCCACTCATCATAGGCGCGGATGCCAATGCGCACAACACAGTATGGGGGGAGTGGAGATACCAACGAAAGGGGTGAGTCTTTACTAAACTTTATATTAATAAGTAATTTAGATATAGCTAACCGGGGTGAGGAACCAACTTATATTGGCCCTACCTCGAAGAACGTCCTTGACATAACACTCCACACTAGTGGGGGAATCGGAGTACAGAATTGGGAGGTGCTTAGTACACCCTCGTTCTCTGACCATAGGTATGTAGGATTTCAGGTAAAATTCTCAGCCCGTACAAAAAGCGAAACCTTCAGAAATCACAGGAATACAAACTGGGAATTGTATGAAAGGGTAGTGAGGAAGAATTTAACCAAGTATAGGGTAAGTGACTCCCTCTCTGAATTGGAGGAACTGGTAGTCTCACTTACCAACACTCTAAATAAAGCTTATTGCATCGCATGCCCTCCGCTACATGCTAAGCGAGGTTCAAAGCCACCTTGGTGGAACAGGGGGCTCGGAGCACTCAGGAAAAATGTTAGGGAACTCTTCAAACTGGCCAAGGTAGCCGATGACGAGTTCTGCTGGATGGAATACAAGGAAGTACTTAAGGAATACAAGAAAGAGATTCGTAAATGCAAGCGGGAGTCGTGGAAGAGCTTCTGCGGCGAATTAGAAAAAACAACCGAGGTAGCCAGGCTAAGGAAATTGCTATCCAAGAACCCGACTAATCCAAGGTTACTACGTAAAAAATGTGGAGAGTGGACTGGAAGCAGTGAGGACTCGCTGGAAGACCTAGTCAACACACACTTTCCGGGGTGTACAGACAGCATAGATCTGCAATTTCTAGGAGATAGCGTGGAATATGTCCCCCCGGACATCATAACGGAAGAAAAAATACGGTGGGCAATCGATGGCTTCGGGCCGTTTAAGTCCCCAGGCACAGACGGTATCTTTCCAGCCATGATGCAAAAAATTTCCGCAGTGCTGACACCATACTTGAAAACAATATACGAGGGATGTTTAAGACTAAACTATGTGCCTGTCCTTTGGAGAGAGGCGAGGGTCGTATTCATACCGAAGGCGGGCAAGGGAAATCCCCTCTATTCGAAAGAATACAGACCAATTAGTCTAACTTCATTCCTTCTAAAGACGCTCGAAAAGATTCTGGACGCCTACATTAGGGATAAGCTGCCGTCGGCCAGCATATCAAAGGCGCAGCATGCCTACACGAAGGGTAGATCCACTGAGACTGCACTTCACTCACTAACCGTGGTAATAGAAAAAGCTCTGGAGCATAAAGAATATGCCCTAGGGGTCTTTCTGGACATAAGTGGGGCATTTAATAATGTCTCCTATGAGGCAATAATGGAAAGCCTAGAAGCAGCCCAGGTAGAGTCTGCCATCCTACTATGGATAAAAAGCCTGCTGAGCTGCAGGAAAATTAAGGCGGAGTGGAACGAAGCCAGGTTGCTCAGACTAGCGCATAGAGGAACTCCTCAGGGTGGTGTTCTGTCACCACTCCTGTGGCTACTCGTAGCGAATGAGCTTCTGGGAAAATTCGAAGGGAAAGCACCCAGACTTATTGCCTATGCGGACGACATAGCTATAGTTGTTACGGGGAAATTCCTAGACACCATCAGTAACGTAATGGAAAGCGCTCTAAGGGTCGTACATCGATGGGCGACAACAGTCAACTTAGAGGTAAATGCTGACAAAACGGATGCGGTACTGTTCGCAAGAAGATACAAAATCCCCGCGTGGGATTTTGGACAGCAAACTGATGTGGAAGCTAAATGTGGAGGAAAGGGTGAAAAAGGCCAGTGGTGCCCTTTACGCATGTAAAAAGATGCTGGGTACCACATGGGGCCTATCCCCTGGCCTCATGCATTGGTGTTACACAGCGGTAGTTAAGCCCATATTGCTCTACGGTGCTCTGGTATGGTGGACCGCTGCAAACAAAATTTCGTATAGAAAACCATTGGAGCGATTACAGCGGCTCGCTGCACTGTGCATAACAGGAGCGCTAAGGACCACTCCAACG
Source organism: Rhagoletis pomonella (assembly GCF_013731165.1). Classification (NCBI taxonomy): domain Eukaryota; kingdom Metazoa; phylum Arthropoda; class Insecta; order Diptera; family Tephritidae; genus Rhagoletis; species Rhagoletis pomonella. Next base: position 66,960,739 of record NW_023458558.1, read on the forward strand.
GCGGCACTTGAAAGGCTACTTGGCCTACCACCAATCGACATCGCGGTGGAGAGCACTGCAGCGAAATCCGCCACGAGATTGATGGCCTTAGGTGAATTCTCCGCAAGAACCTTCGGGCACAGCTCGATATGCAGGGGGATGGAGGACAAAATAGACCATATACCCCCACGCTTCATCTGGGGAAGAAGGTTTAAAGCTACGGTTAAGGAGGGCGGATGGCGCATGAGCACGCGACCCGCCGGCGTAACGTATAACATCTACACGGATGGATCAAAAATGGCTGATGGAGTGGGCGCCGGAGTCTATTGCGCCGAGCTAGACCTCAGGCAACCCTTCAAGCTTCCAGAGTACTGCAGTATTTTCCAGGCGGAAGTCTTCGCTGTAGGGAAAGCTGCTGAGATAGCTAGCAACGCAGGAAATTATATAAAAAATATCAATATATATGTCGATAGCCAGGCGGCGATTAAGGCCATAATCTCACATCGTATTGCGTCAGAAAATGTCCTTAGAAGCAGGGAAGCAGTAGACAGGGCGCCACAAGGGCATTTTAGGCAACGAAATAGCTGATGAGATTGCCAAAAGTGCCATCCGTCTTGCTAGCGAACCAGTACGGGAAATACAAAAGTCACTAAAAACGATCTACAATGAAATTTCCGAAAGAGCTGGGTGTCGGATCAGGGGGAGATGGAACGCATTAGCGACATGCAAAACCACCAAGATCATGGGCAATAGCAGCAAAGGAAACACCCATTTCTTGCTTACACGGTCACGTAGGGATTGCAGGACAGTTGTCGGCCTAATGACGGGCCACAACCTACTGGCATCCCACGCAAGCAGAATGGGCATTAGTAGCAGTGACGCATGCAGGAAGTGCAGGGAGGAAGGCATGAGTGAGACGTTAGAACACCTCCTCTGTTTCTGTCCGGCCTTAGCTAGAAATCGTCTTAGTTATCTCGGAGCTTCGCAGTTTAAAGGACTAGAGGAGGTTTCAAAACTGGATATTAAGGCACTCTTGAACTTCGCAAAAAGCGTTGACGTCCTATACGACGACTACTTTAGACCGCAGTAAAACGGACCTCCATCTGGCACTACAAAGGACCAACGGGTCTATGTAAGGCGCAGCAGCCGGCCAGTGTAACCTAACCTAACCTATATATGTGCATACATAGATTTGCAATTTAACTTCTATCGATTTTTGACTGACGTGGTTCTATCACAAATGAGCCTGCCTATGGCCTTTAGTAACTTAATATGTTTTATTATTCAGCCTCATTGCGTGAGTCGTGTCGAATGCAAGTCGTTTTTCGAGAGTCGAATCGTATTGCAAATTTCACGTCATTGTTTAAAATTTCCACTCGACTAGTTTATTAAAAGGGAAAAACTTGGCAGTACTGCATAATTTTCGACGATTTTCATCATTTATTTATCTTAGAACGACATTCGACAATGCCGATGTTGTCGAGTCGTACAATTTAGCCTAGTCTGAGGCTGATTATCTAGGAGAATTTAAGCCTTGAGCTCACGAAATTTTTTTGGCAGATGTGAAGTAACGCTGACCCCATGTGCCCCTATATTTGGTTGTCTGACTATTAGATCCCTGTTGTTTGTTATATTTGTCTGTCATATACAAATTTTCAGCTTTGAGAAAACAGTTTAGAGATGTTGATTAATAAATATTACATCATCGCGCTCGTCTTGGCGCAAGGTGTCCCGGTGGGTAGAGTTAGCACTTTACTCTACACCAGTGATTGCCAAGGGGTCCACGGGAGACCCGACAGGGGTCTACGTTGGCGTGAAAAAATATGGGGGTCCACGAAAATTTATCTGGTTTCGATAGTAACGAACCAAAATGGTTGCTTGATAGCCTATATATTTTGCTTTAATTTTTTTGAGTGGTGTATAGTGCTCTTGACGCACTTGTGAACTTACCGTCACTTGTTCGAGCTACAGACCAAAAGAAACAGATGTTTGTATAACCCATTTTGAAAATAGTATTAGCCTTAAAAAACTCCTGCATATTTTCGACGCAAGCTCTAGGACTATTACATAAGGTCCTATTTTTTATAGCTTCACCAGATTTATATTTAAGCTATTTCAGATACTCCTACTAAATAGTACGAGTATCTATTTATCTATTGTTTTAGTGACATAGAAAATATTTTCTGTCACTGTGTCAACGCAAAAGCGTAGTTGTCCAACAAAAGTAATAAATTATAAGCTTTTTTGTCACTTTTCCAACTGAATGCCATTTTCAGCCCACTAGTCGCTGTCATTAACAATGCCGCTTAAGTCTTTCGACAATTTTCGACATTCTGTGTCCATTTCTGTCAATTTGTCGGGCTTTGATTGCTGTGTACTGCTTTGCCAGTGACGTTCTAAACAGTGTTGCCATTTTGGTGCTTTTGGAGCTAGATGTAGCTCTTTATTTTATACTTAGATCCGAAAATCAGGTTTTAGCTCCTAGCTCTTTTTTTAGCTCTTTTCAAGTTTATGTAGCACTTTTTTAGCTCCAGA
>NW_023458558.1:66963352-66976084 GCF_013731165.1 Rhagoletis pomonella
TTTTTTTAGCTCTTTTCAAGTTTATGTAGCACTTTTTTAGCTCCAGAAAGTTTTAGTTGTATTTGGTATATATAAGCCAAAAATTAAGCGTTGATAAAATGGAAAATTTCGAGATGCAGTGTATCCACCATAAACTTTTGGATCTAGGTTAAAGAATTCAAAAATTAATTAAAAGAAAATCCTTTTTCTGATAGCGCGGATTTTCTTTTACCTTACTGATTTTACCTTTAAGGAGAGCTGGAAGTAAAACTTTCTAGAAAAATTTTGCGAAAAAATTATTAAATTCAAATATCTGAAATTACAGCCTTTAACAGTTTGTAAAGTATTTTTAGTTCACTGTTATAAGTGCCATAGCAACGAATTCGAAATATTTATTTGCACCTTATTTTGGTTTTAAAAGATTTTTTCAGCACTTAAACTTATAGAATTCGTTGTTTTTATTAAAATTGCCGAAAATGTAAAAACAACCTTACGTCAAGAAATGCTCAACCTTAACAAAAATATGTAGCTCTTCATTTTAGCTACGTTTTAGCTCCAAACGAAATTTTTCTCTGACAACACTGGTTCTAAAGTAGCTGAGCTAGTCGCTTATGTAAGTACCCAGTAGAAATCGGTTGTACGCATTCTTGAAAGATGCTTGCTATATGAGTGGATTAGTGTGAACAATTCATGCGTAGTCATGAATTTCCACGAATAAATTCAAATTCCAGCGAATTGCAAGCGAATGTACGTTGGCGTTGTTTTAAGTACATTTCTTGATAAATTTGAAGTGGAATTTTTTCAGTCTTGTACAAAACTTTTAGTGAACGGGCGTGTTGTGCGATACTATTTTCAGCACAAATGGTCTTTTGCAAGATATGCATTTTTATATGTAAGTGCTACTTGTTTGTATGTCCCCGTATATTAAAATGTATCAGAAAAGTAGCATTTACATATGGGGATCTTGTAAGAATGCTTTAATACTGTTCCATTAATGCATTTTTGTATGTTTGAAACATTAATACAGCCATATGCATACAGCAGTAGTACAAGTGTATGATTAAGGTACGCATACGCTCTGAGAAACAACGCGTGTTAAATGGAAATGAAGGTTCCTTTATACTGGCATGTATACACAGCAGCAAGCTCATGCCACCAACAGCGATGTTGTATGCTTAAGATTTCTACTGGGTACATATGTGCATGCATGCATACCTATATACATACGTATATACACATTTGTTTGTACAAACATATACGTACATACATATGTACTGCCACGCAAGTATACAACTTCAGCAAATAACAAGTACAGCAATCAACGTTTAATGGGGCATATAAGTGGCTTTGTGAGTTCCATGAAAAAGTGCAGCAATTGTTTTTCGCGAAATAAAATCAAAGAGGAGGAAAACAAAAAAAAACAAGTAAGAAGTTCTAAGTTCGGGCGGAGCCGAACATTAAATACCCGGCGCACGTATTAAATATATGTTTTTCACCTTACCGAAAGCTACCACTACATGGTAAGCCGGGGCGTATCAATTTTGAGTAAGTTAGAGTCCTTAGATTTCGAAATTTTGAAGTTTCAAGCAGTTCTGAAATTTACCGTTATATGAAAAGCGGCCGTAATTTTAGTCCAAGTTCAATCATTTTCAACGTTTATTTTTATGTGGCAAGCACAATAACCATAACGAGTTTGGTACAAATTGGTAGAACGGTTAGCGAGATACATATATGTGATCATAAGTGGGCGGTGCCACGCCCATTTTCCAAAATTTTATCACAACCGTATTTCTTGGTAAAGAATTGTTGCAAGCATCAATTTTGAATAAATAAGCTTTAATATTTACTGATTTATCGAAGATTTTGTATTTCTCTAAATTACCGTTATATGGGATGTGGGCGTGGTTATTGTCCGATTTTAAAAATTTTCGTCCATTTGGTATGTTGTGCGAAGGCCAACAACTGCGCCAAGTTTGGAATAAATTGATGCAGCGGTTACCAAGATATACACATGTAACCATAAGTGGGCGTGGCTACGCCCATTTTCCGAAAATTTATAAAATTCTTATTTTTCGTCTTAAACTTATTGTAAATATAAATTTTGAGTGAATAATCTCCAGTAGTTACTAAAATATCGCAGTTTTCGTATTTCTGAAAATTACCGTTATATGGGAAGTGGGCGTGGTTACGGTCCGATTTCGCCCATTTTCAATACCAACCTACCTTGGATAAATGGAAACCTACATACAAAATTTCGTTGAGATATCTCAATTTTTACCCTTGTGCACAAGTGCGCTCGGGTATAAAAACAGGTGAAAAATGTTTTTCTTTTGCGATCGCCAACCCAAAGCGTCAACAAACGCAGGTAGACAAATCCATTTGCAATGAGTACGCATATGTGGGTATAAATATTTATATGCACAAAATCATTAAACATAGAGTGACTAACACAAGTGACCACGTTTTGAGCGCACTTATGCAAAATTTTTAAAATCGGACAATAACCATGCCCACTTCCCATATAACGGCAATTTAGAGAAATACAAAATTTTCGATAAATCAGTAAATATTAAAGCTAATTTATTCAAAATTGATGCTTGCAACAATTCTTTATCAAGAAATACGTTTATGGTAAAATTTTGGAAAATGGGCGTGGCACCGCCCACTTATGATCACATATATGTATATCGGTAACCGTTCTACCAATTTGTACCAAACTCGGTATTTTTATTGTGCTTGCCACATAAAAGCAAAACTTTGAAAATTATTGAAATCGGACTAGAATTGAGGCCGCTTTTCATATAACGGTAAATTTCAGAACTGCTTGAAACTTCAAAATTTCGAAATTTAAGGATTCTAATTTACTAAAAAATTGATTCGCCCCGGCTTACCATGTAGCGGTAGCTTTCGGAAAGTTGAAAGTCATATATTAAATACTTGCGCCGGGTATTTAATGTTCGGCTCCGCCCAAACTTAGACTTTCTTACTTGTTTCAAAAATTCTTAATACATATCTTTCAAGTTACTTTTATTTCTATAGAACTAAAAGTTTCAAACCTAATTCAAAATTTAGGAAATTTCAAAAAATGTTCATCAAAATTTCAAACTTTTTAATCTGAGCTTTTAGATCATGTCTTGGTATGCAGTTTTATAGCCTATACAATTTTAATCTGAGGAAATTTTGGTAATGCAGTTTTAGTCGAATGAAGTGCAAGTTTCAACCGGCTAAAAAATCGCCTTCATTTTTAACAATAATTTTTCTTGACTGCTCTTTGTGGTTGGTTTTTTTTTGTTTATATAAAAGTGCAATTTTCATAAGAAATGCATGCTTATGTGGAAAAGAGTTTAAAATTCGTCAGCAAAAAATATATATAAAAAATTCACGAGATTTTTTGAGCCGCTTGAAACTTGCACTTCATTCGACTAAAACTGCATAACCAAAAATTTTCTACAATTCAGAAAATTTCTGCGAATTCTTGGAAATTTTAATAAAAATTTGTTACATTTTTCAAAATTTTAAACAAAGTTTTATTTAAATGGTTTTTGTTAAAGCTTGGACAATATTTTTATAAAAAAATAACAAAAAAAAAATAAGTTGAAAATCATTGTGAATATTAAAAGAAAAAAAATCAACACGTGGTCATTTATTTTAGTCACTGTACGTATGGTCGTGAGGTTATGCGCTCCTTTTGCATGTGCGTGAATTATATATGTATAATTGTTCAAGTGTTAAAACTTTACATTTGCACCGGAAGTTATTATTTTATTCGCATAACGGATTTTTCTTAGTTTAATAAGTAAGTAGGCGCCTATTTGCACGGAGTATGTATAATATTTTAAAATACAATTCTTTAAACTACGCTCAACTCCCTTGTAACGAGTGGGTGCATGCTTATTTGTTCCAGTTGCCAGCCAAATGTTTTGTTTTTGAACCAATTTGTCCGTCAATTTGTTAATTCACACAGTTTTGCAAATATACGATAATGAAACCATCAGCCGTTTTATTTATGAGCGTATGTATGTGTGTTTTGTATGTACCCTGTGGGGAAAATCTCTAGTTCTGAACTGGTGCGCTTCTAGTACATTTAGACCCAGTACTGGTTCGCGATAAATCTCTTTTGCATGCAAGCAACTGGCGAATTTAACATGGCGATGTCCTAGGAAGTGTCAATTGCCCCCCGCGGCATCTCTTTTTCGATAGTTCCGAACCAGTTCGAAAATCGACAGACGAAAGAAAAAGTATCATGATTTTTCAATCTTTTTGGTTCATCCGTGACGCGATTTTAAGTTATTTTGGAAGAAATGTGTTTTCAATTTGAAATTAAATTCGTTTGAATGAAGAAATGTACGTTTACATACCTTTAGCTGTAGCTGAGTTTGCAGAGGGGCTCGCTGTTATTTCTTATATTCCAGACGGTCCCAAGATGTTGAAATGTTAACACAAATTTTAGTTTTGTATTACCAAGCTATGAAAAGGCATCTGCGAAGCACAGAATAGAAGCGTATTTGAACGAAAAAGCCGCCGAACACATATCTATGTAATGTAAACAAGCCCCCCGCTGCATCCCTTATTCGATAGTTCCGAACTAGTTCTAAATTCGACAAATAAGATCTAGTTCGTTCTGCATCCCCTTTTCTGTAGTTCCGAACCATTTCTAAATTCGTCACTTTAGATATAGATTTCTAGTAAAAAAATTGAAAAAAAAAAAATTTTTTTAAAAGTACCACTTTTCGCCGATTTTGGACTGGGGGGGGATCTAGTTCCTATCGGACTGGTTCCTTTTTGGCGATAAAGACCTAGTACGGAACTAGAAATTTGATTCACCAGTCCGCGGTTTCCCTGCAGGATAAGTATTAAACCTCTTAATCATGGCTTTTATTGTATTCAGCTAAATACATACTTCCCTTTTTATAGCGTTATTCTAGAGCTATTAATTTGCTTATTCTCTTCGCCAAAAAAGTATACTGTGCATAAGGGCATTCTTTGATTTGCCACATTTCATAATAGTAAAACTACGAAAATCAAGTAGGAAGTAATTATAACTGTATTTCGTATTGATTTTACTAGAACCAGTTTTTCAATATTCCTTGATTTAACAAATATTCACATTACTTTAAACCGATTTACCTAATCAAATCTCAGGTCGCTTTCTCGAGCACTGCTCTGCTCCTCATTTCTCAAAATATCACTATTTATGTCGCAGTAGAAATTGACTATGTGCTATCGAAGAGATAAGCGGAATCCTCATCGTTCTTGAAAGCATGCCAAGTTTATCGCTATCGCCTTGGTAGCAACTTGAGTGTCCACAACGACGACAAGTTTTGCAGTAATTCGGGAGTGTATAGGCCTCGCTCTAATAGCCCATTTCCACCAAACGCGTAACTGCAGTTAAGTGCTCAGAAACGTAATTTACAATAATTTTAACAAGAGTTGATCAACAAGGTTTATTTCTTAATTTTTGGTTTTTGTTCCTTTCGTTTCGTATGACCTCTTTCGAGTTGTAATCTGATTTTTCCAATAGGCATATACTGCAGTTAAGGCTTGGTGGAAATGAAGATGCCACATCCAATTGGTAATATTCTTCTTCAGCTTCTCGACATCGCTTAGAACGATATGAAACTAATAGGCAGCTCTGTCGGCACAGTGGATTTCAAAGTACCGGTCTAAATATACTGCCATAATCTGATAATCAGAATGCTCAGTAGAAGCCTTTCTTCATTGGAGTTATAAAAATATCGTCTTACCTCTATTTTTGTAGCAGGCACCCGCTAGTAAAAAATTTTCGCTAATTCTGCTTCCGAAGGTTCTTTGACGGTTTGAGATTTGTAGGAGAAATAAGGTAAACTCAAGAGATGATCAGTGTGCTTGAAAAAGATAGATATAAAAAATAATAAAAATTAAAAGTTAATAAAATTGGAAAAAGAAAAATTATAAGTAGATAAAAAATTAACAGTAATTTTAGACCAGCCAATCTGGTACTCTGATCAAATTAGTTCCCCAAGCATAATCTTTGAACAAAAAATTTTCATATATGAAGGGTTAAGACTTTTTAAGTTTTCGTCTAACATACATTGGATCCGTAACTTTTAGTTTTTGGTAAATGAATTTAGATTCAACGATACAGAAACCCCTATATAGCCAGTTTCATAGAAATCTATAAGTATTTTTAATTCTTCAACCGCCATGTTGGATTTGCCATTTTGAATTTTTGGAAATGACTTTATATTCGTAATCAGCGAACCCGAAAACCCCCAGATACCCAGTCTCATAGAAATCTATTAGTTCTTTAAATTTTTGTCCGCCATATTGGATCCGCCATTTTGAATTCTTGGTAAGTGACTTCAGATTCGTAATAAGCAACCCAAAAATCTCCTATATAAGAAGTGGTGTAAAAATCCATGAAAGAGAATTTGTTTAAATAGTTTCGTCCAGCTAGATTTCCGATCCGAACCACTGTGAGACGCTTCGCTTCGGTTGGTTTCGTGTAAAGATGGAAGAAACATCTTTTTGTAAAAAAGAAATTCCCTAAATAATTTCAATGCGAAGTTCTACGCTGCGCCTTATGACTTTCCCGTAATGGATCGTTAAATTAAATGATATATTTTTTCGTAATGAAATATGAGAAGCAAATTTTGTTACGCATACGCCATGTATACCTGCGTTTGATCTCAAACTTATTTAATAAGAGAAGTACCAGTATATTTTTTATTGTGTTTAAAAATTAAATAAAATATCAAATTCTGGTCATATACCTGAATATTTTAGCTCATTAGTACCACAGAGTTTTAAAAGAGAAATTGGAAATCAATTGTAAGAAAATCTTAACTTTTTAAATATATCTATACTTTAAAAAATTAGTTGGCAACCCTGTTTTAAAATGCGATAACATGAAAAGTACATACATGACTATTTTGACTCTGAACGACGATTGTATTTTTATGAACAGCTTTTTTAATGGCAGAAATGCACTCGTAGGTTTGTTATTGCCTGCCAAGGGGCGACCGCTATTAGGAAAACTTTTCTTGTTTTTTGATGTTAGTCGAAAACTGTGCTCGAATCCAGACCTTGTAAAAACCTAAATATGCGCTGACGTGACGTTACAAAAACAGACTTGGGTGACCCAATTGCAAAACTCTACAAGACTATTCGTATAAAATTTATTGTAGTAAGATTTGGAATATTTAAGATATATTTTTCAACTTTTTATATGCTAAAATCTTTCCTATTTTTTTATCCGCCGAAGTAGACGACGTAACGGTACACGACGTTGAGTTAGTAAAATTCCCATTGAATTTTTTTTGTTAACATTGGTTTTGAATAATTTGTATGTAAATAAAACATGAATTGTATGACGAATATATTTGATGTAATGTGGAACGATTTTCCGTCCGTTCTCGAGAACGAAAAATGACACTGAAGATCGCACAACGCCGAAACCGGTTTGTCTCCAAACCAAATTTGACAAGGGATGACGGAAAATCGTTCCACATTACATCACACTCCTACCCTGTCGGAAACACCAACAACGAAAATTAGACGAATATATTTGTTATTTTGAATTCAGCGCCACCTAGCGGTTGCATTTTTTACAAATTTGTCTTAGTATGTTTCAACTAAATATGCCAACTTTGAAACAAATCGGAGCATAAACACGGCTTTTGAAAATATCTCGACCTGGCACCACCTAGCGAGACCATTGGACGCAAAAAATTTATGTTACAAAATCAGTATTTACTACAAAATGCAGCCGAATTGGCCCATAAATATGTTAGATATGTAAAAATTTTATTTTTTGCGGTAGGCTTTTTCAGAACCGAAAAAGGTGGTAACCTTGCATTGAACATTGTCGAAATTGTACTGAAACCTCGCTTACCTGCCATATAACGGTATTTTTGAAGAAAAAAAATGCAAAAACTGCCATATTTTCGTAACTACTGAAGCTAAATTGCTCAAAATTTACATAACGAGTTATCCTTCACTGAAATTTAATTAGCTATAAAAGTGCAAACTTAAAAATTTTCTAGAAATTCAAGAAAAGTTATTTTGGGAAATTTTTTTTGAATTTAAAATTTTTCATGGGTTTTTTTCATTCATTTTTGTCAGCTACTTGCTTCGCACTTTCCACCAAAAAAAATTATTATACAAAGAAATATAATTTTAAAAAATAAATAAAAATTTAATTACAGAAACAAATTGAAAACACGGCAATAATTGTAGGCTGTAGACCTTTTGGAATAGAAAATTTCGCGTTTACACCACCGTGCGAATACTTATGATTAAATTCGCATATCCCATAAAAACCCTTAATCGATTCCCTTCTAAAAAAACGGTATTTTCAAATCTTTTCCTTAATGCCTTCCGGGGCAATCTGCGAATTCTCGGTATCATATGAGAAATGAACATACATACTTAGGTCATGGTTTCGAGCGAAGGTGATGAGGTGCAAAAAAGTAGCAACACACTCGTGTGTCTTATAAATTTCCAGATTTTTTATATCTTACTAATTACGCAACACGTCCCTTGTTTCATTTAATTAATCAAAGTAAGTAATGATTTTTGCTCTTCGGCTGGTATAACCACCTCCTCATTTGGCCTTCAATCAACCCATTAAACCTATACTGATGGCCCATTTTGACCATTTACGATTGACTTGCTTCTTTGACCTGTCGGAAACTGTCAAGTCATACGACAACGCTGACGACATTCAACCGAAACCAACTTTATTTGCCTTACATTGCTTTGCTCAAATGTTTATTTTGCATAATGAGTGCTGTCAATTCTTGCCCCTTGCGTATTTGGTTATGAGTTCATCAGCCGTGTGCCTTAGTGGGTAGGCGGAATAGAAAAAATAGCCACAAAACTCTTGCACTCAACACCAGCAGCGACGTTTCCTTCCTTTGCCGTTAACGGCATTTCATTCCATTTTTTGCGGACATACATAGGTTTCCATTTTTACATATGTACAAATGCCTGTATGTATGCATATAAGTAACCTTCGTTTGCTACATTTAACTTCAAAACATTTTTTTTACTCTTTTGCAGCTCGCCAGTCGATCGGTGAATGCGTTAGTGAACATTTTAATATTTCCTTAATGACATTTCCGCTGTATGCCATCGCCTCATTGCCAGCCAATAGAAGTGTAACACACTCGAGCTGTACACGAATGCATATATATGTATGTATGTATGAGCACTTGCATGCATTCATTGCTTTTTCCTTTTTTCTTTTATGTACATATTTGCTTAACCATTCATAATTTCTTTTCTTTCTTTTACATTCACATTGGCTGTCGTGTGTCGCCAGTTAAATGTTGCTCATTGTCGTTTGCTGAATGCTGATTGTTGGCGACTATCAGCCCAAGCCGTTGACAGTCACTTGACGTTGCCAACGTTGCCAAAGTGCCTGTTGATAGCTTTTGCGTTTGCCTTTGCCTTGCCCGGTTATCAGCGCGCTGTCGTTGCAGTTGGTTGTCATTTAGTTTGCAATTTTTCATTTGTTGCATGTCAGTTGTTGATAAAAAAAAGAAATGCGACAATATAGATGACGTTAATGTGCATTGAGTGCAGGCACAAATAAATTGGTAGGGGGACTATTCCCGCTCACCAGTTACTTATTTACTCACCCGAAGAAGTTTTTGCTGTTGTTTGGAAATGACATTTAAACCATTTCAATTCAAACTTTGGGCTTTCAACTGGTAGATTGTATTGATTTATTAAACAAAAGATTGATCGAGGATGCCAATAACAAAAGTTCCATACATTTTCTGAACAAAATCTATTTTTTGCGTAATATGATAAAATCATTATTTTTTTTCAAATTGAAATCTTTCGTTGCACATTGTTAAACGCAGCGAATTCAGAAGAAAAATTTGAGAAATTAGAAAATTGCGTTTACCTCAAGGACTTAAGGTTACTAGCACATGGACAGAAAAACATCGGTTTTTCGATATTGATGTATAAAAAATATAATCGTTGAACATCTACCGAAAAAAGTGATATTTCACTATTTTAAAAGAAATCTATAAAAGTCTCAAATTAGCGTCGTTGATTTTTAACCCACACATCGATATCGCCGATTTATCCCTAGAAAGGATTGAACGCAAAGACTTATTTTGATGGTTTGCGTACGGTGGAGGAAATTTTTATGAACTTAACTGAGAAAAATAAATTGTTACTTAATGACGGGCTAATTTTTTATACTTTGCACCATTAAGGAGCTGTTATCTAATATATAAGTAAAAATAGTCGTTGTATCACTTGAGAACGGCTATACCGATTTTACTGATCTTTTTTCGTTGGTATACAAATACATATATAATGAAAGGTACTTTGAAAAAAAAATATAGCTGCAGTCTTATTTATTGGTTCATATTTGAAATATATGTACATACATACATATATCAGTTATTTGGAATAGAGATATTCCCAACAATAGTATTTCTTACCACATTTCGTTAATATTGGGAACATATCTGTGGACATTTGACAAAAGAACTTAAGTCTGTCTTTATGGACAAAAAATAGCAAACATCGTCAAAACATATTTTACCGCCAAAAAGAAACAGGTTGCAATTCTAAAGAAATATTAAATTATTTTATCTGTTGTCAACAACTGAATACTTTCTTTTAAACAAAATTTATTGCTCTGAGAGTAAAAAGAATTTTGGCGACATATGCTATTTTGTTTGTCCGTGAAAGATACACTTAAGTTTTGCTGTAAAATGTCCACAGATATGTATGTTATCTACTTAAAAATAAATATTTTTATCAAAGCATTACTCGATAGGATGAACAACTAAATGAGAGATGATGAATTAATTAATTTACTTCAAGAAAAAAATATTTTGTTATGCGCTGAGGCCAATGGAAACCATATTGCCAGAACTTTTTTTAGAGAAAAGGCTGAAATAAACAATTCAAAAACTCATAACAGTATCAATGCTTAAGATCAGGGCTGCCTGCCGACTTAGCTGAAATGGTGCCATTTTTGTCTTATTTAACTTCAATTGGCACTAAATTTGGCACAAAGTGCCCAAATGGCACTTTTAAAAAATAGTAATATTTCAATACATTTTTATAAGATCCTTTGGGTGTACTTCTTTTTCTCAACTAAAATCTTCTAATTTCTATAGTTAATACAAACGATTTGGCAACTAACTTTGGCACCTTTTTTGGCACTCTTAGTTTTCTATTTGGCACATTTTGGCTATTTTTTATCCTCAATATGGCACTTCATAGCTAAGTATAGTTGGCAGCACTGCTTAAGATAAAATCATACAATTTTGTTAGGAGCAACTTATTTTATACGTAAGTAAACCTTTTTCGTAGCGTCATAAGCTTAAGAGATAGTTCTGAGATGATTCTACCTCAATGTTCTATAAACAGCTGCGACAGTGAGGATTCGGTGTGATATTTAGTCCCATCTGTAAGTTATGCAGAGTCCCTAGGGCATATAGTGCTGTCGCTTTGCTGGTTAGAAAACTCAGGAGGAGCACCAGTTATTTATTTACGTTTAAAAATGTGGGTATGCGCTGTGGCTAACGGTAATTCTTATACCACCTTTGTTGGCCAAATGCCATACAGACCCCCGACGGCTTGTGGCGCTTTGGCTTTTGTCGTTGAGAAAACTCCCACAGTGGTTTTTTATGTGATACATCATGCACGAAGCTCGGCCAAACACTAACATATGCATGTGTAAGCGCCAATCTATTATTATTATTATTATAATGCAATATGCAGCGTTTAATAAAAAAAGTGATTGAAAGGCTGCAGTTAAAAACGGTTAGTCAATGAATGTAACTGCATTTATTGCATTACATAACACCTCTGTAAAAGGTATGCCACACCTCGATCAACTGGTACCAAACCGGATATTCACCACCTGGCCAGTCATTTTAAAGTCATCGGCGAATACCGATATTTGAAAGCAATGCACGGGATATTGCAAATATCTCGAAAAGTTATTACACTAAAATAAATAAATCGTGATCCGGTGTAATTTTTTCCCCTTTCAGTATACATTTTAAAGCAAGTAACTTCCTGCAAAAAAGAGCTGCTAACATTTGGTAATACCGAAACGTGAATACTCTGTACCATTTGTAGTTTATTATACTGAATACTTAATATTTTTTCATAACGCTTACCTTAAAGCAGCGCATAATTTTTATCTCGATAAGCCCGTTTTATATAAAAGCCTCTTAAAAAAATTCCCTTTTCCCTTTTTTTAAATTTTTCGGAGATCTTGACTACAAAAAATTATTTCAGTGTTGTTATTGAGCTTTGTAACGCGATTATATTTTATACCGATGGAGAATATATATCGTAATTACCTCGAATTAACTCCCACGAATAACGGTTATTTTAAATCAAAATAATTTACGACTTCAAGGCTAAGCGTCTTAAAACTGTAACAGACGGCAGCGTTGATCCGGGTTAACTCGGACTTAATTCGGAACAACTGCAGTTAAATCCCGAGTTGATCCGGATTAACGCTGCCGTCTGTTTTTGCTTTTAATGTCTCAGCATTCTGAAGCAGTTGTAAAGATTCTGCTCAAATCAGAAGACAGTATTGCTATATACATATATTCGTTCCTGAGCAAACTAAGAATTAAATATAAAGTCCCAGGGATAAATAAAAACGAATAAACAAGGGAGCCATTTTTGTAATCTTTCATATTAGCGAAACAATAGAGAAATCATTGAACTTTAAGAAAATTATTAATTTAATTATTATGAAATTCAAATTGTAGATAA
>NW_023458558.1:66976184-66987863 GCF_013731165.1 Rhagoletis pomonella
TGTTCTTATTAAATCTTAAAATTGTAAAGCCATCCGTGACATTACAAATAAAGTTTTGTTTCAATTCATTTCGGCAACGTATTTTCTTATCATAATGGGCTTGCAACTTTGCTGTGATTCGAGGGAAATTCTTGTGAAAATACACGAAAAAAACTACTCAATAAAAGAGAGTAAAAGTAATAAGTTATGATTTTAATTCAAGGATACAGTTTACTTAATTTGCGAATAAAAACCTGTTTCTCATTAATAAAAACAATGATTTTTTTTTAATTTTATGAGAACACTTTTTTATAAATTCTAATAAAAGTCGAAACACCGCTGCCCTGGTATCGAATGGAAGTTGCAGATTTTCTATATAAAATAAAATTATTTTGAAAGAAAGTTTACGAAGAGGCGCAATTATTTTTTTTATAAAAAAATAAAGGGAGTTTTTTTCTAATCTTAAAACAAAATTCGCACACGTTCAAGCTAGGTCTGGCTCGGCTTAAGTACATAGCTGACTGCATCCAGTAAAGAATGGTGGTACCCGTTAAGGGACTCTTTCTGTTCCCGCCCGCTCACCAAGAAATATAACCGATTTGCTATCTTAATGAAACACCAAATTCACGAGTACGTGCCAAAGGAATAATGGTTAAATAAGTGTAGTATTTCAGCCCCCGCGGGATAGCTAGCCGGTAATGGCCTTTCTGTCTCGCTGTCAAGCCTGTTTTCTACCCAAAATAACGCCCAAGTATTTCACTTCATTCGAGAGCACTTGTGGGTGTCCAAAGCTAGATTCCAACCGAGTTGGTAGAGTACTCCTCATTGTGGAGTAAACCTTGCCATTTATCTGGTGATATGGGCCTAATGCATCAAGCAGATGTGTTTTGAAGCTCCGCTGGAGGGTATAAAGGATTTAAAGGATTAAGAATAAGAAAAAAGCTGCTCGGTTTCTCTGTGTAAATAGGGAAAT
Source organism: Rhagoletis pomonella (assembly GCF_013731165.1). Taxonomy (NCBI): domain Eukaryota; kingdom Metazoa; phylum Arthropoda; class Insecta; order Diptera; family Tephritidae; genus Rhagoletis; species Rhagoletis pomonella. The sequence continues at coordinate 66,977,137 of NW_023458558.1, forward strand.
TAGTATTAAGGAGAAGTCATAGCTTTTCATCTTGAAGTGTAGTACATTTAGGTTTTGCTTTCTGAATCAGAAGGATTGCATACTTTGATAACCCCTTCCTGGTCCAATTGTTCATATTTTAATAAATAATAAAACCATTTCTATATGATAATCTTCATTTCCTGCGTCTGCAGTTTCTCTTAACAATTATTCATAGAGGGTTTTAATAAATCATATTTTTTCTGTGTATCAGAAAAAAGCCACAGCAGAGAAAAAAAAATACGAATGACGTAGTGCAAATGTGCTTCTAATGAAATTGTAACTATATGTATGTGTGTGACCCAGTGCCAGTGCCCAGTGAATATGCCTGACAATAAAATACCATTTCAGGTTTAATGTATGATTGCTGAGATTTATTAATTCCATAAAAAGTTCATCTATTTGTCAATTAGAGCTGCCAATCAATGCATCGATATCTTTTCCCAAAAACAATAATAAAAGCTCCATAAACCCTATTTATTAACATTTTCACCATCAGCTGAACCATTTCCAACAAATGCCATTATGTACATTTGCTTAAGTAATCAAATTAATGCCATATTTATTGTGATTAGCTAACTCCAATAAATCAAAATCTAATTTTCTGCATTTAATTCTCGTTTTGCAGTTAATTGGCTTTTTTTGTATACATTCCTATATACATATCTAGCACAATAGTACGTACAAATATGTACATACTTCGTACGTTTATAAGTAAATTAACACTCACTTTACGTGCTAACCGAAATCGCCGTAATTGGTTTTGACGTTGAAATCGTTTGGACAAAATATTTGTTTTGTGTTGGTTGTGCCGTTTAAAACAAGCTGCCGCCCGTTGATTTTCCGTTTAAACGCTTGCACGTGCATAGAGAAGCAAGCTATGTATTTATGTATAGGCATATATACGGACATATGCACATAAGTGTAAAAATATACGGCATCGGTCATATCAATAGCATCCTATTTCAAAGTGATATTGCTTGCAGCTTATGTTTATTTATTTATTTTGAAGAATACAGTTCGTTCTCTAACAAACTGCATACAAGTCCAAGTTTAAATCTTTGTAGATAAAAAAAAAAAAATAAAAATTTAACAAATTTTCATCCAAATTTCAATTTTTTTACTCAGAAGTGAGCATTTATACGTATACAGTTTTATAGCCCATTCAGTTTGAGTCCAACAATGTGCGAGTTTCAATTGGCTAATAATTACCGCTGATCTTTTTAAGATTTTTTTTGCCGAAGATATTGCGTTTTTCTTACATATAACAATATATTATATCTATTCTTAATTCTTAAAAATAAATAAATAAACAGGAGCGGCAAACAATGTCACTTTGAAATGGGTTGCTATTTATATGACCGATACTGTACATACATAGTATCTGAGCATTATTTGTGCAAGTAAACAAAGATAATCTACGCTTATAAGTGAAAGAAAATGCACGGTGGTGCAGTTAGAGGCACATATACTACATATATGCATACTTAGTATACGTACATATAAATACGTGCTTCTTAATAGAAATGGATGTATGTACATACATATGTACATAGTAAGTGTAAAATAATACATAAGAAAGAGTCATTCGCAATAAATCCGTTGCAAATTACAAGGAAACAGAACTTTTTCATTCAAAGAAGGAATTTGCTGTAAATATTGTATGTAAAAAGTACAAAAGTTAGGTTGCATCAGATTTGTCCAACTGCGAATTTCGCTAGTTTAAAAAAGATTAAAACTTATTGTTAAAAATTTTGAAAACTTTTGAAAAAAAGGATAACTATTTGACACTCTTTGTGAGTACATGGCGTATGAGTTACCTTTAAAAGGAACGCATAAAAATGGCCTGCGATGGTTTTCCCCTTAAAAATTTAATTAGCCAGTTCGGTAGGTATTCGATTATGTAGCCGCTGAGCCTAAATGGTTAAAGGCTCGTACTACGACGTCTCAGGACGTGGGTTCGATTCCTGTTCCGAGCAACATCTAAATTAGAAAAAGTTGTTCTAACGGCGGCGTCCCTCGGCAGGCAATGGCGAATCTCCGAGTGTATTTCCGCCAAGGAAAAACTTCTAATAAAATCCATATTCCATTCGGAGGGGCAGAAAACTGCTGGTTCCTCCATTTGTGTAACATCTGGAGGAGGAGCTCGGCCAAACACTTAGCAAAAGTCTGATGGCAGGAAAATATTTTGTAGGAAACGCAGTTGCAGGAAAAGTTTAAGAACAAGCCAAGGGCGCCTACAGTATTTCGCTTCCACTTTCTTATGAACCGTTGTTGTAAATATAGAGCACTTTCAACAAACCATAATTTCCGCTCATTAAATACGTGCCACCTATGAGGAAGTATTCGTATCGGTACTGTTTTTCCATTGAAATTATAAAACCTCTTATATTCCAAAATATACCGGAAAAATATTAAGATTTACGTGAGCTGAACTGATTTGAAAATACCTCCAAAAGTGGATTTGATTTTTTTTTTGAATAAAAATAGTTTCTTAAAGATTTTTTTTTTTAAATCTCTCAAATGACAAAACGGTCTAAGCTTAAAAAATTTGCATAAAAACATTTTTTAAAAATTTTAAAAATTTTGAACGGAATCGTAATAATGAGATTTTTGAAACTTGAATAACCGAACCTTTTTATTTTTCTTGCTATTAAACTCATTCAAAGGAAGAAAGAGAAAGGTAGGATGAACGGACGTCATTTAAAGTTGAATTAAGATGTCTTGGTATTAAAAAAAAAAAAATTGCGACACGAATGACTTTTTTTGTACAGAAATTGAAAAATAGTAGCGTAATACCTTTCCACTGAGTTCCCATAAGTCTAAATCAAGTTTTTCGTAAATCAAACTTAGAAAAACGAAAAAAACAGCATCAAAAATCTCATCTGTACGATTCCCCTGAACAGATTTTTGAATATTTTTATGCAGATTTTTTAAGTTTAATCTGCTTTGTCATCTGAGGGGACTCTTTTCAAAATGTTCTTTAAGAAACTATTTTTATTCATAAAAAACTCCATTTTGGAGGTATTTTCAAATCGGTCTAGCTTACGTAAATCTTAATATTTTTCCGAAATATTTTGGTGGACGTCTTAAAATAAAATAAATTTCGTAATCCCGCAACTTTTTTTGGTGATGCAGTCTAATGTACATATGTATTTACATATTTACGAGTGAAATTACATACAGAATGTGGTTCCAAAAATAATGCCTTTTAGGTACTAATTTCATTTTCTTTATCAAAAGTTTGTAAATATCTGCATGGAAAGGTAATCGCATATTTTCTTCACGATATTGGAAAATCTGTAACTCGGGAAAACTACGCTGCTAAAATCAGCATTTTGTAGTGCTTTGTAGATAGAACCGTTCCTGCGATTTCATGCCTGCGTAAAAGCGAATTGAAAACTTGATCTTTTAGGAACTAGTACTTCTGAGTTGAAAAGAACCGTGCTATAAATACATTTTGGAAGCAACCTAGTCAAACTGGGTGCTCGTTCAAACCAATGCGATTCACGCACTCACATTCCTTATATGTAAGTTTAAATGTATCTATGTATGATTTAAGTAAATGCATAAGTGCATACCTACATACGTACACACAAACTAAATAAAAAAAATCTGTGGATAAACTGCCGTTGAACGAAGGCGCGCACGTAATTCTTTGGCGTGACTACAGCCATCAGTACCTCCTTACATCCATACGCACATTCATACATACGTACATACGAGGTGGTCGTAAAGCTATTCAACTGAAAACCATTCGACGACAGCAAGTTCATATTCACGGAGAACTGTGTAATTTCATAATTTAGTCACGTAGATTTACTTAACTTTACTTCACTTCTGTGTACTTTTGTGTTTTTCTTTGTCGTGCACTCATCGAAAGCAACAAAGTCATTAGTCATAAAAAAAACTTAGAACGATTGGTCGTATAACGTTGGTGGCACTACCTTTTTGGTGGTTGAAAGAAGAAATTTAGTGGTTTACTTATTTTCCCAAATGGTTTGAGGAAAGAGGCAGAAGAAAAGGCAACAAATTCAGTAAAGTAAGACGTTCAATCCCTAAGTGGAGGAGGAAATGAAAAATAAAGAACACGTACGTGTAGGTAAGTACTGTTATGAAAGTATGAAAGGATTGTACTCAAAAGTTTGGCAGTAGAAATTTTGAGAGGCTTCTGATAATATGCGGTCACTGAAATAATCGTGAGAGACTTACTCTTCAGCGATGGTTTCCGTTTACATTAAAGGTCTAGTAAATAACTTATTGAGAGAAGTGATTGAAAAGTAATCATTTCCATAAATAAGCTCTATGAACTTTCAACAACTATTGCGTGTAATTTCTCTTTAGATATTGATTCATGTTTATGTTAAAAATTATTAGTTTGACTAAGCTTTATATTAGTTTAACGAAAATAAAAATATACATACATACATATCGACAGCTGAGTCATTAGTCATAAAAAAGAAGATCGACCTATTTCGGCAGCCAGTTCGAGAAAAACGATAAGATAATTAATAAAACAAACTTCTGAGCATGTGAGTCCGCGGTTTTTGTGACAGATGAATGAAACAGAAAGGGCTGTCATCTAGAGGATTACCAGAGCAACGCACCGTGATAGAATTGCACACTATGGTGCTGCTCTTGACGCACTGCTGCACTTACCGTCACTTTGTGTTTTCATACGTGGGGAAGCCTTAAAGGCCACCTGGAGTCTAAAAAGAAATGGATGTTGGTATAACCCTGATTGGGGCGAGGCGGAAATTGTGTCTTTTCATTGCCACAGGATAGTACACCACCATTACCTTTATGGAAGGGATTCGATAACGTTGAGTTCCCTAAGGCCGAATGCTGGTTTAATACTAGCACTGAGCCATGACTCACGCATTGTCGAATCTTCACTGATGGCTAAAAACCTGACTGTGGGTGAGGATCTTTATCGAAACTAAAGAAGATAATCTTCACATTTCTCTTGTGTAATATGCTTTGGTCTTCCAAGCTGAACTATTTGCAATTCCCAAGGCCATGTTTAGTTAAAAATAATTGGAGGGGAAGGAGTTTGAGTATCTGTAGTGACAGCAAAGCTGCTCTTAAGGCATTGGCCAGCCTTTTGATACTAGTTTGGCAATGCAAGTGTCGACTAAATTATATTAGTAAACATAACGAGCTGGCTTTACCCTGGGTGCCAGGTCACTCGGGAGTACCTGGTAATTAGACATCTGACCACTTGGCCAGAGTTGGTCATTTCTCGGTCCGCTACTAGTTATAGCGCTCCCACCTTCGACCAGCAATGACTGGGAGGCATCGGGAGGTTGCAGGTAAACAAAACTAATATTGCCTTCAATTTCGGAAGGTCTACCTAGGTTTTGCGCTCATTGGGCAGACCGTACTGCAGACAACTTGTTAGACTGCTGATTGTGATAGGCGTATACGACGACTGCGTTTGCTCATCCTGCTCTGAAGACCTTGAAGAGGATAAGACGGTGGTACACGAAGACTTTTGCCGCGATGTATTGAGGACGAACCCCTGAAGGTTTATTCGTTAATCGTGCAGATTTTAAACTAAGTTAAAAACGTCATGAAAACTGTACAATGGACGGCCTGTAGGCTGAGTGCTGTTTTCTGAACGCGTTTTGTGCTTGGTTCCGGCAAATAAAAAAAAAAGAATTTGGCCTCAAATCGCGGAAAATTAAGATTTTATCAGTCTTATGGCCAGTTTGCTGGAAAAAGCAAGAAATATTCTGGTTTGGTAATTTTTCTTTGTAAACTGTGATTATATTGTTTTAATAACAAGTAATTTTTAAACAAAAACCAAAACCGACTTCAATTTTCATATAAAAATTTAAGATTATCGTTAATTTCTTCATGATCAAATGATCGGATTTAACCCAAATTAGTATGGAAGTACCTGTGAGGTAACACCTTTCCTTAAAAAAAATATTGAAATCGGTTAACGTGGTCCAAAGTTATGTATAACAATATATATATATATATATATATATATATATATATTCCGACCAATTGATAACCTTCTCCGTTTTGTGAAGTCGGTTAAAAATATGGCAAAAAGTTGAAAATAAATCATTTTTTTATTATCAATTGTAAAAGGGCGCTAATGCATAACTCGCTCGGCCGCCAAATAGGTTAAGGCCGGCCCTGTGTATTCTTTTGGCATTTGACTTTAACCGCCCATTACTGATTTTTAACACCGGTTGCGCTTAACTCCTGCGGCTTCTAAACCTGCCCACTTTCAGGACTTTCGTGATCGCGTTTTAAAATTTTAGAACAGAAAAAGTATTAAAAAAATGTTTTCCAATCAGTTTAAACTGATTCACCTTGTAGTTTTTGATTTTTGCTTGGTTTTTCCTAATCACATACGAAAAAGCTTCTATGAATTATATTATTCCTCTTCCTCTAACTTTAGTTTTTAATATGTTGCCAAAGATTTGGAATTTAATGATACAAACGAAAGGTAACTATGTAAATGTACAATCTCTCATTTAATTAGATAGAAAAGCTTTTGATCGGTTGAACGAAAGTTAGGAAATATAAATTTTCGTTCCAAAGGAGTAGCCAGTAATTCCATTTAAAAAATTATTTAAATTTTGTTTTATTTAATGTTATATCCAGGTTTTTGGTAAATACACTAAGAAGAGGTACATATGTTTGTACATACAATAAATGAATATATTAATATAGAAGCTATTATAATTCCGTGCCAATATCGCATGCACATTTCAAGTATTAACTTTTTTTTGCATACATACATATATATAATATATAAGACTATAAAATAAGCATTTGATTCGCACAAAATGGATTTTTGCTCGCACACAAGCAAACCAGCAAATCACTTAGCAGTTCAAATGTTTTTATTTCTTCCTTCCATAAAACTCCACCACCGCGATAGGATACTTAAATTCAAAGAGTACTAAGGCCAACTGTAGATCGCCTTACTTTGAAAAGTTTTGGCTATATTTCTTTGGTTTATTTTATGTTTAATATGTTTTTATAAACGCCTGGCTAGTTATTAAACAAACACTAATAAATCCACTTTCGTAACTTTGTATAAAAATTATGAAAATTCTACAAATTTTCACTAAATTTTCAAACTTTTTATTCAGAATTTTTAGAAAACTTTTGATATGCAGTTTTGTTCAGATTTAAAAGATATATTTTCGGTGTCCGACCTAGTTTTATCGACAATTTTTGCGAAGAAGGGCGGAAATGCCAAATGCAATAGTAAACGAAAATGGAAGCTAGCAAGTAAAAGAGGTTTTTAAAGTTATTTTCAAACAAATATGTATTTAGTCAAAATGCATATATTTAAATTTCTTAATATAGCAGAAAAAAGTCATCACGGTGGCACAAAGAAGGAACTTAACTTTTCCTTGAGATGTGAGCATAACAAGCACAACAAATTTGAGAGCTAATAATTCGAGATTTTCCTGTGAAAACGGGGTGATTAAAAAACGAGCATAGGTTGAGATTATACTTTTATGTGAAAATACTCAGAAAAAAGTCAGCCAATTATACATATTTATCTTAACACAAGATTTAATAGCTATAACCAAATGATGTGTCGAGAAAAGAATATTTAGTTGACGTTACTAAACTGTTTTCTCAGTGTACGACAATCTTTCATCCAGGCCATGATATACATATGAGGCCATGAGGCCAGAGGCGCCTATATACAAACATTTTTTTTTGTAATATAAGAAAGAAAGATCTGTAAATAATAAATGCGGTCTTTTACTAAAAAGTTCATTGCATCTATGACGTATTATAGCAAAAGGGCTTGCCTCGGGCTATTACCGTTTCGATTCTGGTAATGCAGTTTAACTTTTTATGAAATGTCAGTTCGGCTCCTTTGGCACTCAAGGTCTCATATATGTGTGTAATTATTTTCATTGCAGGCATCTAGTGCCATTCACAAAATACTGAGGCGCTTTGTTCGCGTTGTAAGTAAATCTTCTAACGAAGCGCCTTGGCTATACATACGCTGAGAAGAGTTTAGTTACGTCAACTAAATAAGTATGTTTCATCAACAAATAAAGTGGTTATAGTTATCAAATCAGGTGTTGAGGGAAATATATTTAGCTGATTTTTTCTGGGTGTATAGTTTACAAGCTAAATAACCGGATATCATACAGCAAACTTGAATCCAGAAATGATCTGATTTAAATACATATTTACTTATTACAAGCTAAGATATCTTACATTTATATTTATCTACACATCTATCCACACACTCCCTCTGCCACAGCAACGCTTTAATTTTTAAAAGCCGAGCTGACCTAGCCTTTATCACAATTGTGAACAAATTTTATCCCTTGGTATGTTTTCGGTGAACATTTTAAAAGTTCTGCGCGATTTTATGACAATCAAATCAAATTTTTAAAAGCTAACATTAGAATGCGTCAAAAAAAGTACTTCATGAAGGTTTATGTAAACATGTGAACGTATTTACTACTTGTATTAATGCCCATGTACTCATTTAAATATGTATGAGTCTACGCCAGTTATTTTCTTCCGAACGTGCGTATAAAATACAAATTCCATGCGCTACAAGAATGCTTTTCAGGTTACATATCGCACACGATCTTCAAAAGTGACACAACTCAAAATTACACGCTCGCCAGAAAATGCGAAAAACTATCTCTTAGCACATGCTAATCATATGGGCAAGGGGGACTTTAGCTTAGGTTTTTCCAACAAATTATAACAAAAATTTACTCCGGCTTTTGCTAAAAGTGCATAGTTTCAAAAATGCTATATTTTGAGTTGTATCACTTGTGAAAATTGTGTGCGATATGTATGTATATATGTATATAAAAAAGGGCAAAGGAAATCAAACAGCCCACTTAGCTTTTTAGTGGGATTTCTATAAAAAATATAACTTGCAGTTAGCTAAAAAAAGCTAAGTAACTTGAAACAAGTTGAAAAGTAATGTTCAAGTTTCTATTTAAATATCTTCATAACAATTTTACTTTGAATATACCTCTTTACTGCACTTCACAAATACGATTTCGAGCCCAGGACAAATAAAGGGAATATCGAAATTTTATATTATCATTTTGAAGATATGCCAGACGGAGTTCGAATGTTGGACCAGCTACAGCAGAATATGTAAACAAATATGTAAGGTTGAATAAAGTAAATAAATAAACAAGTATTTTATGTCCAAAAGTAGTTAGTTACAAGTTAGTTGACATCTAATGCAGATTGACTATTTCGCTGCGATGGCTATTGAAATATAGTTAGCTTTCCTCAAAGAAAATATACAGATAAAAGTGACCTACAGTTCTTTCCTAATAAACTTCAAGTTAACTTATACATAGTTAGATAAATTTTCTGCAGGGTTGTTACAAGCTACATACAAACATACATATGTTTGTACATATGTACATACCGGCCGGCATGATGACGATTGAAATGCAAATAAGGTATTCAGACGAAATGATTAACATATGTATAAGTCATATGTTTATGTTTAAAAATATTTATGTATGTCTTCATCTATGGAATTATGTATGCGTGTATGATCGTGCCCTTCAAAAATCAACTGGTGCCAAACTGATTTAATTTGCCTAGGCCCGAGGGTAAATATTTGTCCGCATGTAGTTCAAACGCCCCAGTCACTACGAACAAGAATCGAAGTGGTTAAAGGTAATGCTCCGGGATTGTGTTTAAGACGGAACTGCCTTTTATGCTGGGCTGAAGTGTCTTTTTTTATATAAGTATGTTTTCTATGGTATACCACTTTAAGATACCCGTAGTAAGGTCCGAACAGTGAGGGAGAGCTTTTCGTAAGTCCTGAGTTCTAAGACCAGCTTGGTATCTATTTGGACAGACAGATTGCAACGTATTCGGCTGTAGTAAGGCGGCGCACAGTGGTCCGGATTCCAAAAAAAGCACGTATGTACCTTTAAGACGCTCTATATTCCTTATTTCTTAGCCGATTTTTATTTTTTTTATTAATTAACTATAACAAAATTCTTTACAGTATTTTTGGTGTCGATTGTTAAATTACTTGTTTGGTTAAACAATATTTAGTGTCGATTTTGGCAATATGTTAATACAATACAAGGCTTCCGAGCTGTCATATTCTTCGGTAGGAAGCTCTATTGTTTTAGGAGAAGGATTGCTGGCAAAAGGGTCTAAGGTAAGCAAAAGAACGATAAAAAAAACTTGGTCATATTATCTAACCTAGGTATAGGTACCGGGACACAGTGGAGTCATGGGCAATGAAGTGGCAGATATTCTCGCCAGAAATGGGGCTGCACAGGGATTCATAGGCCCAGGACCCTTAACCGGTCTGCCATGGAGTTCCGTTAGGCGGAACTACTATATCTGGATGAAGAACGAAGCACAACATTACTGGACAAATACGGAAGGTAACAGACAGGCCAAGTCCTTCATTCCGGTTATATCAGAAAGGAGAAGCGAATAACTCCTTCACCTCAGTAGGCATGAAGTAAGAATTGTTAGAGGCTTTCTTTCTGGCTACTGTAATGAAACACTTGTCAAATATAGGAGTTGTCAACTCTGACCAGTGCAGGTTATGTAACGAAGAACAGGAAACAGCAGAGCACATTATGTGCCACTGTGAAGCCATTACCAGGACCAGACTTTGCTTCCTACCTAAAAGCACACGACTAGGGACGCTCCGATACCATCAAAGTATCGATACCTACTCAAATGAGTTTACTCAA
>NW_023458558.1:66987963-67005346 GCF_013731165.1 Rhagoletis pomonella
ATTACCTAGTATCGAGGAATGTATGTATGTGATATAACGCGGATTTTTTTTTTTTGAAATTTTGGGATACATTAGAATGCTGGATATATTAATTAGTAAAACAATCCAAAACTCATTACATATGCATTACATTATTTATCACGCGTGTAATACATTACTACTTTTCCCATTGGGTACGTATGAGTATGCATATGTACATATGTATATATACTTAGTAGGAATGTATTAAATTTAATTATTATTTTATTTAATTTTTTCTCCTGACAGATAAAAACGGTCATAGGCTAATAAGTTTAACAGGTTAATGATTGTTGACATTTCTTACGTAGAGCGGCAAGTTCGATTAATGAAATTTGTTTAAGTGAATTACTATTAATAACTATTATTGAATACACAAAGCGAATATTTACTGTTATTTTTTATTCCAATAAATATACATGAAGGTGTTTATGTACATATGTACATACATGTCGTCGGTGATACTGCAAAACGTTCTATGTCACTTATTACCGCCGGTGCTTAATTGATCTTTTATCTGTATCTGACCGCTTCTGGCAATAGTTAATTTTCATCAGCCAAAGGTAGACAGTTTTGTCATTCGTTTATTAGGGTGTAACGATATGCAGATGCATTTCGGTGCACGTAGGAGACCTTCTAAGTGTCAAGGGCACTAATAGACATAGACCGTTTTGCCTTATTACCGACGATATGTACATACATTCATCCGTATACTGATGCTAACATATGTTTCCTATTATAAATTACTCTTTGCCAATTTGCCACACCAATCCTCAGGGGTTTTTGTGAGACGCTGGTAGAATTTAATTAAACTTTATTTTTTACAATTTCTACATTTCAAAATATAGGTGAAATATGTGTGGGCAACGAAAGCTTTTTTTTGCGGTAAAACAACGGAGTGTGTATTCTAAAATACACAAAATTATTGAAAATGTACGGTAAATAAATAAGGGCATGTATGAGCTTTTTTCGCTGAGAAACAGTGTTGACAGAAAAAGTTTCGTTTGGAGCTAAAACGGTCGAAAAAAGAGCTAACATCAGCTAAATAATACTAATAGTAGCTAAAATGAAGAGATAGATTTTTTTTTAAATTGAGCATTATTGGCGTAAAGTTGTTTTAACATTTTCCCTAATTTTATTAAACACCACGAATTTTATAAGTTTAAGTGCTGAAACAAACTTTTAAAACCTAAATAAAGTACATATCCTTCAAACTCAATGCTACGGTACTTATAACACCTATATGTAAATAGACAGTGAGCTAAAAATACTTTACAAACTGTTAAAATCTGCAATTTCAGATATTTGAATTGACCGTAAAAACTTGGGTTACAAGTCATTATTTTCGGCAAAATTTTTGTGACAAGTTTTATTTCCTTCCCTCCTTAAGGTAAAATTAGTAAGGTAAAAATTAATTCCTCGCGATCAGAAAAAGGATTTTCTTCTAATTAATTTTTGAATTCTCTAACCTAGATCCAAGAGTTTATGGTGGAGTCTGTATTTTTACGTCGAACAAATGTATGTTTTTCCACATTTAGAAATTTGTAATTTTACCAACGCTTAAGTTTTGGATTTCCTTTTCTACCGCGGCCGCCTGAGAGAGAATACACCGACCGAGCTTACCGGAGCTCGAATTACTGTCCTGTTAGTTTCAAACTATTAGTTTGTATACCCCCGCGCGCTGTAGAAACTAACCGACTTACTTGCTCATTTCCATTTGCATCAGGAATGGAACTTTTCTAAGTATTAATCGAAATATAAAATGATTGTTAGTCAACACTTATATAATGAAATTGCAGATTTTTAATCTTAATATATTACCAAATACAACTAAAACTTTTTGGAGCTAAAAAAGTGCTAGATAATTTTGGAGAGCTTAAAAAAGAGCCAGGAGTTAAAGCCCAATTTTCGGAGCTAAATAGAAAAATAAAGGGCTAAATGCAGCTCCAAAAGAACAAAATGGCAACACTGCTGCTAAATATGATACAGAGAATAACAATGAGACTTTTAAATACAACTTAATATATATTAGGGATGTTTCGAATGTGGAATTTCAGGCATCCGCGGATGCGAATATCTAACAGCTAACATCCAACATGTCAAGTATTTTTAGGAAACTATTAGAATCTAGCATAATGGCGAGATCGTTGTTTAAACAGCGCTTACAAGATAAAACCTGATATGTTAGGATTTTCTAAACCTTTTTAAAAAGAATTCTTCATTCTCATTCCTCTGACTGTTTCAGAATGTGGGAAATCTGTAACTTCATCAGCGTTTTTCGATTTTAGTTTTCGTAATTCATTTGTAATACTTTCTTCTGCGAATGCTTTGAAAAATGTGTGCTTATGCGAGCTAAATAGGTGAATATGGAAAATAAATTATTATTTTTCAGGAATTAAAATTTTTCACAAAATTTTGAACAAAATTTTGTTTTCAAAGTCGTGACTGCTAGCCGAATCGGATCAGAATGTTTTTATTAAAAAAACACCCCGTTTTTTATAAGCATTATAATCTCAGAAAGTTACATAATTCTTATCTAATTAAAGGTCAGACCTATAGCTTTTAATAATAATTATTTGAGCTTTTTAATTATAATTATAGCTAGACGTTGGCCATTTCTGCTGGAAATCCCTATTGAAGGAGCTTACTCTTTGACCTTAAATAGCAAAGAAGGGACAGTTTTACTACAGAAGTTTTTAGCCAAGGACCCAATGTACATCCCTATGAAAAAATATTACCCGACCAGTAAACAAAATTACTGTATTTAAAATTTTTGCTAAAAATAAACTCCCCAAAGAGCCCCATTTGAAATTATTGAAACGAATATACAGTCGGTCAATAAAGTTAAGGTACAGCGAATTTTTTACAATACGGGCAATGATTTTAAATTTTTTATAAAAATATGGTTATTTCTAAAACGAAACCCCCAAACATTCCACACCTTGTGCAAAATTAAATAAAATTCTGCAAAATTTCATTCAAATAATGGGCATTTTAGTTACGCTCTCTAAAAAAAGTGGAGTATGCAGTTTTTTAGCTCATTCAATTTTAGTATAATAAAGTGCAAGTATGAGGAAGCTGGGACTTACCATTGATTTTTGGAAAATTCTTTTGTTGAAGGTGTCACACATTTTTATCCATATAAAAAAATTATCGAACACTATTTTATATGGAGAAAATGAGCGACAGCTTCAACAAAAAAAAATTCTAAAAATCATTGGTAAGTCCTAGCTACCTCAAACTTGCACTTTGTTATACTAAAATTGAATGGGCTAAAAAACTGCGTACTTAACTTTTTTCTAAAAAGTGTAAATAAAAAGTGCAATATTTGAATGTAAATTTGCAAAATTTTCTTTAATTTTGCATAAGGTTTGGAACTCTAATCTTTGGGGTTTTTGTTGTAGAATTAACCATATTTTAATAAAAAATGAACGAAAAATAAAATATTAGTTTTTGTTATTTTATGGCCTTATAAAAATTATATTCAACAAGTTTTATTGAGCTTGAGGCCGTTGTATTCCGGAAATTACCGAAATAGCTATCACTTCTACCATTTCTTCAAATTATTTTTGCTTTTCCACAATAAGTTTTTCGTTAAAAACGGCCTCAAGCTCAATAAAAATTGTTGAATAGAAAAAAAAATATTTAAAAAATACTTACCGGTATAGTCAAAAACTTGCTGTACCTAAACTTTATTGACTGACTGTATGTAACTTCAAAGGCAAATCACGAAATTTTGGCTAAGAATGACAGTGCACACTTTCTTCTTTTGTGCGTCGTAGATTTTTTAAGATTGATTAAAACATTTTTATCAAAGTTGATAAATATGAACTTTGACCTTTGCGATTGCAAAAGCGAATATTAATATTAATGCGGATGTTCCGCGGTTGCGAATGTATAATATAATAGTATAAAGGAAAATTGAGTTGGACGAGTGTTTCTTTAATATACTCTACCGATAGGAGGGTGACGTTTTTTATTTAGAATTTTAATAGGGTTGAATTCGTTGAATTACAGAAGATGAAAGGTCAAATGAAAGGGATTGGCCTCGAAAAAAGCACGAATGTTTAATTTTTTTGAATTGGGTTCCCAGCTGTTAAGAAAATTACTATATTCAATCATAATACGAGAATAATGCAATAATGTATTATTTTTTTTTTGAGTACGGTTGCCAGCTGTTAAAAATGATAAGACCTTCTCCGTTCGTTGGCGTGAACAAAACCTGTTATTTTTTTTTGTTTAGCTTGATACAAAGCAATGTCGAGATTTTTTGACAACGCGTATCTCGAAAATTCCTGAACGGATTTGGACTTTTGGGGATTTTGATTATTTAATATAATAATCTGTAGCGATAGGGGTGTTATTTATAGTACTTAGAATTTCTATAGGGCTTCCACCTGCCTAAAAAATTATAAGATCCGTTCGATGCACTACAAAAAGCGAGATGTCAAATTAAAGGACTTAGTCTTCAGATGTTTAATAATGTATTATTTTTTGAGAAGGGTTGCCACCTTTTTAAAGCTATAAGATCTTCCCGTTCATTGGACTAAAAAATCGTGAAAGGATATGGTCTCTGGATGTGCGATAAGTTTTTTTTTAATTAGTGAAGGCATTTTTCATTAGTTGTATCAGATCCGCACAGTTCATTCAATTTCAGATGTGCAATAAGCTATTACTTTTTCGAAGAGGGTTGCCACCTATATGGAAAATTATAAGATGTTGGCTGGTCGTTGGAATACGAAAAATGATGTGTCAAATGAAAGGGCTTGGCCTCTGGATGTTCAGTAATGTTTATAAATCTTGAGTAGGTTCGCCCGCTTTCTAAAAATTGTAAGGACCATTCATTGGACTAAATAATGAGGTACCAAGTGAAAGGATATGGTGTCCGGATGTGCAATAAGCTTTTATTTTTTAATGGGATTGTCACCCCTTTAAAAACTACCACATTACTTATAATACATGAAGGCATTTTTTGTTAATGACATCACAGTTGCACAGTTCATTCAATTTTAAAAATGAGGTGTCCAATAAAAGAGCTCGGCCTTAAGAATTGCAATAATTAATTTTTTCGAAAAGGGTTGCCACCTTGTGGGCTGTTCGTTGGACTAAAAACTGAGATTTCAAATTTTCAAATATAAGAACTTGGCCTCCAGATATGCAATAAGGTTTTATGTTGTTAAATAGAGTTGCCGCCTGTCTTAAAAATTATAAGAGCCACATTTTTCGTTACACTAAGAACTAATGACCAAGCCCTTTCATTTGACACCTTATGTTCTTAATGTGCGCAAAAAAGCTTTGTTTTTTGAATAGGGTTACCACCTGCTTTCTCCAGATACGTATCCTTACTTCCTTACTTAATAATATAAATTCGAAAGTGAGTTTGTTTGTTTGATACGCTTTCACGCCTTAACCACTCAACCGATCATCATGAAATTATGTATACTGCTGTCATTTAGCCCAACTTAAAATATAGGATAAATTTAATCTCAATTAGAAAAGGGGGCGTGCCACCTCCCATACTAACGGAATTTTTCGTACTGCATTTCTCAGGAAATATTTTTCATAAATTACTGGAACTTGGTATGGAGATATATAAAATCATTATCTACTCATAGATGAGGGCTGCCACCTTAAAAAAAAAATCAAATTCAACTTCAATTAATGGAGTTATTTATTTGTAAATTATATAAAAAAATGTATGTCAAGAGGCTTAAAAAACTGTAGTTTGAATATATTTTGAAGGGGTTGCCACCTGTTTGAAAAGTCAAATTTGTATTAATTATACACAAGCTATCTGAAGAATTAAATATGGTTGTCTAACGAAATATTGTTAAGAAACCTTTAGTTTGAAAGTTTTGAATAATATTTAAGTCTTTCACAAGGGTTGCCACATTCTTAGAAATTGATTTCAATTATTTAAAATTAAGTATTACAGTATAAGGTGCGCGATTTATCGGTGGTGATTTGACATTTACCACTGCACAACTCAACCCGGGTGTCTCCGAATGAAGCTCTAACGCCTAATAATACTGGCAAATCACGTCCATTGGGCCAATCGTAACACACAATAGTTCGGTATACTCAATGGCGCAACAGGTCGATTAAATCTAACATTCACGGCACCTTTTCTAACTTGGCGATTATTCTTAATGACTCCAGCGCCATCTGGCAGCCCTTTTTGGCGATAGTATTGCCTTTACCGTTACCAATAAATATTTTGAATATTAGCCAAAGTGGATCATAAATACGATTTTTAGTAATAACTTCACTCCAGCGCCAACTGGCGGGTGAAATTTTGAAACTGCACTATCCAGAGAGCCACTCAAAAGTACACAAGAAATTTCGTTAAAATCGGTCCGGGTATTTAGAAGGATTTCACTCACAAACACACAGACAGAAGAGTTAAATATATAGGCTTTTACGGCGCCATGTCCGCTTTTCAAATAGCCCATTTTTCTCCATGAGTATAAGATTGATTTCATATATTGCCGTACCGAGTTTTTTTTGTATTCTACCATGAACACTTTCAGAGATATGCAGTATGAACAAACCGACTGGTATGGGAAGTGCCACGCCCCTTTCATATATCGAAATTTTTTTAGCCTATAATCATCCTTGGGACGTATGAAGCAGGTGTCCGAAATTTCAAAAAAATCGATTCGCCCGTTTGCGAGCTTTGCGAACTCATAAAAAAACAGCTTTTAAAATATACATATATTGTTGTAGAAGATTTCTATGAATCTAAATTGTTTTGAATTTTAATCACAATATGAGTGTCAGACGAAAGAGGTTTAAAAAGGTTGCCAACTGTTTAAAAGTTTAAAGTCAAACTATTCAGTAATATAAATGAATTGGTCGAAATGGTCTTGAAAGGGCTTCAAAACTACATGTAAGAGGTTTCCATCTGTTCAAAAGCTCAAATTGAGTTCAGGGGATAACTTAATTGAAAAAGTATGACAATTGAAAAGTTTAAGAATGTTTTAGTTTGAAAATATTTTGAAGATGGTTAAACAAATATTAAACCTCCTGTTCTTTAGTTGAGTTTTTTTTTTAAATAAATTTTACTCAGTGTAGCACGTAGAAATTTCATACACTCATCGAAGCGGGTGAGGGCGATCTAGTGTATACATAAATTCTTACATATCGTCACCTGAAATGCAAAAAGACGTAACAATATCCAAACTGAAATGGAAAACGTCGTGACTAATATTTTCATTTTTATTTTATAAAATGATGTGGGTAGTTGTAATTCGATGAAATCCATCATATAAATAAAAAAGTGAATTTCGAATTATTTACATTCAGCGCGTGGCAACGCCTCGCTTATATATTCATATTCGAACTTGCCTTCTTATATTTTCACCTTCTCTTTCGAATTCATATTTATATTCGTATTGGGCTTCGAAATCGTCTTCGGTTGCTTTGTCCGAAAATCTTAATTTGCCAACCTTATTACTGCGATGGTTCTAGTTTTTATCGTTAATATGTATTGGGATAAGACAAAAACTGATTATCGGCTAGTGATGTTCTTTTATAGGCAATAACGATATTTTCTTATTGCGCCGTTGTTCAGTAATACCAATGAATATATTAGTTTAAAGATTTAATAATAAAATAACTTGTTCAGTCTAATCCTTATGCAACCTTTACAAAGCAGTCATAATTTGAAAGATAAAAAAATCCAAACAGAATCGCTGCAAATAGCTCACAATATTTACGTTCCAAGTATGAAACGAGAAATCTTTAATTGGCTTTATCTGCTGGAAATTGTTATAATTTGAGTTATGTCGTTAATGCAGATTTGTATGTTCACATCAAAGCCCCGTCACGCAAACTCAAATTTGGCTTATGCCTAAAAATATATCCAATTCACTAATTTGGCACTGCCTACAAATTAAAAAAAATTTACGCCTGCAGACGCCCCGCGCCCAGCGATTTGGTGTTTTCTGTAATTTCGGCTCAAATTCACAACAAGCCCATCAAATCGCCATGATGTATTGTGGTAGCTGACACGTGCAGGCTTTTCAAAGGAAACATTTAAATGAATAAAAAAAAAAGGTTTTCAGAAACCACAGACATTATTCAGCGGGATTTGCACAACCACAGCCGGCCGTGATGACAGGCGAAAACTTGAGTGGGAAAAATTAAACATGGTAAACTATAAAAAAAACGCAAAATACATATACATAGATATGTAAAAATGTGTGTGATTGGCAAAATAAAATTGAAAAAAGCTAATGAAGGCAATTTTCATTTTGTAGGCGTTTCTGCTTACATGCATGCGCTCATATTTGCAGAGCCGAATTAACATGTTTGGGGACTGAAAGGCCGAACGACATGTGGGCGCTCTTTTATTTTTCTATTTATACCGATTACCTGTAGATTAAGTGTAATACATTTTCTGAAAATTCCTATCACTACTGCATTAGTTTGATAGCACCGTGCGGAAGTAAATTTTACGCACAAAAAAATCAATATCGAGCCCTAACCGCCAAAATAACGTAAGCGACAGTTTTTTTCAAAATTTTCTTTTTGATGCAGAAATATTCCTAGAGCGTCTAGATGCATTTCTGCATAAAAAAAAAAATTAAAAAAAAAATGTCGCTTACGTTATTTTGGCTGTTGGGGCTCGATATACTCGCAAACAAAGGGCCAAAAATAGTAAAACTGCGTTTTTAATTTTTCTTTCTGACATCAGTGTTTTTTCAAATTTCAACGATATGTTCAATGCAATGTAGAATAATAATATGGGCGTCGAACAAAAGGGAGTTGAATAAAAATGAAATGAATTGAAAATTTTCTTCTAAAATTTTATGCTTGAACATCCTTGAAAATTTTCAGTATTTATAATTGAATAAATTACATGATAAAGACTGTATCCCGGAATCTCGGGATTGAATGCCCTAGTATGAAGGTACGATAAATTTGGGTTTCGTGGCGAAGGTGTTAAAATTGTACTTACACTTGCATGTAACATACGGCCGTGGCGTTGCAATTTGATCGCAATTAAAATGCAATGTGAATTGTGAATGCCGATGCATAGCGACAAAAAACATCACTTAAAATTAACAAAGCATGAAATTTGAATGCCTGCACAAAGCGAATCGCAATGAATGCACCACACCACATACATATGTACATGCCAGGGATGTTACGAATATTTGCATTCACATCATTTTACACATTCGCATTCGCATCAAATGATTCGAATGTTTTGCGAATGCAAATGTCCACTCTAATATTGTTGAAATGGCACTAGGTCTGTCTAACCTGGGTGCGGACAATAACCGGCTTTTAGCTTCAGGCGCTAAACGGGTAAGCAGTATAACAAGCAAATTGATGGGCCTTCAACAAGTACTGCTAAAAGTCTTAGATTCCTTGAGCGAAATCGAAGGTTCGGATGTAGAATCTGGAGACATTAAAAAATATGAGATTAAGGTTCAATTGAAAGCCTGGATTAAAGAAAACAAGCTTATTTCGGTGAAAATCCTCTCGATTGGCGGAAAACTAAACTATAATACGAAGAATTCACAGATCTGTAGCTCGTTTCTGTAAAAATTCTCTACCAAGGCGAATTGAAATATAAATTCGCCGCCCTATTCTCTACTGATAATGAATAGTAGAGAATGACGTACATATATTCTCTACCAGTCGAGAAATAATCGGTAGAGAATAGTTACAGAAACGAGCTACTGGCCCGCAAATATTTGAGCGCTCCACCCAAGGCGCATCCATATAGGGTGGACCCTATTGCATATAAGTAAAAGTGCCGTGTATTTTGTTATTGCTTTTTGGTACATCCGGATGTCAAAACGAAAGAAAATAGTAGATAAATTTCGCAATTTCTTTTTGTTGACATTCCGAAGTTACACAGGATGACATTCTGCTGTACTAGTGCGGAGACAAAAATCTCATATCAGCTGCTCAAGTAACACCACCTTGAATAGATGCGCCTTGGCTCCATCCGCCAGCGTTCTAAGTGAGCAATTGTTTAGTGCAGCAGGCCTTATATACGAGCCTCAAAGAAATCGCCTCAAGGGAGAAAAAGCAGCAAAATTACGTTTTTTGAAATATAATATGCCCCTTTTGAACTTTGACTACTAGATTAAAATACTCTACAAGTTAAGCACTCGTTCATTGTTCTAATAACTTACAAAATTTTTAAGTAATAAGAACGATGACATAAGTTGATTATAGATTTTATAATGTTATTCCTAACATTCGCATTCCGAAAATTCGCATTCGCGAATGTGAAAAGTATGGCATTCGCAACATAAGGTCCATTCTTTTGCAACCGAGCTACAAAAGAACACTCGCTTAAATGATGAAATAAAAAATACGCGACGTAGGAGTAGTGTTGTTAAGTGAAAAAACTGCTCTATTGTGAATTGTTAATGAGAAAATGGAGAGGGAAATTTATGTTTTCGTATATACATTATTTATATTTTAAATAGGCATATATATTATGCAAATACCTCGCATAATTATTAACTTCAATTGTTTTTTGTGTCTAAATCCCGTTGAACTATGTAATCAGATGTTTCTTGCCACCTACCAGCAGGGTTGCTTAAGTAGCTAAAAGTTAATTTTACCCGAGTTGAGAGTTCTTTTCTCGCTCGCTTACAAAAAAATGCAGCTATAGTACATATATACACAGCAGCGGCGTGCTAAATAGCCTCATGAAATTCGTAAACAATGGCAAAACAGTTGAAATTTCAAAGCGAGGTTTTGCTTACAAATATGCGAAAATAAGCTGAGGAAAAAATGCAAACTATTTTAAGGGGCAACCTACACAACTGCAGGGGCTTTACTTTTGCCAGGGTGTAGTTGAGTTCAGATTCATATTTAGTAGCGAACGTGTGGAATGTATTATATATGTATGTACGAGTATTACATCAGAAGCACCAATGAAGGCCTGCATAAACACCATTTCATGACGCGTATACTATAGTTAAATAATATGAAGTGAAGTGATTCCGAGATATGACAAATGCATAAACGCAGTAAACGAGATGCATATATCTATGTAAAAACAAATTTTATTCTAGGTTGGATGGGTAACACAGTAGAGGATTTCATCAGACCTGTTCTTGCAATCTCTTTAAGCCAATCTGATTCTGTCTAAGTTCTCGAATACGCGGTTGAAAAAGTTGTATAACTTCATGTTATTAGACCATATAACCGGGGAGGATAAAGACATTTCAATCAGTAATTAATTTTAAGACTAAAGACTCACGACCAAATATTTGCACTAGCTGAAAAGAAAGGTATTTCTTATTTATTTAAAAAAAATTCAACTAAGACTTTCTTAAGGTGCGGTTAAACGTGGCAATGCAAGCGCTTTTTTCTATGCATTTTTCTGTCAAAATGCGAAATCGAAAGTCTACTTTTCCGAGTAAACAGCCAGAAAGTCCTTGCTGCTGAAATCACTTTCGGACAAAAAAAATTGCAGGGTGTAACTGCAACGGAAATTATGCAAATCGCTTTCGAGAAATAATTTCAACTTGCACGTGCTGCACTAGCAATTTTCATTTTTGCTGCAAGTGCTGTCAAACCTATCTAGTGTTACCATGGGATGCGTTTTTTCGCGAATTTGTATAAAATTATAAAAATCTTGAATAAAATATAAAATATACGTGTAATTAATTTATTCTACTGATGTGGAGTATTGATGCATGAGACATTTTGTGACTGTTTTGTGCACATTTTAGCAGGTTTAGTAAATTTTTTAGGTCATTAATTTTGTCATTAGCATAAAAATATTTGGTAACAGAGCTGAAAGTTGACTTGTCTGCATTCACCGTGTAAATAGAGAAAAAGTAATATGGGAAAGTTTGATTTTCCGAAATAAAAACTGCTTTCGAAAGCCACTTTACATGCAAGGTGTAACTACTCCTGAAATCTCTTTAGGTGTGTAGGAAGGGATACAGCGTAAAGTTTTGAACTGAGGAAACTTTGGAAAATTCTACGGTATCGTACTGAACATTATTTCGTTGGCTAGTAAGCTATAGTTGTAATAAAAAAAAAATAAAAAATGTATGTGAAATCAGACTGAATGACTATTTTCTTTACGTAATGACACGAAAATTATTTAATTCCCAACTTTGTTGTTAGAATTGTGGCATTTAGCGACTAGTACTTAAGTAATACATAGATTTTTAAAATTCGCTGATCCGATTCCTTCATACAACGCAAGGTGTGCATTATTAAACTTAAAACTTTTACGGCTTTTTAGCATCTAAGAACCTCTAAAGAAGTGAACACAAAATTTCGAAATAGGCTAGAAAAGGCAAACATCTAAAAAATAATCAAAAAATACATTTATTTTAGAAATGTTTATTTTACAAGTGCAAAGAGAAAAACTATGAATTAGTTTCATTATTTGAAAAATTTCTACTTTGAGTTTTGGACTATTTTCTCTTTTCGATTTTTTAACTCACAAAACTTTAATCCCTATAGTTGTAGTAACATTGAACCACAAGATGTATTTTGAAGTTTTCTGGCAGCATTGCTAGACGTGAGTTGATTTAATTTAAATAAGTAACGTTTGAAACTTTCATTTTATCAGGAATAAGGGCTTTTTTTCCCTTTCCTTTACAATTAAAGGTAGAAAAGGCAAAAAAAGCAACATTATATGTGTACATATGGTATCAGGGAAAGCCCACGATTTAGATTCTTAATCGAATATATTCTATCTTGCTAGCAGAAAAAAGCCAATTTCCATAAAATCCGTTCCCTGAATATTATAAATGGAATATTTGACTCTCCATTACTCTAAGAGCGCATTCATCTTCATATAAATCTTCGGAGTAATGACTTGTCATTCCTATGGCGCGTTGGAACAATTTATGCCTCGAATGCACCTATGTATGCCTAGAACATTGAAAGAGTTAAACGAAATTTCAAGTTTCTTGACTTTTGATTTTTCGCTATCTAAATATAATTTAAAATTATCGCTCAATAATTTTTTTAAATGATTGCGAAATATGTACATAGTATTGATGCAAGTACAGTTAGTTCTATGTATTATGTAGGAAACCTTATACTTCCAGATTTACTAAATGAATATATTTATCGTTATTTCTATCGATAAGTTGTATATACTCATGGATATACTCAGAGGGAAAATTTCTGAATACAACTTAATCGCTTGCGAGCGGTAAGAATTATAATAATCGAAGCATATTCCTCCAAAATTGTAAGAATTTTTTTCTATTTGTAAACTTGAATTTGTATAGAAAATTTTCAAGATATTCTCAGTCACAAAAAATAGAGTTCCTGCAAGAATTAACATTTAAATCGTATAGATTGTCAATTTTACTTTAAAACCTAACAATCGCGAATCTTCACGATTGGCTAACACTCCACTTCAATCTGCACTTTATTTGTGATTCGAGTTTTTTAATTGGCTTTAATATGAAAATTTTTATATGTACAGACGCTAATTTGTTGTAATAGCCGTGTATACTATGTATGTATTTATTTATACGCTTCGTTAGACGGAGAATACCTACAAGCCATGTTTTGGGATTAAATGGTCATCATTTGGTTGCTTAGTGATGCGGAAAAAGAGTTAAAAGCTAATCACATATGTAGTATCTACATGATTTTATGAATATCTGTGAAATATATATTTATATATATATACATATATATATAGACAAAGTTTTTCATTCAATTAAAGTAGAAAATAAAATTTGAATTGACCTGCGATTATGTGCAAAGTATATGTACATATGTACATATGTTGCTTTTTTCGTTAAACTTTTTACTGTAGCTTCAGGTTTCACCGCCGTTTTGGATACTTCATCATTTGTACGAAAAAATTATTTTCAGGAAGTAAAGATTTGGTACATAATTTCACACGGTTAAAATAAAACAAAAGCACTCAAACCTCTAGTCCCCTTCGGAAGTATTTAGGTAGGTATACCATAGTGATTAAGCCGAGTAAAGTCAAGGTCATACTTGAGGCTAAGGAACTTTGTGGGAAAATTTTAATCTAGTTGCCATGCAATATCACACAGTCTTTACCTTATAATTTCAAAGCCTGCTTGAAAACTACGAACACAATTGTGCTCGGCATATTAACCACAAAGTAAGCACATAATGAAAGTTGCTTAGCATCTAATGTTGCCTACTTAAGGGGGCACCATTTACAAATTTACGAAAACACACCTCAAAACTATACTTTTAATATCCCAGCAAAAAAAAACTCTCCTACATCAGAAGAAGAAAAAAGTTATCAATCCCTTGGCTCTCACTCTCATTTCAAGAATTCATTGATTTGACGTAGGCAAGTTTACTATAATATAGATCGACTTGCCCATCAATCTTTGTCGTCAAGCTCAACCAACGAAAGATCTAGGAAGTGCGCAACTCCATAGGGACAAAGGCGTCAGCTAAGTGAGGTGTGGATTTGGGGGCATACGAAGAGGTGCCGTGGGCCACGAGATGACTCTCGGCTTGCCGGGCACTCGTTGGGCACATCTGTGCTTATCCTGCTCAGGAACGAGTTTAGCCTGCTGCAGTATCCAGAGCGAAGTTGGGCTATGCTGGTGCGACTCTCCCGAGGCAGACAAAGCTCTGTCCCGTCCACGTCGGGGGGTTGTTCCCAAAGCGGCATTCACAGGTCGGGAGTCGATATATGTATGTAAGTCGAGACCGACTCCGACAGGCCATAGTGTGTATGCTGTCGGGCCCAGAGGTTGTTTTGTGAACCTCCACATATTATGTACAATATGTACTAATATTGTACACAAGTATATACATACATCGATTTTCTCGCTCATCGTATTCGCGCTTAAGCAGTAACATCACAATAATTGGAACTGAGAACGTTGTACGGATGTTATCGTTAACCACCATGGCAGCGAAAACCATAACCCCTTTGAGCCAAGAAAAGGTGGGGTATGGGGTAAAATTGTCGTCTAGCAAGGGGCAAATCAGTGGTGAAAAGCCAGAGCGTGCAAATGCCACCGTTTGCTTAGTAATCTCGTAAATTTTTATTATTTATAAACAAAAATTTAATTAAAACGACATGCCACCTTCGGCAATTTGCACGCCAACAACGTTCGTTTGGCCGGTTGTGAAGGTAGTTAGTTTTTCGCGCAAAATCGAAATGAATTTTCATAATATTGCGAATTATAAAGTGCGTGCGTTCATGCTTACACTAGAGCAGGTGCGTGTGTTTGCACTGTGGCTATGTGGCTATGCGACTACACCGCCAAAGTCATTGCTGCCTGCTGCAGCTGTTACTACTTTTGACCTTGGTCGCGTGTGGTGGCAACTCAAAGCAAACAAAATGACTGAGCTTTATGGTGCCTATAATGGTGCTAAGACTCCTCCACAACCGATAAATGCTACCAACTAAGAGCAAAGTAAAATATTACACACTGCTAGCTTAACACTTTGAGCGGATCATACTTACATGCATACATACCTATTCATAAGCGTATAAGTATTTACTCCCCCGCTCTGTGGAAGTACTACGTGTTTACGTACTTAGCGTTGAAGCGATTTATATGCTCTTTGGTAGGAACTGGATGTAATGAGTCCCCTGCGTATTGTGGCATCACGATGGTATTAATTAATATATTTATCTAGGAGTGCATCCATTAGTAGACCATAAGCACCAATTCCTTGCCCTATATTTATAAAGGCATATTAGCTCTCTGAGAGTGTGTGTAATAAAAGTGTATCACGGGATTTATGTGGCTATAAATCATTGTGCGTTTGTAGTCAAAAAGTCGAACGGTACAAAAATGTGGCTACCAACTACTCGTTGCATGTAATTAAATACATATGTGCGTATGTTTTTGGTATTTACTTTTTTTCTTGTAACAATGTCAGTTCGCCTTAATGTATTCCACCTCAATAATCCTTATGCCACCTTATCAATTAATTTGCTTTTACAAAATAATTTATTTGGGTGAAAAAAACGCTAATTGATACTACTAGTGAGGACTTCTTTTATATGTAGTGTAGGGAGTTATAAATGTTCATAAATTCATGATTTTGATAAATCATTTTAACCAAAAATGTCATTTTATTGCTTATCGTGGAAAGCAATATTGCAACTAATTAGTGAAATTATATGACTTAGGGTCAAGAATTGTGGCACGTGCATTTATCACACAAAAAATAATTTTTAAGCGCCTACACATAGCCTTTGAGTTGATTGCTTTTATCGTTTGAGTTGTTATTAGAGAACATGAAATCTTCAAGGTGAAGTTGTTACACTGAAGACTTTTTGCTAGTCGCATGGAGCCTTAATTTTGATTAGCGTAATGAAATCGCCGCCATCTTGAAAACAGTGGTAGTCAAGGTTTTTATCCATGAGAAGAACAGTTACGCCTTATAAACTAAACTCACACAAGCATACAGAATACCGGAAAGTCCGACAAAAAATCCTATACGGTCCCGCTTCAAGACTCAACACTTCGATGCCAAATAGTGCAAGCAATGGCTTCCAGAACGGACAATAATTTTTAGTCTAATGTTTTGAGATCTGGGTTACCAAACGTCCAATCAACCGTGAAATATGTTTTATGCCAAATTTGTGGCGATTTTCTCATTGGTATCGATGAATTCTTTGAATACGCTTAAATACAACTCTGTTTTTTAGTACTTCTATGTTCATCTCTGAGCGAGTAAACTATCGGTCTGTTTATGGGACGATTTTTGTTTTTTTTTATGTTCAAAGAATGCGGGAACCGCCGGATTTCCACGGTCGCCTATACCACCTGTCACCTTGAATAAATTCACGGTAGGCAGCACAAAAATTTCGATAGATTTGCAGTGGTTGCAAAATCCGAAATATTTCCTGTTGTTTGTAAACACATTTTTGTAGTAAATGTCCTTTTTCAAATAGCCCTTAACTTAAAGTGGGTATATTTCCTGATTTATGAAAATGGATATCTTCAATTCGTGTACCAAAACATTTGCTAGTACCACCTGAATAGAACAACTTACTTTTCAGAACGTTGGTTTTTTCTAGCACACTCCTCTGTGTAGTACATTCATATATTGAAATTTAATGCTTTCCACCAGAATTAGGAAAGTTTTTTTTTCCTTTAAGTATGAACCTGTGTTCTGGTCTTAATGGGTTTCGTACTTTAAATTTTAGGCATCAATAATTCACCGGCGGCCGCCACATCTATTGGCCAATGTCACCTATGTGGGTTGTAGGGATGTTAATTTTTTCGATTTTTACGATCCCGGGATTTTCGGGATGTCTTAGGTTCAATCCCGTGCGAAATTTTTTTTAATTTCACTCTTATTTCAACATATTTTCATTAAAAGAAAAATTCTGATAAAAATAAAATATTTCACACAAAAAAACAAAAAATATAATCAATAATTGCAT
>NW_023458558.1:67005356-67005525 GCF_013731165.1 Rhagoletis pomonella
TTTTTTTTTTGTCGATTCATTGCAGGTGTTGCATTGATGCTACACTTGTTGCTGTCGGCACTTACTTTTTCTTGTTATTGCTATTGTCATAAGTATCATTGCTCTATGCTGCTGATTGCCATTCACTTTTCATTATACGTTGTAAGTTGCAATGCGTACGATTAACTCT
>NW_023458558.1:67005535-67012699 GCF_013731165.1 Rhagoletis pomonella
TCCGGGATCGTAAAAATCAAAAAAATTAACATCCCTAATACATACATACTGTATGAGCAAATCTCACGAGTTGTTACTTTTTTCGACAGAAACGTGTTTTTGGTCGAAAACGGAGGCACACTTATTTTAGAAAATGCATTATCTCCAGTTTTGTATAGAGGAAAAGATTCCAACTCGAAATTGTATTTAAATACAAATTTGAAAAGGATATGCTAAACAAAATAAAAATAACCACTCGTGCTCATTTACCTGTAGTTGCGTATTTAAAGGTTCATTCGTCTTGGCAAGAAGAACATTTTCACCGTTTTGAAGTACATACATATATAAAATTATTACAATTAAAAAAGTTCGTAAAATTTCAAAAACTACAAAATAGCTGCGACAGATATTCTGCATGCTGCCATTTTTTTAATGTCGTGGTAAACTCTTGAAACGTCACAGATATGTTGTATTTGATGCCAAAGTCCGTTACCTCTAATATGAACATTCTGTTTGAAAACTTCTTAAAGTTATTAAAAAAGTACACAATTATGATAAAATTATTCAAATACTTGATTTATTTTTTATTGTACTTGTATCTCGAACTCTATTGATTGAAATAGATGCAAGAAGAATGCTTTAGCGTTTTTGTTTTTTTTTTTGCGAGAGAAGGGAGTGACAGTAAAAAACAACTGCGATTTGCTCATATACGCTTTGGCTCGTTTAATTGCAATATACACGAATTTAAATTTCAGCTGCACATGTGTCCAATATACAAAAATACATATGCACGCTGCCTAAGGCTATTTCGTTTCATATGCATATACAAATTTTTTATGCATGTATTTGAACATTCATACAAAGGCAAATAACTGCTCATATTATTGGAAAATTCGGAGTCTCATGGCAAGTGCGTGTGTATCCGACAATGCATGAATTTTCCCTTAAGCTGGCCACACACGCCGAATTTCAAAATACGAATGGCATAAGTAACGGTACACCAAAAGCAGTGACCAACTTTTTTGGATCTTCTGGGTAAACTAAATACTTTCAATAAGCTTGAAAAGTGTTTTCTAAAATCTGTTGTCTCTGGTTAGAGTTTTTGCAAAAGTTTGGTACCGAAGATGAATTTTTTTTTTACGTGACAGCGGTTTACTTCAACTAACTTTTAGAAGCGATTAATCGTGTCTAAATTAACACACGTTCGGAAGTTAACAGCATGCATATTTTCAGTACAAAAATCTAAAGTTAGCTGCCGAATGTGCCGAACACCTCTCCAATGTAAAAACGGCATTATAAGCGAAAAGGATTCAGGATTAAAGGTTTAAAGGATTCAGTCTTAAAGTTGATAAAATTGGCCTACCCAGTTATTAAAACGCTCATAAACTGCCAGATTAAAAATACATTCCCTAAAATTAGGCAATCTACGCAAAATATACTATGGAATGCATAGCCTAGCCAAGAATGATAGAATACAAGATTACGCCGTCCTGGTCGTTGACATTTGTGTACCACAAGTAAACAATGAATAGAGCGAAAAGAAGACGAGTTGAAACTGCCAAAACAGTTCACTTTACAACGAAAAACCTGTTTTACTTTTGATAAATGCGAAAATATTGCATTTTTCATTTAATCTATTAGAGAATAGTGCACGTTTTAGGGCACTCGATTGCTTTCCAATTAAGGCTGCTGCAGCAGTTTGATCTCAGCGGGATTGATTAGTTAACTTGCTAAAAGAGGCTGCTTGGAGCAGAAGCGAAATCATTCTGAAACGAACGGGAACGGTTTTGCCGCACCCAATATACACACTTGCATCAACGCATCTTGCATCCTAACGGCTGTCGCAATTTAACACACGCCATTTAATTTTATTAGTTTTTTCGCAGTGTTCAACTCAAAAATCACTCACAAATTGCAAATTAACACAATTAAATTCACTTATAGTTCAAATTTCTCTTTGCCGCTTAAACAACTGTCAAAATCAGCAAAACCAAAGTAGCGCTACACCGTGTAGCCTAGCTGGACCGACGATGGCTTTTTTTTAAACAAAGATACAGTCATTTGCAAAATAATAGGGACACGATATATTTAATTTTTTTTTTTATAAAGAAAACCATATAAGTGCAAATTTTAAACTTTGTAGAAAAATTTGAAAAAATTAACAAAAGTTTACAACAGCAACAAACTTTTGACTAAGAACTTTAGGAAAAAAATTTAAGTATGTAGTTTTATAGCCCATTTAATTCGAGCTTAAGAAAGTGCAAGTTTTAAGTGGCTAAGGATTCGTGTTGCTTTTTGGGATTTTTTTTGCGGATGGTGTTATTATTTTCTTCGATACAGAAAAAATTTTCGAACATACTTTGTATGGAAGAAAATGCGAGACACTGTCAGGAAAAAAAAATCCAAAAATCAACGAGATTTCTTACGCTCTTGAAACTTGCATTCTCTGAAGCTAGAATTTTAAGACATCTTAATAAAAAGATTGTTAATTTTGTAAAATTTTGTTGAATTTCCTAATTTTTCTAGAAATCTTGAAATTCGCACTTAAATGGTTTTTGTTGGATAATGCACTGTATTTGAATATATTTAAAATATAAAGTGCGCTTATATCAGGTTTGGTAGCTGTTGACCATACGAGCAATGCCTCATACTCAGTTCTACTAGATTAAATCTTGTTCGCGAGAAAAAAAATCATGATCCGAAAATCGGAGTATAGCGGTAAAATTTTTTTCGGCAAATTTTGAAAATTTATCGTGCCTATATTTGTTAAAAATAGCATACGAAGCAAATTTATGCTAAAAACGTTGAATTTTAAAAATGTGGAGAAAAAATATTTTTCCGATATACATATGAAGATACAATGTACATAAAAATTTATACATATGTATGTATGTACAAAACTGTCACAAATTCGGAAACTACTTTCATATACTTCATTTCCGGTCTATTTGATAAAAGTCGCTCAAAACCCTGTAATACAGACGAAAGCTGCATTTGAAATAGCACCCATCTGTCAACGCTATAACTAAGAAGTTTAGTATATAAGTAGATTGTCGAGATTGTGAAGATTTGTTTATTTCCTTTTCATAAAATTTGCTACTATGAAAGCCAATAAATATAAATAAGTAAATATGTAATGTTGGCTTGGAAATGTCCAATAAAAACCAATTTTCCTCAATGGAAATAACTTTCATTCTATGTACACATATAAATAGTGCTCTAATTTATGAATGTCTCAGCTTTTTGCTGCATATACATATGTACATAAATAAAGATATAATACGTAAATATGTACATAGCTTGGTTTGTATGTATAGTTATATTTATATATTTGTTGCGATATTTACATATATACATTATAAAGAAATATGTATACTTGTACATAGTACTTCTTGCATAAAAAAACATAAAATTACTTTATGAGCATTTGCTTTGCGCACTTAAAACTTGGCTCGCCACCCCAGTAGGAAATAAATAAAACTTGGCTCGCCACCCCAGTAGGAAATAAATAGCTCGTAGATGAATATAATGTCAACGCAGTTATTGATAACTTTTTAGGGAGCAACCTGACATAAGTCTACATAAGTTATGTAACTTAACTGATGTGGTTTGACTACTGCAGCTCTTTTTAAAGATTAAGTAATTGAAAGAAATAACCTAAAAACCCGTCGAATTAGAGAAATTCTGCATTAATTGGAACATTAACAAGTAAGGACAATGTTTTCTTCGAGTTAATATTCTAAGCAGCACTTTTAAGAAAACATCCAGACTCGGTACCTTTAGCAGATATTTCATGTGAAAAAATTTGCTCAAATGTGCAAAAAACTACTTCTGCTTACTATGCAATGCTAGTTAACAAAAAACGTACATATTTATCATAGTTCGGAAAAAATTGTTTGCCAAAGAATTTTATGGAAGTGACATCTTAAATTGTTGTCGCTAGCCACCCAAATAAAACACTAAAATTACAAAATTGCATTTAAATGAAACATATAACTTAAATATGGAGGATATTACAGTTTCTGTACCATTCCTGCTTTAATTTTTCTATTTTTCTAAAAAAAAAAAAACAGTGACAAACATATGCATAGGTATTTGGTTGTATGACGTCAGGTGTATGGGTTTCCAACTGGCGCATTCATCTCATGTTGTACATACAACGGTACGTATATATGTACATATGTACATACAATTTTAATAGCAGCACATCGTTCATTTTAATTGGCAGTAATCACACTCTTATGACCTTGGTAATGGACCAAGTGTGGCAAGCACATAATAAAATTTTTATTGGCATATTCAACAAAAAATTACTTTGCATTATTTAGTATCTACGTATGTACATTCAATTAATGGTTCTAATAATTGCATAGCAAAAAGCGGTAGCGCGAACTTCTATATTGATTTAGAAAATTTTGGTAGCAACATTATTAAAAATTAAGAAACAAACTACAAGTAAATCTAATCCAGTAAATATATCAGCTTTATTGAGACAATTTATTAATAGCTTAGCTTTATACCTAATTTTCACTGGGCATTTAATTGCAAAACGTATATGTATACATATTTGGCACTTAAAAATTCCATCTTAAAACAGAATTAACTATTACTAAAGCAATGGCAAGAGTATTATTATACGTTCAAGCGGTAACCGTGGTTAAATGGCTGGAGTTGTTCACTACAACCTGGCAGGACCCAGGTTCGATTGTTGATCCAACTACCATCCAAGAAAATTGCTTCAATAAAAAAGTTTCTCATGAAAAACATCTACGTCATTAGCGTGACAAAACCAAGAGGACACCACGAATAAGAGAAGAAATCCGAGCAAGCACTTAGTCAAATGCGAGTTTTTATTGAGGAATGCGAAAGGTTGTAACTAAAATTTGGTCATCTAACTTCCGGTGGAAATCAGGTGTTACCTTCAGGCAATTAAACTTAAGCTAAGTCTAATTTGCCATACTTAATATACAATAAGGCAGTAGGAATTTTTAATTTAGTTTCCTACTTTCTATAGCGTAAAGTAAGTTTTATTAACACCTAGCGGAACAATTGTTCTTACTGCTTAAATATCGGCTGCCCGAGTGCAAATAATACTACGCTCTGATAGATAGCCAACTAAATTGAATTATTCGATTTTGAAATTTACTAACATTGAATCAGACTTACTCAATTACCAGCGAAAAGCTGAAATCGTATTCCGTTTTAATAGGATTGCATGCCAACTATGACCAAGTTAAAGTACAATGAATTACAAATTGACTTTAATTAACATAAAAATTGATACCAATTCTCATATTATAAATCTAGTAGGCTATCTGAACGTAATGGAAATTAAAAAATTAAAAATTAAAATAAATCGCCTAATCGGAAGTTCCACGTGAACAATTGTTCCCGAAAGGTATAAAGTGAAACAAAAACAAGTCATAGAAAAATTTAAGAGTACCGTTAATTTCTTCATGATCCAATGATCTGACCTAAAAAAATAGTATTGGACCACCTTTCCTTAAAAAAAAAAATAATAATAGAAATCGGTTAACGTGGTGCAAAGTTGTGCGGTAATATACATATAAAAATATATAGCCGATGGGGCTGAAGAGCTCACTCGATCGAAATATATTTAAAATAATTAGCTGGGAATTTCAATGGAAATTATTTTATTCCAAATATGTGCGAATATGTGTAGGTAATATAAGCGATTTCTTACATTGAACTATTTTAAAAATTTGGCATTTGGCAATGTTTTTCTTCGGAAGTAAACCCAGCACAGCTGCTTACTTAATTACTAACAAAGTACACAGCTTTATGCAAATTAGGTATACGCTTACACAGCTCATTAAAGTTGAAAGTTAATATATGTACATTAGACTGCATCACCAAAAAAAGTTGCGGTTTTTCCGGCGGGATTACAAAATTTATTATATTTTAAGACATTCACCAAAATATTTGGGAAAAATATTAAGATTTAAGTGAGCTGGACCGATTTGAAAATACCTCCAAAAATGGAGTGTTTTATGAATAAAAATAGTTTCTTAAATTTTTTTTTGAAAATTCCCCTCAAATGACACTCTCATGCTCACTTAAATCTTAATATTTATTCGAAATATTTTGGTGAACTTCTTAAGATATAATAGATTTTATAATTCCAATGGAAAAATAGTACCGATTTTTTTTTGTATGGGGAGTGATGCAGTCTAATGTACATACATATATACATATATACGCATGTAAGTAGAAATTTCAAAAGCAAAGGTAACATTTTTTGAGTCTCAATTTAAAATCGCAACTTTTTTTTATTGTTTTCCACAAATTGTGTTTCGTTTGGTTTAATATATTTTTGCTTTATTACTGGAAGCCGGACCAACTTTCTCTGCTTGATTGAGCGCATAAATGAGGAATTATTCGGCAGCACGCATTCACTCTGATATCTTCTTTGCACACCTCCCACGCCCTTCTTACCCCACGGAATAATACCCAGTCTTCAATCACCAAGACAACTTGTGGTTCTTTATACACCAGCCTGTTGCAGGCTACTCGAACACATTCACCATTTTCGGCCCGATTAAGTACAGAAATAAATCAAAAAAAGTCGGAAGGCTTGTGGGAGCGAGTAACAGCTAGCCGCAAGCAAATACAACAACTGAAAGTGGTTGCCAACTTTTGCGCTTGCCTGAAAAGTATCTGGCTGTCGTATCAGCAGGGCGAAGCAGCTGACAACATTGTGGTTTAAGTCAGTTATAAGTGGGTATATCAATTTTGGTTTTTTGTATTTATTTTCTACTGCTATTCACCATATGTATGTGTGTATGTATGTATGCATGCACTTATTGGGGAATACTTCTCAAACTTTTGAGTGGCTTATATCCCAATGGAGACTGCATACTGGATGCTGTGGGAAAGGTTCAGTGAATGCTAGACTTTTTGAAATTTTCAATGAAACTTCAAATGTTTTGTTGTTGTAGTCGCTCGTTGTTACTGTTCATGACTTGTATTGAGCCTCTTTCTTAGTTAAAGTAAACTATTTAATGTAGGTCCCTCCTCTTTGTGTGACAACATTTACACTGAGGGAAAAAAATATTAAAATCAAATAGAAACGTAACTGATCTTACTATAAACGTCAACAAAAGTATTGTATATTGGCAAATATTCAATTCAATTACGCGCATATTAAAATGACCGCGTTCGTAA
>NW_023458558.1:67012709-67016260 GCF_013731165.1 Rhagoletis pomonella
AAGGCATCCGTAAAGTGAATAATCAAGACAAAAACTAGAAAAAAAAATTTATTTGCATGTTGCCTGCAGTGGAACTCGAACCCGACCATCTCCGGATATCAACCCGGTAAAAAATTGTGCGACTAATCTCTAAAGAGAGTATTCCGAGATTCCTCTCAATCGGGTACAATTGGGCATTAATTAGTCGCAACTAGTCTCATACGGGTACTATTGGAGATCAATTAGACTCGACTCATCCCTTACGGGTATAATTGGAGATCAATTAGTCCCCGACTCATCTCTAACGGGTACTATTAACGATTTAATGATATGTGCGCACTTAGTCAATGAAATTTCATGTGCGGCGTTGGCACACAAAGAGAGTATTCGCCTAACAAAACTGAGCACCCCGGATCGAATCGCGGCTGGCGCAAATTTTTATTTTTATTTTTTAAAAGTGACTAGTCGCTTTTTATACCCGTTCGGATATAAAGGGGAACAATTAGTCTCTTCATAGGACATACTCGAACAAAAGCGATCAGTTCATTCCATATAAAGAGATCAAAAGTGGTATTAGTCGCATGCTCCTTTGCGATTGCTCCCGGAGTCATCCCGGATTAGTCAAATTTTTTGCAGGGTATGTACACTTACATATACATACTCAGATGTGAACAGTCAAATACGTGCGTAATGAATTTTGTATGAAAATATTATTTTTAATACGAACATTTTTAAACGATAATCAAATATAAAGTATTCATTTTTACTATGCATTATTTCCCTCAGTGTAGGCGTACACCAAAAATCGGAGGAGAAGCTCGGCCAAACACTTAACAAAAGTGCAAGTGCCAAAATAATATGTTCTTAATAGCAAACATGAATTTTCTGAGTCATCTCTTTATTTCTGGTTACAGGTGCTCCAGAGCAACTGGAAAGTGTGATTTTAAGGTTTTTAATCGTAAGTCAAAGTTTTCGGGAAGTTTGGTAAATTTCTATTCTTATTTTACTTGGCAAGGCCGACAATAATTTTATTATTTCAGGAACACTGAAATTAGAGAGCATTACTTTTCTAAGTAATTTTGAGTTTATTTTATCGAATAAATGACGATTGACAGCTTAGACATGCCGGAAACATCTTCGACGTTAAATATTTCAAAAGTAGCTTATTTTGGCCGACTCTGGATTGGAATTCAAATAAACGTATTTAAAAATAAATAAATCCACATCATTATGAAACAGTCTGTAAGTTGCTTTAATAACTCCTTCGTAATTGTAATGAAAACTGCTACATACAAGCTGTAGACATAAGTACTTACTCTATCACATCAAATTCAAACTTTATGTACGTTTTTCTGAATACGTCGTCCCGCATTCCGCAGTTAATATCAATACTGCAAAATCGAAAAGGATTGTTTACCAAATAAATAGAATGCCTTTATAATAAGGTATTTTAACTTTTAAAAACCATTACAGCGGTTTATCACTTGAACAATTCGAAAATTATATAGAGGAGTTAAAAGAAAACTGCGATTTAGCGATTGGACATACCCTCGCGAAAAGCTTCGGTTCGATAAATCGTCAAATGCCACTAAATCAATAATTATCGTTAACTGAATAAGTTGAAACAACTCGACGCACTAAAAAACCTTGACAAACTTCGTTAACTTGACAAATTTGGATAATCCCATAGATTTTTATAGCTCGATAACTATCCATAAATATCGACAACACACACACATTGATCAATTTTAATAATACGTTGCGATAACTCAATAAAACTGGATAACTCAATAAATCTCGATAACTATAAGCTTCGATGATTAGATAAATTTCGGTAACTTGATAACTTTCGATAACTACATTTTTAAAGACTGAATTTATCTCGATTCCTATCGAAAAATTTCAATAAATTTGTTTACCTTTTCAGTTACCCTAATTTTGATGCATTACTCAGCGTTTTTATTTTCGTCTTTGTTTTCAACTTTATCTGCCTTATCCTGAGTTTCGCGTGAAGAAAAATTCACTAGAAAATTTGTCATCTGCCCATAGTAAAACCATGGAAACCAAAAGTGAAAAGTGAACCGGTTCGTGGAAAATGAAACTCATGATAAGGCTGTATATATCTTTATTAAAAAGTCTAATTTCAAATTCCAAGTAAAACAAAATGCGAAAACAACTGAAATTGAACAGGTTGCAACAACAACTATACACTAATACTGAAATTTTAAAACGACGATTTTGGCCGCAATTTTCAACCAATTTTGAAACCATAAATCTCTCCTCATCTACAGAAAAATACCAATCCATGGTGTTCTTGATTTTATAGAATCGCCAAACGAACGGTGACAAAATTTATGTTAACAAAAAACTCTATGTACATTGATGCGACATTTATATTGAGCGCAAATGCCTAATTTTTTGGGCGAAATCTGAAATGCGAACCAGTCACAACAGTTGTTTTTTTTACAAACCAGACTAAAGAACTTCGCCAATTTTTTTCCTGCATTACTTAAAAATTATAACTGCCAACAGCGACGGTGTTTCTCAATACCTGAAGACTCTTTGGTTGTCTGCCTATGCTTTTTTCGATAAGTTTTTCTGCGTTTATACGTGAGCATATGTCATTTTGCACAAGCAATAGAACGTGTGTATGACACTTGGGTGATGCAAGTAGGTGAGTAACAGAGATCACGATTTAATACTTACATAGATATGTACATGCATACATACATATGTATGTATATATACAGATCGCTTAATACAGAGTGCGCTGCTGTTGACTACTCGGCGTCTGTAAAAAAACAGTCACGTTAAATAAAAAACAAGACAGGGTCTCACAGAAGCGAACTAAAACCAGTACTAGGTGGACAAAATAAAAAAATACGTTGGAAAATAAAATGCCAAAAAAAGTCGCACAGAAAAAACCAACACTCCGCTCTGATCAATTACGGGAAATGAAATTGACTAATATACCACTAACAAAAATACAAATAAAGATAGCAACAAAAAAATATGCACGTTGCACCAGAATATTAGACACATGCACACAAAGAAACAAATTCCCAAACGCGCACAGCCAACCTCCATTGCAATGCAATTGAAAATCGAAGGTAACGCCGTAATCATAATCAACATCAGCAATAGCAACAACAACA
This sequence comes from Rhagoletis pomonella, assembly GCF_013731165.1. Lineage (NCBI taxonomy): Eukaryota > Metazoa > Arthropoda > Insecta > Diptera > Tephritidae > Rhagoletis > Rhagoletis pomonella. The sequence continues at coordinate 67,015,844 of NW_023458558.1, forward strand.
TCAGCAGCAACGAGATCGTATTTGTATTCGGAATCGGAATTAAAGTTGGTTGTTGCCATAAATGCAGCAACAAGTATGCATATATGTGCATATGTATGTATGTATGTGGATGTTGCATTACAGCTTCCTACCTTCCAACCCAAGTGCTGTAGTTAGTTCAGCGATGACGCCAACAACAACAAACAATCATAGCAACTTGTGGCTCATTTGATTCGAGGTCATATTTGCAGGCAAAGCGACTTTATATACATACATACATACTTACTGGCTCGTAAATATGTGCTTATTGCATTTATTTTTATTTTTATTTATTTTCGATACTACTTCCCATTGTTGTGTTGTCAGCCAGCCGCCTCCAGCAACTTTGCCGTCATTTTTGCAATTGGATTGCTGTTGTTTTGTGTCGCCGCAAAATAA
>NW_023458558.1:67021260-67043468 GCF_013731165.1 Rhagoletis pomonella
CAAATAGTTTCAAAACTTCGACACAGGGCGCTGACGTATGCGGTCGCTAATTTATACAGTCCTAATAGAAAAAATAAAATAAATAAAATAGGGGCGACTATTACTAAAAAAGACATTTTTTTTTATCCCAAATGACTAGCATTAATATCTTCTCCAGAAAAAAAGTGTGAGTCAAGATACACATCTGCAGAGGTATACAAAAGTCCAGGTCTTCAATATATCATTTTACGGAACCTCAAACTGGTTAGCTGCATGTACGAAACTATTGCTCAACACATGCTAACTTATGATAATGTAAGCAGAGGGGGTGGAATCCACCATGTTATATTCCTGCGTGTGAATACAGAGGGTAGAAGCTTATACACTGGGTCACTTCCAGTTAAATAGACCATGCTGAAGAAATACGTGTTAGCTTTGCGGATATATGTTTTCGGAGGTTAAGCCTGGAACACAACTTTAATGTATTTTTTGCAAGCGGTTCTAATTGGAAAAATATGCCACTTTAGGCTCGGAAAGCCAATGGTATATATCTGGTATACCGAAGCCTTCAATACTGAACATGGGCATCGGAGAGGACTTCTATGGTTCAGAACTCGTAAGGCTCTTTCTTATTCGCAAGCAGTTTGGCCTTCCAAGCTTTGCAGGGCAAAGAACAAGTACCTATGTATGTACATATGTATATGATTTCTAATTTCAATTACCTTATTGTTTGATCTGAATAATAATGTTTTTTACGAATTAAATACCTTGTTTGAATGCAAGTCTGATTTAGTTTTCTCTAACTAACTTTGCTGGAACATTGAAATATTTTTCTCCTTTTATACTTTTTCGGATAATACTGGCTTGTTTTTTGTTTATATGTTTTTTTTTTTATGTTAGGTGACAGCTGTCTTTGATTGCCTTCGGTTGCTATGATAACACTTGGATACAAAAATATACAAACACCAAACGCAAAAATTGATATTGTAGGCAACTCATGCTGTGATATTTCCCACACCAATTCAACAAAGACAGTTTTTGTAGAATGAGTACATGCTCTTAGAAATCAACACTTATGTACATGCATATGTATGTATGTATGTATGTGGATTAGGGTGATCCAAAAATGCATGTGAAAAAAGTAAAGTCGGAATTTAATTGCTCTAACTTACTAGGATTGCTCTACATCGAATAACTATACCCCTGTTTTTTTATATCAAAATCAAAAAATATCAAAGTTTTTGCTGTATTTTATATGAAAAAAAAAACTATTTTTCGTAAAAATGGTATAGAATTCTTGAAGGCCAATATTTTTCGATCATAAAAATATGTTTCTCATCAGGTGACTTCCAATAATATCATTGTAAATTTTTTATTTTACCATTATTTTATACTAACGATTTTTTACGGGTGTCCACATTTGAGAGACCTATAAAAAGAGTTAACATAAAAAATGGTGTAAAGCAGAGTTTTCCGATATAGGAATATTGATTTTTAAGAATTCTTTACCATTTCTACTAACAATTTTTTCCCCTATATAAAACACATAGAAAACTTTGAGCGCTTTGAGCGACCTCTAAGTAATTTTTGAATTCAAAGTAATGAACAGGGGTATATTTTTCAGTTTAGAACAATTCTGGGGGGTGAGAGCAATAACATACCGACTTTACATTTCTCCCATGTATTTTTGGACCACCCTTATCCACATAGATGCATAAGTCTAGATTCATAAGAGCATGTGCTCATTCTATAGAGATTGTCTTTGTTGAATTTAGTGTGGGAAATATAACAGAATTATCGGAATTTTAGACTTGCACCAACCTAATGTGGATACATATGTATGTATGTATATGTAAGTTTTTAATTTCCAAAGAGCATGAATGGGATTTGCTTCTATCTATGTATATAGGCATGTCAGCAGCAATCTCCACGCAAGAAGACATATCCAATGGCTGCATGAATTACAGATATTTATGTACAAAAATAACACAGTGCTACAAAAAAAAATAAAGCAGAAATACCTGGGCACTTATGTATATTCTCTGGTAGGGGTTTTCGAGTAAAATCGGAAACGAAATATGATATTTGCCGAAAACCCCCAAATTCTTGATTTACCGTTAAAAACCGGTTTTTCGTACTTTGGCGCAGTTATAAGCTTGTAACTTAGTTGATTATGACCCAAGTTTCAATTTATTGTCGGGCTTAAAAAGAAGAAACTTGGGACTTTCGAACGATATATATGTGAACAAAGAAACCTTAAGAGATCTGTGCGTATTTACCCAGCCAACACATTTTTTTTTTTTTACTTTTTCGCCTTTTTTTTAATTTTGATGAGGTTTTTACGCACTCTTTTATAAGAAACCCATACTAGTCCAAAATTGATTGTAAAACTAAATTTAATAGCGAAAAAACTAGTGTTTACATTCAAAACTCGGATGAAAGTTTACCGAGTTATTAAATTTGTTATGAAAACAAAATTTTTGCAAAAATATTATTTTTGACTATACTACTCAAAAATGTTTTCTTGGCCAACACTTAGCAAAACTGCAAGCGCAAAAATCATTACCATTATTATTATGTACTTATTATTTGTATTCAACATTAAGAAAAATACTTACAAAGTGGTGAAAGCAACAAAGCTAAAAAAAAAACAAAAATTACAAGGAAACAAAATAAAGCAAGTAAATTGACACAAAATATCCCTTTCTTCGTTGTGATGGAAGCTGCTTTGACATATGATTTTCCGCCATCCTTATTATAATACACATTTTTCGCTCGCATTATTCATATTTCACTCTTCAATGCGCTGTTAATGATAGTCCGCCAGTTCAAACGCACACCGCACAGTGTGAGATTTAGTCATTCTAGGACGCCAAAATGAAAAGAATATGATTGAAAATCTAACATATTTTGTAATTTGTTAGAAAAGACCCCAATTGCTACGAAAATAAGCATAAAAGATAATAAAAAAATTACATTGGCATGATAACAGCTACCGAACGCGTGCTATCGAATAGCATGCAAAAATAAATTTTCAAGCTTGCTTCGATAACAAAACTTTGAGTGATCAAATTAAAGTTGTGCGCGTTTTTTTTATGCCTGAAGGTATTTTTGTATTAAAGGTCACTAAAAATTTTTGCTATACACTACCCTATATTTGCACTTAAGTATTTTAATCAAATTATATTATAATCACCTAAAGGAAGACAAATTTAAAAAATCTTGAGTTTTCCATAGACTATAACTTACAAGTTCGGCGTAGTTCGACTATGACAAAGCATACAGGATGAGCATACATACCCATAGAACAGACTTAAGCAATAAAATCTTTACCATTTTTTTCCCAAAAGCATCTTTTTACCTTCCTTTTATTAGCTCGGGATGTAACTATGTAATATTGATGCGCCTAAAAGATGCAGCGATTTCTATTCTCAAGTTACATACCTGATGACAGTACGAATGGTAATTATAATAGGGAGGTTTTAGTTTTTTAAACTATAATTTTTTATTTCAACTCAAGTGATATATTGCACGAGGAGCTTTATAAAATTTGCTTGAGTGAGATAAAAGTGAAAAGCCATAATTCAAGATATATCAACTTGAAATTTGGCATGCGCACTAAGAACAAGCCTTAAACATGGCTATGGAGAACTTGTTCCAACTAGATAGTGTAAAAGGGAACTAGTTTTCAAATATTCCAAAAAAGATTCAGTCTACACAGAACTAGTTCCCATTGAGACTAATTGGAACCAGTTATTATTGATGCTTATATGCTTCTTAAAAATCATGCCAAGTTTCAAGTTGATATCTCTAAAACTTTGGCTAAAATTGAATTTTGACGTCCTAGATAGGCCAAATCTCACACTGTGCACCGCACGCATAGCGAAAGTCCATATTTACTAGGGTTTTCTATTATTCGCCACTTTTCCAAAACCGGGTTTCGATTTGTTCGAAAAATTGCAATTTTGAAAAACTAGTTCCCGATTTTGAAATTATGAAAAAAAAAACGGATAACCCGGGTTGATTTTACGAAATATTCTTAAAGTGACAATTCTTATGTTGGTATGAAATAGTGACCAAAATTTACAAAAACACTATTAACAGTGAAGATTGCTTTGATTTAGAAAAAATCAAAGCAAAATAAGTTCAAATTTGTTTTAGATAAAAAGCAAAACAAATAAAAATCAGTGAAAAATTCACGTTTTTTCTAATTTTAACTTTTTGTTAATACTTTATTGCATCCATTCTGCCTTTTTCGGATTTGAGTAATGCTTTTGTCGCTGTAGCCTAGTGCTTAGTTCAGCCTACTGCCACTCTGGAGGTCCATGATTCAATTTCTGGTCGCCCCTCGGAAGACAATGGCAAATCTCTGTAGGTACTTCAGCCATAAAAAAGCTTCTTCGGCTGTAGAGTAAAAGTGTAGGTCTCTCCATTTGTGTCACAACAACAAAAAGCAAAACCCGAAATAGAGAAAATGCTCGGCCAAATACGTAGAAGCGCCAAGAATAGAACCATTTAGAGGTTTCTCTGGAAAAAGCCTTGAAAACTTCGACAAACCCAAAACTTGTATTGAGAGGTCAAGATTTTATGAAATGACAAAAAGCCGCTTTATTCTATATTCAAAAATTAAGAATTAAAAAAAACTCCTATAGATATCCAAAAAACAAACGGTAGAAACCGGTTTGGAAAAACCTTTTTTCTGTTTTATGTTTTTTTCCTATTACTTTTTTCCTTATTTAGCTGTCCTCATTCCGTGTTCTTTTGACGAAAACATATTTTGTTTACAGCGAATGAATGCCTTTAGATGGTAAAGTGCAAAGTACTTAACATCTGAAAAGTGGTTAAGCTGCCGCTTTAGGCCATATCTTTCGCTTTTTGCAAATTAACCAACATTGGCAGGCATCAAAAACCAAAAATAAATGGGAGGGAAGTCAGCGGGTTGGCATTTTATTGAATAATAAAACCAGATCACATAAAAAGAGATTTCATAAATCTTCTGCTGCAAAAGCAAATTTCAAAGAAATCGTCAAATAGCCAAAAAAGGGAATGTAAGTATATGCAGGCGAATTTGGATACAATCTTTTGCTTTCTATTAAGACGAGTTAAATCTTAATTGCTCAAATAGTACAATTTTGGGTAAACGCCCGTGAATTGGGAGTCTGTAATTTGGGTGCCAGAAGATAATAAAAGTTGAGGGGTACATACATACGTGCGTATGCTCTCAATAGCGTGCAAGAACATTTCGATATGCCGCTGATGCTTTCCATTTCCAGACAACCGGTCAGGTACAAGCATGATTTTTAATTTCGACCAAACTCAAATACACACACACACATACATTCAAATAATGAGACACGTATTTTTTCTTTTGGCTCGGAAAAATTTTTCGGCCGAATTAAACGCGATTTTGTTTTTCAGGCAAAAATCGATTATTCGAATTGACAGTGAGAATGTTTTTTCAAAATGCCCATAACTTTGTCAAAATTTAATAGATTCCAACAATGTTTTTACTCAAATGTCAGTAATTCTTGTCACCTCAAGATAGAATGATATAATTATTGATTTTCATTATTTAAAATTTTTTATTTAACAATAAACAAAAAGTGGAAATTTTTTTTTTAATTTAATTTCTCAAAAAGTTTATTGTTTTTCTCTCAAACTTTTTTACCGGGAAAGACACACTTTGAACTACAATCAACCCAAATCTCTAATAGCGAAGATTTTTTTTTTTTGAGTTATGATTTTTTATAGAAAATATACGTTTTTGTGGTACATCTACAATATTCTTATATTTTTTAACTAAATGGAACATATATATGTAATATATCAGCAAAAAGTACAGCCGTGATCATTTTTTGTGTATCAAATATATATTAGAAAACACTTTCCACCATACAGTTTCGATTATAAAAAGCGGGAAAATGTGATTTTGTATTTGAAAAATATCTTTTTTATTTCTTTTATGTAATTTTCAGGAACTCAATTTATTTTTTATTTAATTTTTTTTTCTTTTTTGACTTTTACTTTTCTGATTTCGTATGCTTTAAAAGAATAGCTTTTTTTATTTAATATTCCTTTATATTCTAGATTTTATTGTTTTTGCTTATTTTTCAATTAAATTATATATGTATATACTTTTTTTTATTTCATTTAATATTTTAAAACTTACTTTTTTAATTTTAATTGTTTTAATTTAATATGGTTTAATTTAATTTTTTTTAATTCTTAGAGTATGCTTTTTTTAATATCATTTGATTTTTCGATTTATTTTTTTCTTTTTTTAATTCAATTTTTCTATTTCAGATTTTTTTGTATTCCATAAATTTTTGTAATTTTTTATCAATTTCTGCTTAACTAATATTGTTTTTGTTTTCTTTTGTATGATTTTTTGTTTGTAATATTTAAAAGAAAAAGGAAATATACATTTTCAATTTCATTTAATTTTTAGAAAACTTATTGCTAAAAGACAAAAAAAAACGCAGATATTTCAGTGCGTCTTTCGAAAGGCAGTACAGAGCTTTCAAAATAATTCCCAGAATTGACAATTGCTTTACGAAAGGCTGTGGTGAATTGAAAGACAATTGTCAAAATTGCCCTGTAAGAATCCTCTCCCATTCTGGCTTGAAATTTTTTATTTTATTATTTTGTGCGACAAATATCGATCTTTTACATTCATTTTTTTGATCCGAAAATAAAACGCAGAGTTTGCGTGATATTTTCGTGCAGAAAATTGTCATACATTTGCATAAATACATGCATTAAAATAGGGCCAAGTAACTTCTGACCAACTGAATTAGGCCAACAAACTTCGATAGTTGTATAAACAAGGGGAAGGTTTGTTTGTTCTTTATCGCGATACAATGATATTGGAACTTCAAAATAGTGATATTTCCAAAACTTGCAATCGCTTGCATTTTTTTTAGTCTTCTTAATAAATAAAATCTTTCCTTTTAAACGAGATGTAACTTAAACTAAATAGTTTGTAATTCCTGTTTTCGCTTGAAAACGTAATAAAAAATAAACCGATAAAAGCAAATTAGGGTAGCTGAAAGTAAAAGCGTTTATAAACTCCAAGAAATGCACGTTTGATTGAAGGACATTATTTAAAAAAAAAAAAATTTATGAATAAGTTTCTTATTTTGGTTACGTCATACGTCAAAAGTACCCACCTTTTCATGTAATTTTCTTGTTTTGGCAATACTCACATATTATATTGTAAATATGAGTGGTGGATGTTTGTTTTTGCTTATGTCATAAATTTTATTTAATTCGCATTAAAAAGGAGTTCTGAGCCATGGTACGTCGTCTGATTTTAATCTAAGATAAAAAATTTTAAATGTTGAAAAGTTCAGTAGAAAATAGACATGTAAAAAAGCGAAAAACTGATCCAATTCGATCTTTTTTTCCAACATTTTTTGTATAAGTGGTCACAAAATTTTCAGATGGCATAAAGTGGTAAATACCTGTTCGTATATTTGTACATGCACCTCACAGGAATATATTTGCATACTATACTGTTTACGGTTTAATTGGATTTCAACGAATTACGTGCAAATCAATCAATAAGTTGGTTAGTAAAATTTACTAAAGTGTATGCAGCAGACATGGTATTTCACAAACGATTAGCTCTTAAACGAGTTTGCGTGTCCAATGAAAATTGCAGTATTGAGCAAAGATCAAAGGAGCTGCAGCTTTAGAATTTCAATTTCAGCAGCCTTGAAGCTGATTTTACCGCCATTTTAGGAAAGTTTGAAAATTTCAACTTCTGCTGGCAAGCTAAAAGTTAACGAAATACGGGTATGTGTGTACAATGTAAGTACATTGCACGTGTGTATTTATTTGTAGAAAATACTGCACTTTCGCACTAAAATTCGCCATGTTCGGAGTTTACTTCGTTAAATATTTATTTGCAATAGCTTTGTCTGCCTTTAGCTTTCCACTTTTCTTTCTAAGCAACGTCGTCACCGCACTTAAACTAATCAAAGATACATATAACGCCTCTGTTGTGCAATTAACGTGCTTAATACCGTTTCATCATAGACGCACGCAGAACAGCTACGTGAAAAATTCCCACAACATGGATTTTTTCTTTTTAGTGCGCACAGGTGTATGTCGAGTGCCAACTACAGCCTGCAGCCACATCAATGAATGCCTCGTAGCAATGAAACCAACTAACTTACCAGTGTACCCGCACTCGTAAATGCGCTGCCACTTTCCAAACAGTTCACTGGCCTCTGTCCATTTTTCCTCACAATTATTACAAGTACATACATACATATTTTTGCTTTTTGTTATTTTTCCTACATGCAGACAGTTTCGTCTGCACCCTTTTAAATATTACCTCAACTTAATTGCTAACTCTCTGCTATAAAATGGTTTTCAGTGTTTTTTTTTTGCTGATTATGCATTATGAATGCCGCTTTTCCCAAACATTTAAGCGCATTTGCATTACTTTAATTAATTATTTGCCATTTTGCTTTGTCGTAAGCGCCTTTACTCCCATACTTTCGCATGAATGTTGTCGCAAAGGCTCAGATCTAAATATAATGCGAAAAAAGATAATGACAACTGGCAAATTTTGCACTAATTTCCAAAGTGGCTGAAGTCAGCAAATTTCGCCCAAACTTCCATAATGTGCCGTAAGTTTTATTTAATTAATGAAAATCTGTTGCTGCATAAAATTATACCTGTGCCTCTTTAGTGGTATTTTTGTACCCGAATAAGTTTAAATTCAATCTTTTTATGGGAAAACATTAATAATCTGCAAAGACTGGTCTCACTCGCGGACGCAGGATCTACGAAACTGGTTTAAATACAGCCCTAGAGCTGTGTCAGGGCTGGATGGATTGCACTGCGTATTTTTATTCAGGGAGCAGCTGTCTCCAGAGCTCCAAATGCAGTGTTGGAAAGATGAAGGTTTTCCGACTGCATGCTAAAATAAATCAGAGTTGGCAGAAATTCCAGATCAAAGTCCCTGATCGTAAAGTCTGTAAAACATTTAAATATGCAGTCAGCGTCAAAAATATAAAAACCCTTAAGTTTTGATAATTTTATTCATTTATTGTAAATTTGCCATACCAATTTTTTCTTATTGTTTTATAAAAATATAGTTTACTCAATAGCAAAATCAATTTTTTAATTTCATAGAGAATTCGGGATAATTCAAAAAATTTCATAAGAATTTTAAACTTCAATTAGAAAATTTTGTAGCCCATTGAATATAAGTAATGTGGTGCAAATTTCAAGTCTCTTAAAATCACCTTTGCTTTTTGAGAATTCTTTTGTCAAGGGTGTTGTGCATTTTCTTATTTATAGCTCATGAACAAAATTTATTTTTATTTGGAAGAAAATCAACAACACCTTCGGCGAAAAAAAAAAATGTAATTGAAAGTTTTAAAATTTTGATGAAAATTTTTTGTATTCTTTGAATTTTCCCGAGTTCTATACGAAATTAAAAAAATTTATTCTCCTGGTTTTTGCCGTTGAATGAACTATGTATATTTTTATAAAAAAGTAAGAACAATTTGGTATGGAAATTATTAATAAATAAAATCGTCAAAACGTCAGGGTATTCATAATTTTGGCGGTGTCTGTATATATGAATATAGAATGTCTAAATATTGCAGTGCACCGCTATATTTAGTTAACATTCCAGACAACCAAACCACAGTCATGGCCATATTAAATAGGAGGCGGTAATCAAGCTGGTCAATGATATTTGCGGTCAATAAAGTGCACAAATACATTGATTTGTAGTCAATGAGTGTTTTCGTACTCATCTCTTGGCAGTGGGTTACACGTCACTGCGATATCGAAGGAAACGTCGACGGACCGCCAAGGAAACGCTCCTCGTCGGTCGTTGTGGATCCAGAACCATTAGGGAGTAACAGAAGTGTGTTGACACAGCAGGAGGTGTTTGTGCACACTTAGCGTAATCATGAGCCCGGAATTATACTAATGTCAAGGACACTCTTGAAGACTAAAACGGTAGATGTGTGTTCAGCTTGGTCCAAACTTGGGAAGGAGTAAGCGCAGTGATTTACTGTTCGGAATTTATATTTAGTAAGACTTATAAGCTACCGAAGTATTGTATAATTCTCCAGTTTCAGCTATTGAGTAGTAGAAGAGTGAATATCTATACTGAACAGTCAGCGTATAGCACTTTATAAAGAAATGTGCAACATTGCACCCTGGCTGACACGGAGGTACGCTTGGATGAGGTTCCGAGAAGACTGGCGTCTTTGGCAGCGAAGCGACAGACAGGGTTTTCAAGCAATGCACTCTTTCAATAGAAGATCAGCGGATTTCGCAGCAAACAACAGAACAGAAGCACGACCTATACAAGATCCAGCAAACAGAAAAGGTTTTGGGAAAGAAAGGTAAAACGCAAGAATGTAAGGCAAAGCTTACGGCAGCCAGCTCACAAAGTTTATTATATCTCTTCAGGGGGAAGATCTAGGGCTATTAGTTGGAGTACTAGCGGGACGGTGCTTTTTGGAATCCCATGCTTTTAAGTTAAATTTAACTCATGATCTCCTCTGAAAGTTTCCGTCCTTAAAAGTCTGCGACCCTGTCTCCTGAGAGTAGATTTTCTGGAAACTGGAGACAGCCAACAAAGGCGGGCACAAAAAGATTTTCCAGTTTAGAAAGAATTCTGTTAAGTTGTGCAACATTTTTCCTGTTACCAGGGATAAGCTAAGTTATTTGGGAAATTAATAGTCTCCGCAGAGAAGACTTGCAATGCTTGGCCAGCCTAACCAAAGAATATCTTCCGAAGGTAATTACATTAGGGTGGTACAAATTAAGAAAGGCAATTTTAATGCTCTCATCCCCTAGGATTGTTCCATATATAAAAAATTATACCCCTGTTTTTTTATTACGAAAACAAAAATTATTTAGAGGTCGCTCCATGTACTTTGTATGGAAAAAAAAACAATTTTTCGTAGAAATGGTATAGAATTCTTGAAAATTATTATTTTTTTTATCGGAAACTCTGTTCCTCTTCAGGAGACTTCCAACAATAATACCCAATGACATATTTAACCATTTTTATACCCGAGCGCACTTGTGCACAAGGGTATATTAACTTTGTTCACATAACGGTTGTTTGTAACAGGCAAAACGAATCGAGATAGATATAGACAAATGTATACATAAATGATCAGAATGAAAAGAGAAATCGATTATGCGGTGACTGTCTGTCCGTCCGTCCGTCCGTCCGTCCGTCTGTGCACACGATAACTCGAGTAAAAATTGAGATATCTTAACGAAACTTGGTACGTGAACTTCGTTTGGGCGTAGGACGGATGGTATTGAAAATGGGCGAAATCGGACAATAACCACGCCTACCTCCCATATAACGGTAATTTTAAGAAATAAGAAAACTGCGATATTTTAGTAACTACTGAAGATAATTCACTCAAAATTGATACTTACAATGAGTTTCAGACGGAAAACATGAATATTATAAATTTTTGGAAAATGGGCGTAGCCACGCCCACTTATGGTTACATGTGTATATCTTGGTAACCGCTGAACCAATTTCTTCCAAACTTGGCACAGTGTTGGCCTTAGTACAGCATACTAAATGGCTGAAAATTTTAAAAATCGGACAATAACCACGCCTACCTCCCATATAACGGTAATTTTCAGAAAAACGAAAACTGCGATATTTTAGTAACTACTGAAGATAATTCACTGAAAATTGATATTTGCACTGAGTTTTAGACGAAAAATAAGAATATTATAAATTTTTGGAAAATGGGCGCAGCCACGCCCACTTATGGTTACATGTGTATATCTTGGTAACCGCTACACCAATTTATTCCAGACTTGGCACAGTTGTTGGTCCTGGTACAGCATACCAAATGGCCGAAAATTTCTAAAATCGGACAATAACCACGCCCACATCCCATATAACGGTAATTTCGAGAAATACAAAATCTTCGATAAATCAGTAAATATTGAAGCTAATTTATTCAAAATTGATGGTTGCAACAATTCTTTACCAAGAAATACGTTTATGACAAAATTTTGTAAAATGGGCGTAGCACCGCCCACTTGTGATCACATATATGTATCTCGCTAACCGTTCTAGCAATTTGTACCAAGCTCGGTATGGTTATTGTGCTTGCCACATAAAAGCAAACCGTTGAAAATTGTTGAAATCGGACTAAAATTGAGGCCGCTTTTCATATAACGGTAAATTTCAGAAATGCTTGAAATTTCAATATTTCGAAATTTAAGGACGCTAATTTACTTAAAATGTATACACCCCGGCTTATCATGTAGCGGTAGCTTTCGGAAAGGTGGAAAACATATTTAATACTTGCGCCGGGTATTTAATGTTCGGCTCCGCCCGAACTTAGACTTTCTTACTTGTTAATATTAACTTAGGTCCCTAAAACTCCAAAAAATGCAATAAGGAGACCCAAAAACAATTGTTGGTATTAGAAAATGATGAAATAAACAATTGGGTATTTTTGTTGGAAGTCTCCTGAAGAGAAACAAAGTATTTCCACTAAAAAATACTGAGTTTCACCAATTCTGTACCATTTCTATGCAACATTGTTTTTTCCCCATTTTAAAAATCTTTATTAGTATTAAAAATTGGCATTTGTGAATAAAAAAGTATCAAATTACAAAATGTTAACAGTATCAAAAATGATACAATTGTATCCAAACGACAACGCTGAGAACAATCATAGGTGTTGAGAGCATTAAAACTCGGAATTTACTTTTTTCACATGCATTTTTGGACCACCCTAATGTGCATCTCACATGCGTGTAATTTCTATATGAAACGTAAGTAAATCAAAGTCTAAAAGCCATGAATTCTTTGCTGCGAACATCAGCAATTTGTAATACTTTTATGTAGAGAATTAAACGCGAAGAGTAAAAAACCTTCAGGCCAATTAAACCACGCTGTGCAAAAACTTCTTCTAAAATAACCGTTCTTGCTGTATTTCACACCTGTGTGCCATCCCATTACAGCTTACCCATTCTTCCAACTCTTTCTGAAGGCAGTCATATCCCATTCGGTTATGACATTAAATTGGGATATGACTAACGCTAAAGGCCATTATCACCAAACCCACCATACACATAATCTACATAAATACAGTGGCGAAAATATAAATAGGCAAGAGACATTTTAGCATCATTTGGCTTTTGACGTAAATGTAGCTCGTTATCTAACGAAATTCATGTAAGTTAAAATTTAAAACTGTGTATAAAAATTAGCAAATTTCGCCAAAGTTCCATTAAATTTTGAACTTTTTAATTAGATTTCTTAGAAATATCCTGAGTATGCAGTTTTGCAGCCCATTCCATTTTTGCAAATCATAAGTAGCTGCGAATTACCGTTGAATTTTGATTTTTTTTTTGTAGAAGGTGTTGCTCATGTTCTCATGCGCGATCAAAAAAATTTGAAAAATCAACTGTGAGTTCTAGCCACTTCAAGCTTACACTTTATTGGACTAAAATTTAATAGGCTATAAAAGTGGATAATAAAAAAAATCCTAAAAATTAAAATGATTAAAAAATCTCAAATTTAATCAAAATTTGTTAAAATTCATCATTTCATTTCAATTCATTTTTTATAAATGTTCTACAAAGTTTGAAATTTTTATTTACATGTTTTTTTTTAGATAGTAAGTTATACTTTCATAAAAAAATTATAAACATTTTTAAACAAAGAAAAATTGCAAAAACTTGCTGTTATGTCTCTTCGCTATTTACATTCTCGCCACCTTACATACATTGCTCTCCATGCCAAAGCATAGTATTTGAAAACTTTTTGTTGAATAGCAGCAACGGAATTTTATCGAAACGTTTTCGTCACAGGTAGGGCTATCTGGTAGGGTATACATACATATGTATATATTTAGATAAGAAAATCTTTTATTTTCCAATGTATTTTCAAGGGAAACGAAAAAGGTTTTTCACCCCCAGAATAGCAGAATTTAACATTATGTGCATACCAGTCGTATGGGCATACATACATACATATGTATGTATACTTAAAGTGTTCTTACACGATACGTATTCGGATGTGTAAATGCCACTTTTTACATATGGAAATGCCAACATAACGCGTAAAGGCAAACTAGATTTGTTCCTGTACAAAGCAAATCCACGTACTTACGAAATAGAAATGTTTCTACATACATATTTTCATCTGACATACAGACAGAAGCATTTGTGTTTGTTTTATTTCGATTTTAAAGAACATAATTTTAAATAGTTAATTAATTACACATGTCACATTTACAGATGGAAATACATATCGTGTAAGAACACTTTTATATATATGCATGTATGTATCTATTGTAAGTGGAAAAACATAACACAAAAATATTTGTGAAAAAGCAAATATTTGTTATAGTTATGGATGTACATATGTACGTATGTAAAAGCAACAATGGAAACGTAACATACGAAAAAGCACGAAAATTAAATAAAAACGCAAGGCAAAAAAAATTGTATAACAAAGAATGCTATGTATATTTCCTTTTCATACTGCAGAAAAGTAAAAAAAAAAACAAATATATTGGAGCGGCTGCGCTAATACCCGTCTTGAAATGGATAAAAGAAGTGCCCGAAAACACGTAGACGAAATTATGGCAAGGTTAAGGCATACAATTAAAAGAAAAATACCACGAGGATTTCTTTTCATAGATAGAAACTTTTTTTTGAGCAAATTTAAACTGTGTATTAGTATATAATTGCATAGTTTTGAATCATTCACAAGTAAAAGTTCGGGGGATTGCACGCATCAAGCAACAGCATGAATTTGAAAAGGTTATGCCGACAATTCCTCGAAAGATACATTGAATAGAAGATCCTTGAAATGGAAATTTTCTAAACTAAATTCAGTTGAAACTGGACGTAGTAAAACCATTATACTCATACGAATAGATATGTATTTATAAAAACTGAGAAATGTAGCTGAAAAACAAAAGCAAGTTTATGTGTGTATGTATATACTTTTTTACACGTGCTTGTATACATATTTACGGTTCTATGTATGTTTTTAGCACTCAATCATTAACCTTTCTCTTGCAAACAATTACGTAGACACCCGACGTCGAGTGTGATTTTTTGAGCTTGACAGTTCACCCAGATAGGTCTTTGTTTTCCGGTTTTAGATAGTGAGCCCTGTTGTCAGAAAAGCAACGTCTCTATTACATAAGATTTGACAGTCCTCCGGGATACCTAGAAATTCCGCTTGGAAAATGCTTACACCCTTTCGTAAGCGCCGAGTTTCTCAAAGTAGACCGCCAATCCTATACCGTAATCTACCTAGGATAGCCTCCATAAAGACAACTCGGTCTCTTCCCTAAATAGCAGATTAACTCAGGAAATCTCTATTAAAATTTGTTCAAACAATCCGCCGACATATCAAATTCTATTCTTCTTTTTCTGCAGTTCAAGACTGTGGTGTTATGTAATTTTCATGGAAGGCCTTATTCATTTGGAGATTTTTTGCGATAGAAAATTTGCGTTTTGATTTCTAGAATTCCACTGCTGGGGTGTCCAGCCGAGTACACTACAGTGGTATTCTGATGGCTCTAAGACTCCTGACGGTATTGGAGCAAGATATGTCGCCTAGCGGAAGTCTATGCCATCAGTCAGTGTGATAAGACCGACATTCGCACCAATTATCAAAATGAGAGGATCCTAAGTTTAAGTATAAGTTTAAGTAATTGTCAGGCAGCACTCAAGGCTCTCTCATTTATTGAGGTCATATCCTCGGTGGTCTTAGAGTGTGTAGAGAAGCTTTATGCTCTAATTGAGGATAATGTTTCCAGTTGCTCTGGGTACGAGGTCACATGGGTGTCGAAGGAAATGAGAGAGCTGATCAGTTAACCCGAATTGCTTCTGCCCCGACCCCGATAGAACCTAAGCTTATCCTTTCGGTAGGTCTCAGTATGATAAGCGAAGCGCTCAGAAAGGAAAATACCGAACCATAAGAACTGAACTGTCGTAACACCATGGGTCTTCGTCAAGCTGAGACTTACTGGCTACTTACTCATCGGCCTCCCTAAGGAGAAACTAAGAATTATTACATACTCTTTGATGAGCCATTGTAGGCTAATATGTCACTTGCATAATATAGAAATCTGGTCAGGCGGTTTATGTCTCTTCTTTGACTCTACCAAGGGGACACTATTACACCTCCTGCTGGAGTATGAGGCCGTTTCATCTAGAAGGGAGAGGATCATAGAGCCAAGGGAAGAGCACATACACTCTCTACTCTCGGGATCAATTCTCTGGGCTTGCTGAGGTTTTGTCATGAGCTGAGGGCGCAGTCGACCTAAATCCTACTCAATCAATTTCCTTCAACCAGAACCAAATTGTGACTCAGATTCATCTTTAAAAGCTCTGAAGTATTACAAACTTACAGCCAATTTCACGAAAGCAATTTAAGTGAAAAATGATTTTAATTTTTGAATTTTATATGGAAATTTACAGAATATCAAAAATCATTTTCTATTTAAATTGCTGGTGAAACCAGCTGTTAGGGTCTTGCTTTGTGAGAAACTTAACCCTTTCCATACATAAGGAAACTGTGCACGACTTTAGCAGTCTTATATTTTCTACTTTTAGAATGTGCTTCATATTCATTTAGCTATTTTGATCAAAAATATTTTGAAAAAATATTTTTTTATCAAAATTTTAAAAATGTATCAAAATGAGTATTTCTTTAGAAAATTTGAAAGTTTTAGCAAAAAATGCTTTTTACCAATTTTTTAGAGAAAAATTATTTTTAAGAAAAAACATGAATTAGGAATAAGATATGTTTACCCGAATTCGAAGGAATTTAGTGCGGAAAAAAATTATTTCTTTGAATAAAAGTTTTGAAAAGATATTGTTTTAGTATAAAATTTTTTGGCTAATATGTAGTGTTTTAGTAAAAAAAATACTTTTTAGGGAAAAAACAATTTAAGATTTTCGCGGAAAAGTTATGTCTGCCAGAATTATTAAACCATTTAATTTACCTTTATGTATGAAAACATTTGTTTTGGGCAAAAAATTATTTCTTTGCGGAAAAACAAAGTTTGGGAAAATATATAATCAGCCTCATTGCGAGAGTCGTGTTGAACGCAAGTCGTTTTTCGAGAGTTGAATCGTATCGAAAATTGCATGTCATTGCGTAAAATTTCTACCCACTAGTGCATTAAAACGAAAAAACTTAGCAGCACTGCATAGTTTCCGACGATTTCCGTCGCTTACTAATTTCAGCAGGATAGTAGACGATGTCAATGTTGTCGAGTCGTACAATTTAGCCTAATTTACGAATTACGCAATGAGGGTGAATATTTTTAGAAGAAAACTACTTTAAACCCATTTTGTATCAAAATGAGTAATGCGTTAGAAAGTTTTAGAAAAAATTGCTTTTAACCAATTTTTTTGGGAAAAATAATTTTATGAAAACCATAAAATAGGAATAAAATATATTTAACCAAATTTTAAAAAATTTAATAAATATAACATAGAAAAAAATATTTAATGGAAAAAAATATTTTTTGCGGTAAAAGTTTTATATTTATTTCGGAAAAAATTATTTCTGGAATAAAAATTTCGAAAAAAATATTTTTGGAATTTTTTTTCTAGAAAAAAATGGTGAGATTAATATTTTTAATTAATACGAAAATTTAAAAAAAAAGTTTTAGTTGAATTTAATCACATTTTAAAATTGAAATCAAGGCTTTCTAATTATAAGTGTATGGTCCTAAGAGGGTTAATTGCGACAGGAAACTCAGTTTTCTTCCTAGTTGATGCCATTTATCTGATTTAATATTTACTTGTACGTCTCCGCAGCTACCACAGACGAGTGACTAGAGATACGTACTTCCAATCAGTAGGACCAAGGTTTGATTCCTAGTCAGAGCAACATTCAAAAAAAGTATTTCGCAGATAATGGCAAAGCTTAGAAGAAGGCACAAAACTGTAGATGTTTCAAATAATGTTACAAATTCAAGACGCACTGCACAATTTATAGGAGAAGTAAAAACAAAGGCAGATGTGTTTTTGGCTAATATTTATTTAGTACATATTTGAACTTTTATTTCGTACAAAAACCATATCAGTCCTAACATACATATGTATGTATCAGAGCTGTAAAATGATTGAATCAACATAGTCTGCATTCACTCGGCATTCCTTTTAAAATGTTGATTGTTGGTTTGTATAAATAAAAACTTCATTCCTGAGTGGCTTAAAATATTTGAAAACAAACAAACTGTGTTTTGTTATTGAATGCTAGATTGCCATTCAGTATAGAATGTGAATGTTCAGCAGCATTCGCACTCACACATGATTGTATATTTAGAATGAATGCACACTTTTTTTTACCATTCAGTACCAATAATTTGTTCCCAGGGTTGATATATTTTATACTTTAAAGTTTGAACATATCTGGAATTGAAACAAAAACAAATATTTTATTTCAAAGTATATGTACTTATGTATTGAAGTTTTCTGCCACTAACCCAAAGCCAATGACTCGTGCAATATTATTTATTCCAAAGCAACTTATCGCAACCGTAGAGCAAAACAGACACATCTTGATATGTATACATATACATCATCGATTGTAGACATTTTTTCGCAGAAGAATATACAAAATTGATTTATCACAATTATTTTTGTACTAAATATTTTTTTCACAGTATACAGTGATCCAGGTAGCCAAAACAAAAAATGTAAACATGCTTATTTGACATTTTGTTTGAATGTATTGGTTGATATTTTTTCACAGTTGTCGTTTTCGTTAACCCAAATGAAATCCAATTTAAATATTTTCTTATAGTGAAAAATATTTTCAAGTCACATAAAATAAAATAACGAGAAACACGAAATTCCAAGCAAATGAAGCGTGAAGCGTTAGCAATTATGACCGGATGCAGTTCCTACATAAGTCAAACCGTGTTCTGAACACAACTTTGAGTGAATAATGGTGGGCTGACTTTGTAAAATGGTCCCATCGATTAGGCGGTAAAAGAAGTATTACTTAGCTTATGGTACAACTCTCCAATTTTCAAATGCACGTAATTTGTGTGTATTTGTTCAGCCGATTATTCACATTTGAAAGAGGATAATGCATGAATTAATGCAAGTAAAGACGGTTTATGCAGATAAGCAAGCGCGTAGGTTAACCGTATAAAATGTATGTACATATATACACATATGCATACATATCAAAATATTCAGAATGACGAGATGAACTAGTTCAGCCCTCTCTGTTTGTAAACACGCTAACTCGAACAAAATTTAGTTATTTTAACGAAAGTCGGTGTCGAAGTTGCCTTTGGTATAATTTAGGTTAGTGTTAAATTTTGTCGAAATCTGCCAATAACCACGCCCACCTCCCACGTAGTAATTAACAATATTTTTGTTTTATTATAATTTGTTTTACGAATTTTGCTGTTCAAATTTACATTTCAAATATATCAACAAACATTTGTAGGTACTTTTGCACCAGTTGTTGCCTATGGGTTAATGACAAAAAAATCCTATATATTCACAACATTTCATGTATTAGTTTTCAAATAAGCATTTTGTCAATGGCTGGTTTGCTGTATACTGTGATTGTTTTCAGTTTTCAAATATGAAAACTTTCAAAACAAAATTTCAGAAGGGTTCCTGTTTTTATTTAAGGGGTTGAGGAGTTCCATTACTTTGAGCAACTTTTTTAATTAACTATTAATTTAAATGTTTCCTAAACATATTTACAACGCAGTTCTGCAAGAGGGTACCATAACTTTTTTTCAAATAACGTATATTTGGAACAACCAAAATTAATCGATATGGATACATACATTTATGTTCGTATGTACTACTTATGTATGTATATATACATAAAAATGCTCAGAAAAAAAGAGAAGATGATTAGTCCATGTCCGTTTATTTGCGTACACGAAAACTCTAGCAAAAGTTGAGATATCTCAACCAAATTCTGTACGAGGGTTTTTTTATCTAGACCTGGTCCCTCTCATAAAATGGTAATTTCGAAAAATGCCAAAACTACAATATTTCCTTAATTACAGGAACCAAATTGCTAAAAAACTGCCATGTTTATTATTATAGTTTTGGAAAATGGACATGGGATATATTGCTAGCTTTAAACATCAATTTGCTCAAAACATACGTTTAGAACAGTGTGCAAGCTTCTACCACATGTGTGGTACATCAACCACTTATTTTTTTTTAAATTTGGGTGTCTACCACATCTACCACACAAGGCTTAAAATCTACCACATTTTTAGACAGAACATTTGTTTACAATTTTCACATAACTCTAGAATTTCAACTCAATTGTAATTCGAAATATAAAAATTAATCAATAGATTTTTAAAAAGGTACATCATAAATTTTGCTTTAAATATATCTGTGCCTTAACTTTCTAATATTTCAAAAATACGCCTATTTATATTTGCTAAAGTATTATGCAATGGGAAAATAATTTGGTCGATTTTTTTGCATACAAATAAAATATTCTTTTCTTCATGATTATATTCTCTAACTAGAAAACTAATGTTATACTTGTTTTTGCACCAATTGCGTGGAATCTGTACGATCCACTAGCAATTATATTTCCCGATTTAATTTTTGAGTTGTGCTTCTTTTGACGACGGTGTGCGATATGTATACCCAATAAAATATGAATTGGAAAATCTACCACATCTTATTCAAATCTACCACATTTTTTTCGATTCTACCACACTAAAATAAAAAGGGGTTTGCACACAGATTTGTTAAATCTTTTTTTGAGAAAAGTTGATAATTTGCAACTTATTGTAAATGGTAGAAACCACCACAAACCCACAAATCAGGTTTTAGAATCTTTATTAAATGCTTGACCCAATAGCGAAGAAAAAAGTACGAAGAAACTTGTATTAAGAATTTTTTAAATAAATAATAAAATGTATATATCTAAAGTTAGAAGTAGAAGCGCTTAAATTTGTTTACTTATTTTAACGTAGATATATAGGTATGTACATATGTAATAATTTCTGCACATACCTTTTATTGGTACATTGGTAATACTTATTTAGAAAGCTGACAATTTTCGAAACAGAGATGTAAAAATCGTTAATAATTAACATTTTTCATAATGACATTCTTGGCAGAAAAATATTTCTCTAATTAATATTTTCATTTATTATAAATATTTGTACAAATTTAAGTGAAACAAATTAATGATAACGCTCAATAAACTATTTTTCGTGTTGCAATTTTGAAATCTGTTCAATAAAATTCAACCTTGCGTATTTTTCAGTGGGTTTTGTGTATTTAGAATATTTATATCGATTGATTGGTACTGAATGAATGTGTGCACACATAGCAAAAGCTGCATTCATCTGAATGCTTATTCAGTGTTAAAAGTTAATGTTTCGTCATTCAGTTTTTTCAATCTTTCTTTGAATATGTTAATGTGTGCAATCGTATCTACTTTGAGTGAATGTAGAATTGGAAAATTATAAGCCACATTCCCCAACAAGGAAAAATTCAATGAAAACATAATAACATAAAATTGATGATTTTTAATTTCATATGATTTCACAGTTTTACAGCTCTGGTATGTATTAGCCGAACATGCTGCATGCTTTGATGTTCAATTCTTCTATCTTGCGGGAATGTTTTAATCCGATTTCATTAAATTTTACGAAGCTGACCAAGCATAAGCAAAAAGTATTTGTTTCAATGCAAACAATAAGGAACTGGAAGCAGATAAAGGAAAAAGCTGAAAAAAAAAACGTATGAGTAAATTTGATAAAAGAAAAAAACAAAGCTTCCCATATGACGGCACAATTCGAATAAACAGAAAGCCGAGAAAGTAAGAGAAAGGGCAAACTGCAGTACATATGAGTGTACTCTGTATATTGCAAATGCAAGAAGCAGATACACAAGTTCGCATATTTCGTATCAAATGCCAATAAAATAGCTGTAGCAGCTGTAACGCGAGTAAAAACAAAAAGAAACAATACAAAAGCAATAAGAAATCAACAACCGCAACAGCAGCTCCGGCGATGCTATCAGTAAGTCAAACAGGATTCGCATAAGTGCAAACAACGTGCTGGAAATTTTAAAATACATACATTGCACAAAATGGCAAAAACAGCAACAAAGTTGATGGCAGCAATATGAGCCGGTGATAGCAGCAGCGAACGCAACAACCAACAAGAGGAAAGTAAATGAAGGCAAAAGTTAGTCAAGACGTG
>NW_023458558.1:67043478-67086667 GCF_013731165.1 Rhagoletis pomonella
CAATGTTCTCTCAGCGTTGTAAGACAACCAACCAGCTGTCACTTACAAACGTCTTAAGTTTTCACATCCCCAACAACAATACATACTAGCAAAAATTCTTCTTCTATTAATTTGAAATTAACTTCGCCAGCCTTTTATTCAAGACGAAATATTATTTGCGGTAAAATTATTTCACACTTCGTTCGCCACTCTTGCCCGCCATGACACTGTGCATTGCGACACCGCCAATACGTTCTCAGCGCTTGAATTCTCTTGGCTAACAAGCGGTGTGCGAATATTATTAAAAGTCGACAGCTATTTACAAATTTTGCGCTTAGAAATTCTCGCAAGTTTTTATTATTTTTTACTTTTCGCATACGTTTCAATTACTCTCTTCATTTTGCATTTATACAGTTTTTTATTCATTATTTTTGGAATTCTTCGCTACCATATTAAGCTATTTTATCTTTTTAATTAAATTTACACATAAGTAAGCAAAAAATTAAGACTGTTAAAATTCCACTTGCACACACATTTTATCGGCTCTCATAACCTGCTCAACCCAACGCAGTCCAACTCACCCATCAGCTCAGCTTAGCTCAGCTCGTATGCACGCAGCTGGGCTATTATTGCCGGTGGAATCACATTCGTTCAATTTGCCGGTGTTGTCTGCAAAGTTGGGATAAAAGAACGCGTGAGTGCGAAATGTGATGAGATGCGGCGATTTCGAAACAAAAGCCCAGGCGCCTTAATTACCTTTAACAACGGCTGCATGCAAAGTGAATCGTAATAGCAGCATCCACGCTTTCGAGCGAATTAAATACTCTCATTGTATGCATAGTGTGCTATATGTTTGTATATGCATAGCCAGTAGAAAAAAGAAGGAGTAAAAAGCAATTACAAAAGGCTTTCTCTGGAATGTAGACGGCATAATGTCCTTAGTTATTTGTTATATGAAAGAGGCCCAATTGCAAGGCATTGCGTTTCCGATTTCAGGAGAACAGCTCATAATAGGTCTTCTTCCTAATTAAGAAAAACTAAAAATTATATATTGGGTTTAACGAGATTCAAACCTGAAAAGCTTCCTGAAAGCTAACAAATTACAGCAAACATATCTGTGCACTCAGCTACAACCACAACTTATTTTCAAACTTTTGTAGCTTATTTCAATTTATTTACTTGACACTGTGATAAAAACATTAAAAGGTAAATTCATTATTTCCATTCGTCGGCCATGATTTTTTCCCCGAAGTTTGCAAGCATTTTAAATTCATATAAAATTGAAATTAAACAAGTAATTTTTAAGCAAAAAAAAACGGAATTCAACTCTCATATAAAAAATTAAGATTACCGTTAATTTCATCATACCCCAATGATCGAATTTAAACCAAATTAGAATGGAACCATCTGTGAGGTAACAACTTTCCTTTAAAAAAAAAAGAATTATAGAAATCGATTAGCGTGGTCCAAATTTATGCGGTAACATACATAAACTTGCTTAGGATCTGTTCTGTAATACCTTATCAAGGGTAGGCTTTGGCAAATTCGCTTCTGGATATGTACATATAATACATACATATGTATGTACTTATATGTATTAGACTGTGTCGAATAACACAATTTATTTTCGCTCCCATGTGAATCATTTTCTTCTATACGAAATACGCCTTCTTTATATGAAAGAAAAAATGAGTGGCACCTTCAACAAAAAATTTTGCCAAAAATCCACGGCAAGTCTTGGCTACTTCAAATTTGTTATTTATTGTATTCAAATTGAATGGGCTACAAAGATATTTTATTTATTTGTTATACTATATTTGTTTATAAATAAAAGAATGCGACGAAAAATTATTTTTCATTGAAACTTTATATTTTTGCCAGTACTAGCTAAAAAATGAAGACAGGAGGCAATAATAAAATTATTATATGGAACCGAAAAAAGTCGTTTTGTTTTATGCACTCTATTCATAGTATGCATAAATTCATGTGCATGTGTATATATATTTACCAGGTAAATAATGCGACTAATAAAATATGAGTTTAAAATGAGCTTCCAACAAAAATCAAGAACCGAAACTCAATTCCAAAAGAACCGAAAAATTATTTCGGAAGGAGGAATCGAAACTAGATGCCAAAAGAACCGAAACTCGATTCCTCGTTGTTTTTGATGTTATCGACCTGAAATTCGGTTTGCATAAGTATTATGGAGTTCTAGCATATTTTGTTCGACATACAGAAACTTCGTTGTTTTTGACGCTATCGACTTTAAATTCGGTTTATGTAACTATTATAGACTTCTGAGCTGACCTATCTTCTTCGGTTCAAGGTAATATGTATAGTATATCATATAGCCACCATATACCCGATATGGCCGAATTACATCAACTTCGTTGTTTTTGATGTTTTCTTCTTGAAATTCGGTTTGTTTACGTAATATGAGTTCTGAGTTGGTCGACTAAATTTTTTCATCATCTCATCTTTGGCGCTTTCAAATCGCTGTCAGCTGCGATTTCAATGTGTCAAAAGAGCAGCGACAACATCGAAAAAATAATTGGGCAATTCACAAGGTGTTGTGAAGTTATATTTTCCTAACAAAAGTTGTGTTAAAACACGACGGTTGTGAACACCTGTTACGATTATTTATTATATCTCAGCACTTAACCTCACATAACACCGAATAAACATAGGTTGCAGAGTTGTATCGTCATGTGTTATTTTTCTTCACAAAACAATAACAACATTTTTACAACTGTCATGAAATATCATGACTTCACGACAAACACGACAAATACGACACCTTGTGAATTGCCCAAATATTTTTTTAAATGGAAACATTGCTTTGTTTTAAACTAAATTCGAATGTGGAAATGCGTATTTAAATTTCATGTATTTTAATTTTATAAATATTTGGTAACACAAATATCAGCTATATTATTTTATAAATAAATATAATATAAAAATAAATTTAATTTTTGTAAAATCTTTTCGAAATATTTTGTTAAGTTATTTCTATAGGACCTATTCGCGGTTCTTATTAAAACCGAACAGAACCGCTTATTTAAGTAATGGGAACCGCACATAACTAGTAACAGGTCTAATTAACCTCCAGTTGTACCCGTATGGTTGTAGTCGTACCTAGTCAAAGCGTCAACACGTAATTGTAAGCTATGGTGAATAATTCGGTTCCACTCATTTAAGAGATCAATGGCACATTTTTGTTGCAGTGTAATTAAAATATTTACACGTTTAAGAAGCTCGTTGTCTACTTTTAGATGTTGCCTACCCATTCATATAATTTGCGTATATATTTTCTCTCTGTTAACCTTTTTCATTTGGTAAAATAATCCTTTTTAACTTGTTGACTGAAGATTTTAATGTTATTACTTAATGCTGGCGCTGCTAATTTAAGTTTATTTCCATGGCAAAAATTAGTTTGCAAAAGTTTTTGCTAATTTGCCACTTAAGTGACACTCTTTGCTCTTACATTTTGATGTTAAGTTTGTCTTTCTTGCTATCTTCTCCGCTAATACATTTGTTTTTGTAATTTTGTTGATGCTATTTATTTAAGTTGTTGATATCCGTAATATTTATGATTGTAGCATTCTGTTTTACGAATATGTATGCAAATTTATACTATTTGCTTGAAAAATTTGCACGCTTACATCAATTACCGAATTAGTCATATTCTCTCCAAGTGATGTTCAGCGAAGGTAAGGTTGAGCAATAGCTTCTTTAGTTTGAATTTAAAACATCTTGAAAGAAGAAGCGCATGATATAATGGCCTAACTTTCACCGTATCAGTTCCGCTTTGCAGTTACGGGGTCAGACCCCTAAATTCCTTATATGACCACTAGACCTAGAAAGCAGCGAAACTGCCTTTTTTAATATTTTGTTTGTAGGCCGATTGCGATATCGTTCGAAATCCTTTGCGTAAGCCTTCAAAGAACAGTCGCGTATTGGGTGGAATAGGAATCCAGAAAATGTGTAAGTTGTTCCATCACCTGGCCGTATTTACTTATTATCTTGAAGATTGAATTAAAATAAATTATGCAGCGTTACTGGTTAATGCATTTAAGAAAACGCGGTCAGATTTGTTGGAGGTTTTTTGAATCTCAATTCCACCAAAAAATGGCAAAATTTTGTTACAGATTACACTGCTCGCTATCGATTTGTGTGATATTATTCACTTTTTTTTTGGTGACAACTATATTCACCGTTTTCTTCGCCAAAGTCATTCGCTTCGCTTCTACTTAGAATTAGATACACTAATAACACTGGTACTCAGCATAGCAAAACAGCTTTTCTTTTGCAGAGGGACGAACTTTGTTTTTGTTATCGCGGCTTATTTAACCCTGCACAGATCGGTTAAGCCATTATCCGTTGTCATCCAGCTGAACCAACGGTAGGTCCAGGAAACGCGGCGTTTCATTGGGGTAAAACCAAAGTAAGAGGTTTGTTCGATAAGTAAGGTTTAAGGGAGCGATTGGCAGGTTAATTAATGGCGGGCGGGGTTACTTTAAAAGTTGGACAGATGTTGGGTTTGTTGGGTATATTGGAGTTGATTCTGGATATGTAAGAGTTTGATCTGCTAAGATCTCCAGATCGCAACTGTCCACAAGTGAGTGGCGTGGGTTTTATGAGTTAGGTTCAGCCCTTCCTTTTTTGTAGCTGATGATTAGATTCTTATTACGGAATTCACAGAGTGAAAGCTCAGCAAGTGGTGAATATCTCATGGTGAATGTTATTTAAGGCATGTTTATATACTATGGCTATGGAACAACCAAACCGAAACTATTTATGAAGCATAACATTGTTGCTATAGAGGTGATGTTCTGGAGACGTAAGAAGGAATCCTGTGGCTATATGGACGGCAGTGCTCTGGAAGGTCTGTAACTACCTGCACTCTGCCTTAAGGGCTATACCCCAGAGGCCATAGTGATGCAGCATTGGTAGGAGAGCAAGCTAACAAAATTAATTTGTGTTAATAATCGTTGGAATATGTGTTGCACAGGCATGACAGCTTACGTTCATCTTGTTATTATAATGTCGCTCTAATGAAGGGAAGCAGTAAGGACTCTTGCAGTGCAAAGGTGATCAATAATATTACCAATGCCAATATCGCGCGCAAACAGCAAGAAACAGTACTCAGACTGCATGCCTTCTATTGTACATATTGTTTTCGTGATCCATTTATATCATTTTTAAATCTACAGATTGTTGTGTGTTAAAAGCTCAGATGCTCAACTCGCAGAAGCCCAAAAAGCGTTCCGCCGTGTCATGCTCTTCGAGGCAGAAAAAGCAAATGCTCTTGTCCTGTATACCCATCACAGTCAGGTGTTTATGCCATGAGCAGTAACCACTCAAAACTCCCCCAAATTGGCTGCAGTCCTATCTGCTCAATGAAAGCAAATACTTAGACAGACTCTCTGAGATTGAAGGCAACCTGAGGTTTGCTCATCTTGCATGCCTTCCAAGCCATTTCTGAGCGAAATATTCTGCCTCACTGAGCAAATGGTCAGATGCCTCATAACCAGGTATTCCCGAGTGACCTAGCACCCGGAGTAAAACATGTTCGTTATGTTGCCCAACACAATTTATTCGAGACTTGTGAGAATTGCCACACCAGTGCAGCTTGGCTGTCACTACAGACATGTAAACTAATGCTCTCCTCCTATTTCTTACAACGTGTTCAGGACCTTGATATTTAATTTTAATTTTTTTAATTCAGTCTAAATTATCTCGGCTTGAAATACCGAAGCATGTTCTCCAAGACAAAAAATGAATATTGTTCCCTTCACTATTGATATAGACTCCTTAGCCTGTGCTACAGTATTCGGGTTAAGCCAGCACTCGGCCCCAGGGACTCTAAATTGTAGTATCTTTCAGCAAAGGAAACAGTGGTGTACTATCCTGTAGCATTGAACAGAAATTCGAGTGTAAATCTCTGCCTGCAGCAATTTTCGTCTCACTGCATCCAGTTTTATAACAGCAGCCATCTGTTATAAGCCTACAAGTGGCCGAATGGTCCTCCCTATGTATAAAAGTATTAAGTGACTGTAGGCTTGACAGTGCATCCATAACAGCACCAGGTGTTGTTGGGAAAGTTACCGTACAGCACACTGCCTGCACTGCCGGGTTTAGTTGGCCCACCTAGTAAGCGACCTGCGAGATCGCAAATTTATTCGCCAGTTGAGAAACGAAAGTTATCGGATGATAATAATCGACTTTACTCAACGATTTCTCTGGCTTCAGTAATGGTGCGATTACGCGTCTGGGCTTCAACATGTCAGGAATGATTAAGACTGCTTTCGACAGGTTAAATGCCTTGGCGAAATAGTTTTCTCCTTTTTGGTTAACGATTTCAGCGCCAAAATGGATATACCGATGGAACCAATGGTTTGGAAGCTTTGCGTTTCCAATGGCTCCAAGCCTTTGCCGCTGGTTTAAGTAAGAGGCACACTGGGTTTTTGCAGTTCGTGCAGCCTTCTAATCACACGACGTGCAGGTAAATATGTAGGGACATATACATAAACATACAGTCGAATCTCGCTGGCAAATCTGGCAGAAAATTTGGGACGAATCAGGAATAAAGAGATAGACACAAGCTTATCAGCATTAATATGTGGTGAGAAAGGTTTATAAACATTGCAATTTTCAACTAAAACGGTTTCTTTCGAGACATAAGCCTTGACGAGACCTTTTGATTTTGTCAAGTAGGTTTTAAAATTTATCTGCCAAACGAAAAATTTTGTTCTAAAAAAATTTGTGTTTTCAGCTCAAACTAATTTTAAAACCTATTCGAGAAAACGGCACTAAATGATTTTGAAATAAATTGTACAATAAAAACACTACATAAATTTCATAACAAATGCAAGTATGTATGCAAGTAAAACTCAAAAATAATAGTTGCTTAGCAAAATGTACACACTTTTTTCCAAAGGCTTTATTGCAGATTGCCCGAACGTCAACGCGCTCAATTCCTTTACTCTTCCTTTCAATGGCAATAGCAATAGCAGATGATTGGCTTCTCGATATACCAGTTGGTCAATATATCGTCGTTTATTTGGCTGCTTTAACATCGGTGTGTGAAAGGTGTTATATGATTGTTATTCCAGTTGGAGAATTGTATGTTTATGCTACGTTTAAGTGGCAGTGTGAAGAGTTTATGCTGATAAGCAGTTTTTGTGTTCTCGTTCTTATTTCTTAGATTGCTTTCGGGCAAATAGGATTTATACGTATGTACGTAGGTGTTTAAGATCTTCTTTCGTGCAGGAATTTCACATGCACAGGTACGAAGGCATGTATTAGTTGCGTATGTATGTATGTGTGTATATTGTTTTTTGTTTATCGTTGTTTATTTTTTCGTTGTAATATCGTATCCGGTTATGTGACTTTCGTCTTTGTCTTGCAATAGTCTTCAGCGTTTATTCCTTGGTTTTATTTTTAGCCGTGTCTTCAAGTTACTTCACTTAACTAAATTGCTGCTTTCGTCACTTGATTGATCAAATTATTTTTCAGCAAGTTTTCTTAGATTTTTTTTTTGTATAGATACTAGGTGTATGCTTATTATATTTTTTTCACTATTTCGTTGAATATTTTAAATTTTACTGGTTGGTACATGTATATGCATATGTATGTCGGTGCATACATATGTATTTTCGTATACTCTCACACTTTTTTTCTCGTTTTTATTGCAATTCTAATGTGAGCTATTATGAATTTTATTCGTCAGAATTTTTATAAATTTTTTTTATCGTATAGAACTTAGCGCTCAAATTGCACTTAGTTATTTAAAATGTATAAATGTAAAATGTATATCACAAAAATCAATCAACACCAACAAATAGTTTTTTAGAATTCTTCTAAGCAAAAAAAATGCCTTTTCTTTTATTTTTTTATACTTATTTATTTCATTCGTTTAACAATTTGTTATCGCCCAGCTACGTACATATGTATATCGTTCTCTGTGCACTGATTTATGTGCCTAATTAATTAATATGCAACAATCTTGACTCGAATTTTTTTATAGGACTTATTTCTTTGTTTGCTTGTGCTCAGATTATGCCGCTTTTTTTTCATATCTACGAGCACATAAAACTTCTTTTTACATATACCTTTCGTCAAATGCTTGTTTGATGTTTCTTCGTACACCTTTCTACTCAGAATTTTATTCGTCGTCGTTGGCAACTAAGCTCTATTATCTATGGGTTTAATTAGTCTTTCGTTGTTGTTTCGTCGCAAAATATGCAAATATGTACATATATTTCTTTTTAAAATAAAATATCAAAAAAAAAAACGAAAACAAGTATACGTGCCTTTGGCAGTTGAAAAATTACTTTTCTTCTACCGCACTTTGCACAGACCTCTTTGCAGCTTCTTTTTTCTCTATTTTCTTCGATATCGTCGCAACGCACTGCACTTGGCCTTAACTTTTGATTTAAGCTTCACTTTGCCTGGAACAATTCTCTATTCTTAACTTCGACTTCTTTCTTCACTCGATATCAAATTGATGATTGAAGCCAAAGCACATCCCCTTCCTTCTCACTTCACGTCGTCGCGCCTCGGTAGCAATACCGTAACTACTCTTCCAGCCCGTTACGATGCGCTCGCGCTGAACCTCGTTTATTAACTGATCTTAGCTACAATCGCGCTGATTTTTAGAGCCAGAGACAGTCAATGTGGGCATTCGGCCAAGTCGCCGCCGCTAAAAGTGCAAAAACGGGTTATAGCCAATGTGCTATTGGAGAGTTTGGAGACTTTTGTCATGCTACGTATGCGCGCAGCAGTCAACGTTCAACAGGTACTAACGCGTTAGCGGCTCTCGAGCTCATTGCATTATATATGTAGCTGTGAGGCGCTCTGCGGTCAGCCGCGCCACACGAAGGGCCATCACAATGAGCGTGTGATACACACTTATAAAAACATTCCTGTGTATATTTCTTTGTTTATACGTACATACATATGTATGCATGTATGTATGTAAAAAAGTTTCTGTCTACCTGTTGCGCTTGTTGATTTTGCATTTTCTTCTTGTTATCTTTATATATGTATGTTCTACTTAACTTGCATATAATGCATTCTTTCATTGCATTCTTTTATTTTTATTTCAAAAAATCAACAGGCTCTGTTTCTTTACCCATACTTATCCGTTTTGATTTGTTTGCTTTCTCTCTTTTTGTTTGTTGATTTTATCTTTGTGCGCGCATTAATTCTTCGCCACTGATTTTATGCATTAAAGTCGCACTTGCAACGGCAATTCGCTTGTTTGCCCCATCTTACCGAGCCCTACCTGCACAGTTCTCTCTTTCTTTATCACTCACATACATATGTACATATGCACGTTCTAGGTATGTAATACACCATGGTATAATTAAGAATATTGCCATCATTAGAATTATCTCATTATCATTTTAAATGCACATCAGTGGCAGCGCTGCTTTTTCTCCGATGTCACCATTGCACAATTAATTACATTTCTGGAGCGCACATTCAGTGAATACATCGGCCTCCCACAGGTATGTAGCAGCCAGTGACCCCACTCTTTGACATGCCACAACTACTCCACCGCGCCTATTTCTAAATGTCACCCACTGCATAGCTGCTGGCGTGCGATTGCTCTATACAATGCCACCAAGAATTTCCCCACAAACACTCATATGCACATGAACACAAGTTTAACTCGAAAAAATTATCCGCCGGCCCTCATTTCATGCAACCAACTTAGGCTAACCATGACCCACCGCAACATTGTGGCTCAGACACTAGCTTCGCTAACAGTAGTGTTGCCATTTTGTAGCCTGCATTGGGTGATTTTTTCTCAATGGCCCAAAAAATTGGATTTTAACTTACTTTTATTTATTTATAAATGTTGAAGTTTTATATTAATTGTCTATGAAAACTATTACAACTACGGCTTTGCTCTCGTGGTGGTTTTCTTGTACTTCTGCGAATTGTAATGAAGGAAAATGCTCTGGTGTTTTCAGCAAAGACTTATCTAAGAGGACAATGCAGAGGATATGAAACTAATACACCCATCCGCTCTCAAGGCTATTGAACAGGAGAAAGGACTGCGAATCAGCTATGTGTATTTTTTCTCTAATAGGACCGACTAGGTCAATGAACGGCCAATGCATGCCAAGGTGCTCAGTTAGGCGAAATAATTTTATCAGGATGAAATTACTGGAGTGCAATGGGATATTGTCGTTACGATATGCGATGGACGGGTCAAGGAAAAAAATTAGCGGTGTTGGATTTGTGGTGGAAGGAGACTCCGCAGCCGAGTACTGTCATTCACACCGGCGGACGAGCACTCACCACAACCCGTGTCAAAGCGAGACTCTTCAACTCAGACGGAAGAGGAGGAGGCACTGAAGGATCTCTTTCATGAGCGCTGCCCCCGTCACGATATCAAAATCGTGCTTGGCGATTTATATGCCAAGGTAGGCAAGGAAGTTCTCTGGAGCTTGGGTCCGGATCATGGTAGTATGCAGTACTAGGATCAAGCATAAAAAAATTCATCAATCTACTTGGCTGTCTCCACCTCGAATAACGAGAAACCAAATCAATCATGTTATGATAGGTCGAAGTCACGACGTAAGTACACTCCGAGGGCCAGACATCGACTCGGATCATTATCTTGTTGCAGCTAAATAGCATACGACCCCGCCTCTTTTTAGCATAAAATGTGCGTTCAACAATGCAAGAAAAGCTCAACGTCGAAAATCTGCAATCACAACAGAAGGCCAATTTATTCGCCTCTCAATTCCCATACCTGACAATAGAGGCCACTATTCAACAAACCGATATAGTGGAACCACATTTCCCGCGAGCTCGAAGGAACAACTGGTACAATGAGGAATGTCACAAAGGATGGAGTCTAGAGGGCCTCACTGAAATCGGAAGAAACGCAACCTAACCTAGTCCGGTATAGGGAGCTGACGAGGTAAGCGAGATGCGTTTGGCGGAATAAGAAGAGAGAGAGTATAAAGTTCATGAAATGCCGGCCGACCGAAAAACGCCCGAAAATTTTACCAGAGAGTTAGGTGACTTAGAGAAGGATGCAGAACCAGGGGAACTCATGTAATAACAACGACGGCGACTTAGATACCGATATTCACAATATACTTTAATTATGGAAGCAACACTTTTCCGCACTATTAAATGGTAGCAGCGCTGAAAGTAATGGAAAAGACGTACCCGTGCCCCCAGTTGTTGATGAAGGAATCGATGTTCCACCGTCTGACAATGATGAGGCATGAATGGCGTCTGAAGAAAAACAAAGCTGCCGGAGCTAATGCAGAATATGGTCCGATGAACGCATGCCGAGCGACTGGAATTTATGAGTTCTCGAGAGAAACATTCTGCGGAAAACTATTGGACCTTTGCACGTTGTCGACGGCGAGTATCGTACACGATGGAACGATGTGCTGTATGAAATTTACAATGATGTAGGCATAGTGTTGCGAATTGAAATACAGGGGCTTAAAAAAAAATCATACGAGTGGAAGAGGGAGGCCTACTATGTGATGGAAAACCAGGTGGTGAAGAAGCCGACTGCACATGGCATTTCCAACTGGCATCAGTGGGGAAAGAAGAAGGAAGACTGACCTGCTTTTTGGACTCAGGAAAAGTAGCGTAGGCGGGTACAGGAAAAAAAGAAGAATAACAAAGGTTCAATTGTTTAGTAAAGCTCTAAATCCTTTTAGTTCTTTTGCTTTGTTATCCTAGCTTATTTTTTCTGGCAACACTGGCCGCCATCTATAGCGATTAGTGCATTGTTCTCTACTGAGTAGCTTCCCACAGCGTACACTAGTTAGCTGAGCTAAATTAATGCTGATGTAAATATATGTACTATATAGTTATGTTAAAAAAGGGGTTATATTTACTTAAATACAGAAGTACATTTATATGTATGTACATATATAGTTACACTGATATATGTATGCATGTGCAGTTATATCTTTGTAATTTATGTAAGTATGTACGATTATCCATCTACATATATTTTTAATGGCAATCACCCACCTCCGCCTCATTGATAACATTTTCTCTCAGCGCATACTTAGTGCATTGCGCTTACTCCTCTCCACGCGCGTTGCTTGCATTAGTTTTTGCCATTAACATTTGCAAACTTCTTGCTTTTTGTTGCATTTCTTTGCATTCTTTCGGCATTGCATCGCATACATTTTTTCGTAATCTGCTTGACTTTTATTCTTCATAAGGGCGACATTGTGCGCTTGCAGTCAGCTTAAGTGCTTTTCATTCACATTTCGTCTCCCCTTGAACTGCTGTGTGCATACATAGTTTCTGATAAATAAGTGCCACTATGGCTTTGTGTTTGAATATTTTGCATTTTTTTCGTTTTGCTTTTTAAGTACTTGTTGCAATTCTCTGCGGCAAGGATGTGTGTAATTTAGTTGAAATAAATAGCAAGAAAAAGTAGAGTACCTTGGCATGTATGTGTGTATGTATTTGCATTAAAAGTGATATAAGTTGAAGTAACTATGTATATGTGTATATATGAGCAAATCTCACGAGTTGTTACATTTTTCGACAAAAACGTGTTTTTGGTCGAAAATGGTGAATCACCTATCTTAAAAAATGCATTACCTTCAGTTTTGTATAAAGAACAAGATTCCATCGCGAAAATGTATTTATATTAAAACTTAAAAAATATATACTAAAAAAGTAAAAATAACCACTCTCGCTCATATACCCGTAGTTGCGTATGTAACGCTTACGCCCCTAGCACCATATGCAGTCACTTAAAAGCCATATTATTTAAAAGTAATAAAATATTGGCGTTTAACGGTTTTACACAGTATTCCTTATGCACATATAAATAACAATACATACATCTTTACATATGTATATAACAATTTTAGAATGAATTTCGAGTGCACCAATAAAAATTTAAAAAATGGAATTTTAGTTTCTCAACTCTTAGTCACCTTTTACTCAATGTAATTTCTATCATTCGGTGAGACACTGATCTTATTACACTAGAAGCGTTCGCTTTTAATTTTAACATTTTGAAGTATCTTAAGTTATTAAAAATTACAACAAAAAAATCGTAAAATTTCAAAAGATTCAAAATAGCTGCGACAGATATTCTGCATGCTGCACTCTTGAAACTTTACAGATATGTTGTATTTGATGCCAACGTCATTTACCTCTAATATGAACATTCCATTTGAACGTCCAAAGTAAAGTTAAAAAAAAAAAAACAATTATGATTTCTTCGAGTGACAATGAAAAAGTAGTAATTTCGGTACTTCTTCGCCCAAATAAACAGTAGAGCTGTTGACATTTGACTAATCGAATATTCGAATTATTCGAATCAAAATACGATTAGCTGTATTCGAATAATCGCGCACGATTGAAGCAGGAAACTTGCTTAACATTACTGTATTTTGTTAAACAAAAACTCCACAGTAAACCTAATTTTTTTGCACTTATGATTACAAAAACAAATTTTCTTTTTGTTTTTGACAAATAACGCTTATTGCAACGAATAATCGACAATTTGAATAATCGAGGAAAGTCAATTATTCGTATAGTAATATTCGATTGGCATTTGTACTCGAATTATTGAAATCAATTCAAGAACCCTAATCAACAGTATCAGATTTACCGACAATTTGAATATATTTTTTTAAGTTTTCAAGATCTGGGTGTTTCAGTTAATTGGCATTTGGATAGCTTAATTTGTAAATATTTGTTCACGTAACACTGTTAATGACATTTATTACCAAAGCTTTAGGTCTATTCCAACACCTCATTCGGTAAAAATTATGTCGATAAAAAAAAATGTTATCAATGCGTTAATAATTTAGCCTAAAAAATATCTCAGTATTCAGTGAAAGAAAATGAAAAAAATACTTTGAAATTACAATGTTGATAACTAAAAATATCGTCAATATTGTAGCCGGCTGAGTTCCTTAGAATTCCATAAAAAGAATATTTTATAAACAATCAAAAAAATCGACTCTATCGAGTTAAATAAATATCTTACTTTATAAATTAGGTGGCATATTTTTTTGACATTCTTTATCGAAAAAAAGAAGACACCTCTTCTTTTATTTCATACTAGCAAATACTATTTCTGTGCTGTTTGATATCCCTTTAATATTTAATTAATTTTATCAATTTCTGTGAATAAAACTTTTCAGACAGGTGGCAACCCTCCTAAAAATTATTTAACAGGTGGACACGTTATATCTCTTACAAGGTAGATTTCATCCATTAAACATACATACACATGATTTAGTATACAGGTGTTGTCAATGTTTTCCTTTTGTCATTTTTAAAAGAAAGAAATAGGAACTGCTTTAGAAACAAAATAATTCATAAAATTTAGTACTTGTAGCCGAAAGAGTTTTGTAGGAGATGGGCGTCATACTGAGAAACTAGTTATTATCTTGTTAAAAATTGTTGGTGTAAACGGGCAGCTTGCACCAAAAAAGAGCTGTGGGCGTGGCAGTGCGTCGACTTTTTACCATTGTCGTCATTTCTCCATTCTTAAGTGCAGAATGAAGCATACACGAAATTAATGCGAATATGCAGTACGGTGACTACTTTTCGGCTTATATGGGCACGCCCCATTGCGTTATCCACCCATATACTTTAAATTGCTTACAAATTCCGAAGAGAAAGGTTAGATTAGGATAAGAGGGTGTGTATAAGGTATTTTATACTCTCATTTGGAGACATAGTTGTCCATTATGAATACCCTCTTTGATTGAATATCAGCCGAAGACACATTCCCCTAACCGCTATAGTGTATTCATAAATTGTTCTTACGTGAGCACTGAGCGGGTAGTGCACATTTATCCGCCGCGTTGATTGGCATCTCAGGAACACATCTGGAAATCTCATCTGTTCCTGTTCCGTCAAGTTGCTATATCAGGGGACACAGCAAAGAGTGACGTTGCGCGGCATTCCCATCTAATCCCTGATTTTACTATCTTAAATAATATTGCTTTCAAGGCTTATACTTGGTAGCTGTCCCGTCTGGAACCGTACTATTCAGAAAGAGTCTAGCCGAACGAACGGATTGATCTGCAGCTCCCGCGAGTAGAGATCGGATCCGATCCCTTGAACCATTTTTGATTGATTTTCACGTATCGGCTTCTTGGAATCTGAAGGCGCTTTTTGCAGCCGTACCATAGACAAAAATATGCAGCGGTAGCAGTTGAAATATCATGTTAAGTCCCTCCTTAGGTACGTTACACACTACTATCATTTTGTAGAGGTATGCGAGTCTTTGTACTTTCCCAATTAATTTCTATTATTACCCTTGTCTATGTAGAAACCAAGGCGAAGGCGATAACCTTTGTTCTGCGAGCTTAGAAGATTCTCAGAAGCTCGTCCACCACTTATTTTATCTTATTGTTAACATTTATTTCAATAGTACTTAGTTGCAAATGTTTTCTATAAAATTCAACGAAATATTTCGGTAATCCTCATTATCATTCCTCTGTTACAAATTTCCAAGAGGCCAAATTGAAATAACTAATTAAAGCTGCTGCAAACGAAGCTGTGCCGTCAGGTTTTATGTTTGTGTGTGCCTTCGTATAGCTTGTTTAATTTATTATTTACACGCCGGCACTAAACAAACTTTGTAAATTTTTGTTTGTCTAGTTATCTTTATCTTAACTTTTAATTTTTTTGTTTTAGTCTGGGCACCAATTCGCAGACATTGTGCGCCACGCGCTTGTGCACTACTTTCCTCTTTGTCTCGTACCTACCATTTAGTTTTAGAGATGCGCACACTTCTACAAATAGCTTGCCAAAGCCGGTGTCGGCCTGCTGCTCTTTTGCATGTATTTATTTAGTCAAGTCTTTGACCTTTGCAGTCTATCTATTTACAATTTCTTTGTAGATAAAACGAGACCAAAAATAAGCTTGAGAAAAGCTTCTTGTTAATATGGAGATAATGATTTATTTACATTGTTAGAACACTTTCTAAACAACAAAGAATACCATTAAAGACAGTCGGAACCCAATTTTATTGTTTAGTATTTTCGAAAGCAAAGTTTTTTCGCAGCTTGTTATACTTATCTGGCATTCATTTTAAGAGAGTATTTACAAAAAATATAGACTTGAGGAATGGTACAATAATTAAAGGTATTGTCTTCCCAGAGAGTTTTGCTTCACATCGAAATTCGTGCTCCCTTATTTTCATTTTGACGCAGTTCAATGTTGATTCTTTTACTTTTATTTGGCTTTGCTTTTTGTTTTTGCTCAATTTAATTCTTCAAAATAAAAGAGAAAACGTTTGAAATAAAGTGAGCCATACAAATTTTGAATTTATTTACAAGCAAATGTTTTTCTACCGGCTTTTGCAAATTAAAAAGTTCTCTGCAAGATGGTTTGTTTAAAAAAAATACGTGTACATAAATATGTATGTATATGGGGTATGGAAATATCCCTTTTCCCTAGCAGTAAACGTTTTAGTGTGGGCAACAATGATATTTTTTAAATAAGGCAGATCGGAATATGCGCTCTCTGGGAAGACAATACCTGTAATTATTGTACCATGACCTGGGGTCTATTTCATAAAGTGATAGTAATAATTTGTAACCACAGGCATTTTCCGTATTGTCAGTGACACTTCGATAGTTTGGTAAATGTGTTTTGTTTCATAAAAACTATTGTCACCAACGCTTCAATATTTTAATCAAATTTTCAGAGGTTATACCTTGGTCAAGGATTATTGGCCCTCCCATAACTGAAAGCGCTCATCTGTGCTCTTTAGTTTCCTAATAAGGACAAAAATATTTTTTTTAATACCCTTTTATTAGCTTCACCTGTATGTTTGTATGTATGTATGTTTGTAACCGACTCCTTTGGACTCGATTTTGACCCACTTTAAACGGACAGATTTAATTCAAACACTTGTACGCTTATCAAGAATTAGCGACAATATAATAATTTCATAAGTTTTTCTCATTATCCTGATTAGGATCGCCAGGATTAAATAATTTCCTCACACAGCCTCTGTGTGAGAGGAAGTAAGACAACCACGCTGTCTGCGCATGCGTACCGTCTACTTATTTTCCGGCTCGAGCACTCGAGCATTTAGAAAAAATTTTATTTTTAACAATAAATCGAACTAAAAAATTAAAAATAAATATAGTTTAAAAAAACTAAAAAACACGTTTTTTAAAGCATATCAAACTAAAAAGTAAAAAATAATTCTTAATATAAGTTGAAAATAATAATGAACAACAAATAATAGTATTATTGTGAAAAAGTGTGGGTTGCTCGATAGACGAAAAATATTGGAGAGGAGCGCCCCACGCTTTTTCACAATAATACTAGTATTTTTTGTTCATTATTACTTTCAACTTATATTAAGAATTATTTTTTAGGTTTTTAATTTTTTTAAACTCTATTTATTTCACTTTATTTCAACATATTTTGATTAAAAGAAAAATACTGATAAAAATAAAATATTGCACACAAACAGCAAAAAATATAATCGATAATCGCATGAGGCTATTGCCTGAAAATTTTAAAATGCACTTAGTGGTGATAGCACGGCCTAGTAATCATAGTCAACTTATATATATATAGGCGAGTCATTTCAGCATTCTAATGTGGCTGCTTTCGTCACTCGCGCGCACTGCCGTGCGCTGTGATACAGTAGACTGCATTAAACCCCATACAAAAAAAAAATCGATACTATTTTTCCACTGGAATTATAAAATCTATTATATTTTAAGACCTCCACCAAAATATCTCGCAAAAATATTGAGATTTACGTGAGCTGGACCGATTTGAAAATACCTTCAAAAATTTAGTTTTTTATTAATAAAAAGTTTAGTTTTTTTATTTTATTTTTTGAAAAAATTACCTCAAATACATAACCAGTTTAAGCTTAAAAAGCTTGCATAAAAGTATTAAAAAAAATTTCTACGGAATCATAATAATGAGAGATTTTTGATGCTGTTTTTTTGAACTTTTGAAAGGACTGGTTTAAGAGAAACTTGAATAACTCAACCAAAACCGTACCAATTACCAAGACTTATGAGGTATCATTGGTAAGGTATTTTCTCACCCCTTTAATTTCTTTGCGAATAAGCTCATTCAAAGTATGAAAGAGGAAGGTAAGATAAACGCGTGGCATTCCATGTTGAATTAAGATGTATTGGTATTTGAATTTGGGACGTGAATAAGTTTTTTTGCAAAGAAATAAAAAGGGTGACAAAATACCTCTGCACTGATACCTAGTCTATATCGGTAAATATAGTATATGGAGCAGTTACTCAAGTTTTTCTTACACAAATCTTTGAAAAAAGTTAAAAAACAGGATCATAAATCTCATTATTATGACTCCGTTGATACAATTTTTTAATATTTTATGTAGATTTTTTAAGCTTAAACTGTTTTGTCATCTAAGAGGACTTTTTTCAAAAAGTTCTTCAAGAAACTATTTTTGTTCATAATAAACTCAATTTTTTGAGGTATTTTCAAACCGTTTTAAAATATTAGTTTTGTTGTTATTTAATTTTGTTTAGTTTTTTATAGTTCATTCCTTAACAACATTCGTATAAATATAAGTTTAAAGGCAGTGTCACACGATTGGGTATTTGCCAAAATTTGGTACAAATCGTATTCCAATTGTGTGAATACCCAAATATTTTGCTTTATCCCATTCGCGAAAATTATTTTGTTGAAATTTTTCAATAGAACATCGCTATATTGTACCAATCTTTTGACTGCAAAAAATTCGCAATTTTTTTATTTTGTACCAATAGTCTGTAAGCATTTATGCAACATGTTTTAGTAGATCTGTGCAGGACGTTTCACAAGTACTTGCGCCCGTCAACTACTGTGCATTTTCTCAATGCGCATAGCTTTAGAAAATCATTTTTCATTTAATTGCTGCTTTCAGCATACATTTTTTTTGCTCATCCTCGATGATTTACGCTTCTCGTCTCTCACTGTTATTGCCGAGCACAAAAGCAGCATCAGTATAGACCATTTAATATCATCTCGTCATGTAATGAAAAGACCTCTATAGCAACAGCCTCAGACTCAGCCCAACCACAGCACAAATTTCAATCAAGCTTTCAAAGAAAACTTCATTTTTCATCAGCGCCAAAACCGACGTAGACATCGGCCAGCA
Organism: Rhagoletis pomonella; assembly: GCF_013731165.1. Classification (NCBI taxonomy): domain Eukaryota; kingdom Metazoa; phylum Arthropoda; class Insecta; order Diptera; family Tephritidae; genus Rhagoletis; species Rhagoletis pomonella. The sequence continues at coordinate 67,062,593 of NW_023458558.1, forward strand.
CCACGCTGTTTATAATCATCATTCTATGCTGTGGTGGCCGACCTCACCATAATCACCACCATCCTCATCATCAACAATACCATCAATGCTTTTGTGCAATCACTTACGCCACTGACCGCAACAAGCTGCCGCCTGTACGGCTTCATCGTCTTCTTTGTTTGCTGTTTGGTAATTTTTCTTTGAAATTTGCCGGTTTTCTTATTTTTGCAGCATCCTGTTGTGGGCGGCTAAACGCGGATACGTAACGGTTAGGTAACACACATACATAAGTGACTGGAAGTTCATTCACCAATCGATGATGTGGACTGCAATGCCACAGATTCGCAGCCTCACTAACCTACTTATCCTTTAATCAAAACGCCAAACAGAAAGCCCACAGCTGTTCAACCAGACGACCACCAACCGCGACCAGCCGTCGAGCGCCATTCTTCAAACAGCGTAATCATTAAGCTGACTTCATTAAAACGCCTCACCATTGTTAGGCAACATGTCCATCATGAAATCGGTTCCCCTAACCCAGTTTAGGCACTGATTTAAGTCCAGTTATGTAGATGGAAGAGCACATGGCCACCCACTAAGGCTTGCGTACATAACAGCCAACTTTGTTCTATTAAAATGGTAAGTTTCTTAGAAACCCCTCTTTTCGCATTTTTTTATTGTGGTTTTGCAACCGCATGTCGATATGTAAGCTATTGATTCCTACGTTTCGCTTTAATTACTTTCAATATCCAGTGGTGATTTTAAATTTTGCGAATTGCGCATTAATCGTATTCCAGTTTGTGCAAAAATGAAATTTTATACATAGAGCAACAACGAATTTTGATGTCAATTATTCTGTCCCTTATGATTTTTGACGTTATGAATTTTAAATTCTTTTTATAATTACATCACGAACTCCATGATGGTTTATCTGGAAATTGTAATTATGACAAAATATCGCATACGGCAAAAAATTGTTGATATTCTAGTTCTAGAATTATTAAGCCAAGCGGAGATGAATTTACATACTGAAAGCCAATTTCATGACAGCAATTTAAGTGAAAAATTATTTTAAATTTTTGAATCTTATATGGAAATTGACAGAAAATAAAAAATCATTTTCCATTTAAATTGCTGGCGAAACCGGATGTTAGGCTTAAAAGTGTTGAATTTAGCTTGGACTGCAGTCAGTGATTTTCGTCTGGAAATGCATTTTCGTATGACCGTCAGGAATTGGCAAACTCTTGAAAAAAGACCCAGTCTCACTTATGCCATGCTGTTCTGCGGGAGAGAGATCGACAAAATATTTTTTTTTGGCAACACTCGGTATGCTTCCTTTTTAGCAAGGAATGGAGAAATCTTTTAAATTATTTACCTTCACATACACTGAAACTCTCAAGAGTTGAAACCTGCGAGTGACGAAATCCTGTGAGCAAATGAAACGTGTGATAGCTAGCGATACAAGATGCATCGCCAATAATATCGGTTCGAAATACGATCTTAGCTATAAACGTTTACAATTTCCTAATATCGCGGAATTTACGATACATCGATGTCAGTTTAGACGATGTTTTAAACATCAACTTTAGTAGGCTTGCTTTGGATTCAGCGTACCTGTTATTTGTATAAAATAATTACTCAATTACGCAGGCTCTTAGAATCTCAACAAAATCAGGCATTGCAGCTTTAGGCCCCGAACTTACTATGAGTGTTTCGACTAACTATGTGGAGGCAGGTGGAAAAAATAGTTATCATTTACCGATTACTTACGGAAGGTTTCAAGACCGGAACGAACTCTTGTAAGAACAATATTACGACCCAGTGGCTGATATCCAGAACGTAATTAAATAATGGAGGGAACACTTCTCCACCCTACTGAATGGTAGCAGCACGAAAAGTTGTGATGAAGACGAACCCGAGCGCCCAGTCGATGATGACGGAGTCGATGTTCTTCCACCTGACTATGATGCGGTACGAATAGCAATAGCGCGCTTGAAAATAACGAAGCTGCTGGAGCTGACAGCCTGAGCTATTCAAACACGACAACGAGGAGTTGATATGGTGCATGCATCAACAGAATATGGTCAGATGAACGCATGCCCGGCGACTGCCGAGGTCAGCCTCCTAAGCATAGGTTACAAGGTCTTATTGAGCGTATTATGTGAAAGACTGGAGCCTGTTTGGATCTTATCAGCGTGGCTATAGACCTGAAAAATCCACCATAGACTAAGTATTCAAAATACGCCAAATATTGGAAAAGGACCGCGAGAAAAGGATCGACACCCACCATCTATTTGTCGACTTTATAGCCGCTTTCGACTGCACTAAAAGAAGTGGCATATATTCTGCGATGTCTGAATTTTGCATCCCCGCTGTGTAAAATGACGTTGAGATTACCACCAGCTCCGTCAGAATTGGGAAAGACCTCTCCGAACTGTTTGCTGGTTTTCAGACAAGGCGATGAGATTTTTTTAATCTGCTGTCGGATAATATAATAAGAGCTGCAGAACTGAACAGCTCAGGAAAAATTTTATCCAAGCTGGCAACTGCTGGCATATGCGGATGACATCGACATGATCGCTAAGAAGAACCACGAAGTCTGTCTACCTTTTCCAAGTTGGATAAGGAAGCAAAGCGATTGGGTGTGGTGGTCAACGAGGACAAAAGGACGTATCTCCTGTCACCGACCAAACAGTCACGGCACTTACGTCACTGTTGGCACTTATAATTTCGAGAACTTAGAGAATTTTGATTTACTTGGAAACCAACACTAACCCCGATAATAATGTCAGCATCGAAATCCAACGCAGAATCACTCTTGCCAACAAGTGCTACTTTGGACTGAGTAGGCAATTCAGGAGTAAAGTCCACTCTCGACGTATGAAAATCACACGCTATAAGTCACTCATCATGCCCGTGCTGCCGGATGGTTGTATAAGCTTTACAACGATATACGGCGGCTCTGTTGGCTTGTCGTTCGTATAGACACCGACGCTCCAGCTCCGAAAGTATTCAACTCGGAACCCGCTGGTGGTGTTAGAGGAAGATGGAGGCCCCCACAGCGATGCAAAGACCAAGAGAAGAAGGACTTGGCCTAACTCGGCATTTCCAATTCGCGTCAGTTGGCACAGACGAGAAAAGATTGACGTTCTTTGCTGAACTCGGCGAAAATCGCTTAGGCGCCATATAAGAAGAAGAAGGTTTCGGTGGATCCCCTGCTGCTACATTTGAAACATATGTATATTCAAAGCTCGTCAAAACACAATTCGGAGTGGCAAAAATAAAAATAAAATTTTTTTGTTTGTGTTCTATGTGTACATGTGATTAAATATATGTGAATACACACTTGCAGGTTTTAAAAATAGAGCTCGTAAAGCCATCAAAGTACTCTGTCGCTCGATAAAATTTTTAAGAGCACTCTGAGCGCAGCGTTATTTACAGTCCTTTCACATAAACTTCTTCATAAATTTGCATGTGGCGTATTTGTAAAATAGTTTATTTGTGTTGATGGCATTATTTTTATCACTCTGAATTTAAAATAATGTGAAAAATATTTATCACTCACACTTTTAAAAGATAAAACTTGAAACAACAAAACCGCAAATATATTTAGAAACTGGCAATAGAGAAAATACCGAATCTAGAAAAATCGATGACAAACAACTAAGTTAGCAAGAAGCAAAAGAAGTGTTCCACCGTCTCTTCCTCTGCAAGGCAGAATGGGCAAATGGAGTTGTCATTTACGCCTACCACAGTCAGGCTTATCACGTGAAGTGACTAGTCAGCAATCCAACAAAATTATGTCTGAAGTCCCGTCAGCTCGGTGAGAGCAAAAAACTAGATAGGCCTGAGATTGAAGACAACATGCATTTTTCCAGACTGCATCCCCTTACCTAGTTTCTGATGGTGGTTTCGACGACCAAAGTGGGGAGTGATATAACTGGTTGCGGATCGAGGAATGTCTGGTCAAGCCAACTGTGGCCAAATGGTCAGATGTCTCATTACCAGCTACTGCGGAGCGACTTGACACAAAGAGTAAAGCAAGCTCGTTATGTTTACCAACATAATTTAGTCGAGACTTGCATTGCCGAACTAGTTTGGAAGTACTTAGATAGAGTGCTGGCCAATGTAATGGTGGCACACTATCCTGTAGCATTGAAAATACAGAAGTGCTCAAATCTCTGCCGCCAGTAATTTCGGCCTCACCCCACTCAGTGTAATACCAACATCCTCTTCTTTTTAGTCTGCAGGTGGTCTTTAAGGCTTCTCCACCTATGACGACGGAAAGTGAAGGTAGGTGCAGCAGTGCGTCAAGAGCACCACTCAAAAAAATTATAAAGAGGCTATCAAGCAACCATTTTGGTTCTTTACTACCGAAACCAGATAAATTTTCGGGGACCCCCACTTACAACTCATGGACCCCCCTATTTTTTTCACACCAACGTAGACCACCGTCAAGTATCCCGTGGACCCTGGATGTCCAAATGGACCACTTTGGGAATCACTGGTATAAATATACATATATTTTGCTAAGTTTTGAGCGGTGTGCTACCGCAACAGTAACATATCCTTTACCATATCTCTTGCCTCTTTAGCTCTGGTGCTACCGTTTGCCTGTTTGTCACCACAACCGGTAAGTAAATTTATCAAAACCACAATTTACGATGCACCAACACAATAAACCATGTCGCCAAATCGACAGCGGAGCAACCGCATACGCCCTGTGGAGCTTTAATTTGTATTTATATGTTGTATGTATGTATATTATGTACATATCGTCATTTAAAGTACAAAACCGCGTATCAACAAAATGTAAAACCGCGTATGTGAGGTTGCCTAAACTATTTTCCAGAAAGTAAAAACACTCAAATTTCAAAATGGTTCTCTTTCTTATAAAGCAACCGCACTTCTGGCTAATATATTTCAGGACGAATGGATAAGGATTGAGCCAAGAGCTTGTGTGAGCAAATCCAATTTTTGGCAGCAAATGATAGTTACGCTGTTTTGCAGAATGAGGATACGCGATTTTGTACTGTAAACGACGATATGTATGTACGAAAATGTATTGTACATACACATATGTATGCATGCAAGGGACATGTGATGCATGAGCACTGTACATAAAAGCGCACCGCTAAATTTAAGTTCGTACACATAAGTTTTGAATGCATGGGAACAAGCGGCTTGGAGATTTTTACATCCTTTAGGCTGCTGAATTTATGGGTGGGTTTTTATGCAAGATCTATGTATGTACATATGTACATAATGTAGAACATATTTATGTATGTACATTAGACTGAAAAGCCGGACTCCAACTAGAAATGTTCTTTTGGTCATAAAAACGTGCCCTGTGAAAAATTTTTAAAATCAGGCAACGGAAAGACGTGCCCCAAAGGCCCTAAAGTTCAGCAATTACATGCAATTTTTCACAAAGTGGTGAAAATTGCCTATCAGTCAGTGGGGAATTCAATATTTTTAATGGCAGCTGATGTAGTTTTGACTCCCGATGTCCAATATGGCTAAGCTATTTTTAAACCTCCCCTAATATGAAAGTTATTGATGTTTCTTCCACGTAAAATTTCAATCTTATAGGATTTCAGAAGTTAAATTTTAGCCCGGTAAATTTAGATCAAATTGGTATGATGAAAAAACTAACTTGTAGTAGCGAACTTTTGATGCAGTTTACTTCTATTTGACACTAGATCATGGATCCCCTAATTTCGTACGGGAACATTCCGCCATCTCGGATTTTGGGGGTTTTTTTTTAATTTTTCGTAAAAAAAACGGTTGTATACAAATTTATAGAGAATCTAATTTCCCTCATTTTTTATATACAAGCTTTAAAAAAGCTTTTTTATTGTAAATAGTTAGCAAAAAGTGCGAAAAAAATTTTACATGGTCACGGTTTTCGCCATTTTTCAACAATTTCTGATAAAAATGCGTAGCATATTCCAATACAAAATTTGTAGAGAATTTTTCTCTTGGCTTCTCCATTGACACAAAATTTGTTAAGCAAAGTCTAATTTGCGGTTATTTTAGAGCCATATTTGAGACGCTATGTTGAATTTTCACATTTCCGGTCGTGATGTAAGCGTCTCACAAGAATAATGTACGCACAAAAGTTATGGGGAATTGAATTCTCTTCAACTTCGGAATTTCAATGTGCTACGTATTTTTAACAGAAATTGTTGAAAAATGGCGAAACCCGTGACAATGAAAAAATTTTTCGCTCTTTTTGCTAATCATTTTCAATAAAACGGATTTTTTTTTAAAAAGCTTGTATATAGAAAACGTGGGAAATTAAATTCTCTACAAATTTGTATACAACCGTTTTTTTCACGAGAAATTCAAAATAAGCCTGCATCGCAAAAACCAAAAAAAATCCTAAATCCAAGATGTTTCAATATGAAATTTAGAGACAAGACTTTGGATCCATGATCTACGTGTCAAATAGATGCAGTTTACTTCTACTAACTCGCAACTAAAAGTTTTTTTCTTCCTACCTATTTGATTTAAATTTACTGGGCTAAAATTTAATTTCTGCAATACTGAAAATTTAAATTGTGCGTGGAAAACCTCTCAATAAATATAAAAGATTGGGAGGTTTCAAAATATTGTAGCCATTGGGAAAAAATTCTAAAAATTGTAAAAACTTAGATTTTATTTTTATTTTATTTAAAATATTAAAATTTCTTTTTATTGTTTTATTTTTGTGGCAACTTTCTTCTTTCTTTCTCCTTTCATTTCTTTTTCTTGTCATTATACCTTTCATGAGCATGAAATGGTATTATAACTTTGGTCCGATGTTTGTAAGTACCAGAACAAAAAGAGATAGACCCATCAAAATGTATACTTATATGATCAGAACGTCGAGCTGAGTTGATTTATCCATGTCCGTCTGTCCGTCTGTCCGTCTGTCCGTCTGTCTGTCTGTTTGTATGCTAGTCTCTCAGTTTTCGAGATATCCGGATCAAATTTGGTAGGTGGGTGTATTTTTATAATGTATTAATCATTTGTCGGAACCGGAAGAATCGGACCACTATAACATATAGCTCCCATACAACTGATTGTTCAGATATGAGATTTTTCGTTATAACTTCTCCATTTACGCAGCTACGAACATGAAATTTCGCAGCACTTGCACCCATTATCAACAGAATGCTTACAGTGAAAATTACAAAGATCGGGTCACTATAACCTATATCTCCCATACAACTGATTGTTCAGATATGGGATTTTTCGTTGTAACTTCTCCATTTATGCAGCTACGAACATGAAATTTTGCAGTAATTGCACCCATTATCAACAGAATACTTACAGTGAAAATTACAAAGATCGGGTCACTATAACCTATAGACCCCATACAACTGATTGTTCAGATATAAAATTTTTCGTTATAACTCCTCCATTTATATCGCTAGGAACATGAAATGCCGCACTGTTTTCAATAGTTATCAACAGAAATCTTACAGTGAAAATTAAAAAGATCGGGTAACTATAACCTATAGCTCCCATACAACTGATTGTTCAGATATGAGATTTTTCGTTATAATTCATCCATTTATGTAGCTAGGACCATGAAATTTCGCGCTGTTTTCAGTCATTATCAACAAAAGACTTACAGTGAAAATAACAAAGGTCGGGTCACTATAACTTGCAGACCCCATACAACTGATTGTTCAGATATGAGGTCTTTTATCATAACTCCTCCATTTTTGCAGCTAGGAACATGAAATTTCGCACCACTTTCACTCATTATTTACAGAATACTTACAGTGAAAATAACAAGGATCGGATGACTACAACATATATCTTCCATACATCTGATTGTTCAGATATAGGATTTTACGGTAAAACTCCTTTATTTGAATAGCTAAAACCGATAAATTTCGTAAGATATTTTATAAATAATAATACAAAGTCTACTGAGAAAATCATCAAAATCTATGCTGTATAAGCTTTATCTCCTATAGCACTGATTGTTCAGATACCAGTTTTTGCCATATATCTCCTTTATGTAGGAAACTAAACCCAATAAATTGTGTTACCGGTTTACATACCGATCACATAGCAGTGAAAATCACTTAGATTGGTGCCATATAAAGTATATCTTCCATACCTCTGATTGTTTAGATGCGATTTTTTATATAAGTATGTAACTCCTCTATCGATGTATGCAGATGTATTCAAAAGCAGTAATCTGTCAAAGTCAAATTTGCAGATGTTCATGAAAGGTATGAAGCCTTCGGCATAGCCGAAGACAGCGCTGCTCTTGTTTTAATTTTATTTCGTGCCGAAAGTTTTAATTAATTTAATTTTTTTAATTTAATTAAAAGATTGGTTTGCATAGTAATGATTAATGCGAATTCCGAATTTGACAAGTGTAAAGATAATGGGCGTCTCAGTAACATTTATTCGATTGTAATCTCGCTTGCTACAATAAAGGTGGCGTGGAAACGTGTGCATATTATGACGGTTAAACCTCTTCCATCTTTTTGGTTCGTTATATCTCGGAAACGGTGGCTCTTAGGACAAAAAGTATTTAGAAATTTTTTATAGATAATTATCTGATATACAATTTTTGTCTAAACGCATTTTATGATAAACTTACCGTTTTGCTGAAAATCGCGAAAACCCCGTTTTTATGACCTTTGATCCTGAACAACTTGTTTTCCAAAAAGTTAAAAATGTTTTAATTTATTGCCAGCTGCAGCAGCTCCGGTCCGACTTAGGAGTACTCGGTGGTCAAGTGACTCGTGTGTGGATAATTGTTTCTCGTTTATATTAAATAAAAGGGAAATTTGCTAAGTCCAAAAGAAGCACGAAAAATCCGATAAGACCAAAATAGTACGAAATCTATACATATAATAAAATTGAAACGGGCCGATGTCTTTACATTATAGATATTAAAGAAAAATTAATATGGAAGGTTTTATTAGACCAACAGAAGCCAAATCCACATTTTTTTACAAATTTTGTCTGTCTATCTGTATGTTTGTGCGCGCATCGCTCGAAAGCAAATGCATGGAATTGAATGAAGTTTTCATCGATATATTTCTAGAGGTCTAACTTAAAATATAGAAAGAGAAAATAAATAAAAAATGAAAGTTGCAGTTTAAGTAAATTGACAAAATAAAGTAAATATGGCAAAATGACTGTCAAACCAAAGAGGTTTAAAAAGGCTTACAGCCGAAATTATTTTTTTGATGGTTGCCACCTGTTTGAAAATTTTAATTTATTTTAATTGATAACATAAATTGAATATTGCAATATTGGTATCAAAATGAAGAGAAAGTTATTGCCGAAAATACGTTTGAGGAGAGTTGCTACCTATTTGAAAAATTGTATTCAATTAAATTGATAAAATAAATGAAACAATGCAATCTGGGTATCAAACAGAACAAAAATGCGGAGTGTGCATAGCTCAGTTGTTAGCGCTTCTGACTTTGCACATCGATGAGGCAGGTTCGATCCCTGCTGTAGTCTCGAAAAAGGAGTCTGATTAGGAGATGTGGTGTTCCCCAAAATATCAGCTATAACTTCTATCGCTTACTCTTTGTTGCTTTTTCCATTTTTCCTAAAAAAACATACTCGTGGTACAAAGCTCAATAACAATATTGAGAACAAAAATACTTTCAAGGCGCAGTGAAACGCGCAGGTATTTGCTAGTATTTTAATAAAGATCAATCCCTCTGATTTGTATGGAGTTTTGCTTTTCTGTGAACAGGCAAATTGTTGTATTCAACATTTTGCGAAATACTTGAAGAAAATGGCTATAAGAAGTTTTTCCATTTCTGTAAAATTTTCGCAGTCGTAAGCAGGATAGCGAAAAACTATTACAGAGGGCGCCCATAAATCACGCAAGTGACTACTTTAGTAACTCCCGGTTGTGCAGAGAGAGCCAATGGTGACTACCGCCCAGGACATTGCCTTGTAAAAGTAATCGATGAAATACACTGCAAGTAGTCGGTCGGTAATTGACGGAGTTTAACGGGTAGCTACCGATTCAGCAGTCCTGTAGTCGCTCCCCCGTACTGCAGGGTTGTTACACAAACCACCTAGCCTGGAATGGCAGCTATTATTTACATACATATATACTTATACATTTCAGCTGTAAATAGTAAGTTCACTTACAGTGGGTCTAACACACTGATTCAATCAAGAAGTTTAACTTAAAGAAATATTATAAAGTAGTAACAATTCAATGAGTATCCTGAATCCGCAACAGCAATCTTGTAGTCTATCATTCTCGTTTACTAATGTAATAGTGGTATGAGTAAAAGTAGATTATGTATTCCATGGAAAACTTCACTTTGACTTCTAGCCTATATACATATGTATGTATGCATATACATATGTGTGTACGGAAATGTGCTAACGTTGAAATGAACACAATAACTTTGCTCCATTTTCCCGATAAATTTCCTTGTGATCTGTGACATTTACGCCGCAAAGCGCAATTTTGTTGTTATGTGTTATATAAAATGTATGTCAATTTTTCAACAACATTACCCCCGTTATGCAGAATTTCTGTCGTTTTCTGTTTTGCACATTTTGCACTGTAAGTGTCTGTCATTATTTTTGTGCAATGTAGTAGATTTATTGATGCTTTTGCATATTCGCACACAAAGTTTTATGTACTTATTTGTGTATCATCTCTATTCAAGTGTAGGTAGTAGCCTGTAGGACTTTTTAGTAGAGTTATATTGCTCCATAAACTAGACTTCTAGTTGCTTAAAGTAAGAGTCCATTTTAACAACTGTCTTAAAATCAAACAAGTCAATATAGCCGTCATAATATTTGGAAATTTTAGTACAAATAGCCCATCTAGCATTCGGTTTGATTAGAATGGCTGCCACGGCGCCGATCACGGAGGCACACGCATGGCGAAATTATAAACAGGTGAAGTATTTAATAAAACAGATTGCTCGCTTTATTTTCTTGGCAGTCGAATATCTTATAGAAATTTTTCGAGGCAAATTTTCAAATAAGATAGTGGCAAATCTTTCTTCTCGCTCTTATTACTATACCTGGTACAATTTCATCATGGGCACACGTAGGCTGGAAGAGCCCGTTTTGATACACGGTTAAAAATTTCGGTTTTAATTTTAAACTTTTTGGACTACATATATGACCAAACTAAATTCAGTTTCAAATACAAACCTTCCAAGTTTAAAAAAAGAGAGCACATATGTTGGGTTTAGAATTTAAACAATTTGGTTTAAATGTTAAACCCAAACTTTTTCATAATTAAGAATAAAAAAGAAACAATCTTAAATTTCATGCTCCGTCTGGTTGGGATTGAACTCGGACAGCCTTGGTAGCAACCAATTGTTCAAGCATCTTTGCACACTCAGCTACAGCCACGCATGTAAATGTGCTTTCATATGTTGAGTTTGAATCAACACCACAATTCGCTGTGCAAACATATTCTATTTCGGTTTAGATTTTAAACCAAATTTTCTATATATGAAACCTAGAAACTAGAATTAAAACTTTTTGGTTTGATTTTTAAACCACGAACTTTTTGGGCTAAAATTTAAACCAGAATATGTGACCTGGTCTACGAAAAGGGAGCTTACGTGCGAAAACTAGTTTTCTGTGAAAAAGCTGTTAAAAGTAAGCAACTCGTTTCGTCAGTTTTTCATTATCTCGTTAATTGTTCTCCGCGCCGGACGTCCAGTAAGTGTTGTTGTTGGTCCAGTAAGTGTTGTTGTTGGTCCAGTAAGTGTTGTTATTGGTCGGAATATTATTATAGTTCATCGTGTAAATAAATTATATTTTGTCGTATTTTTACTCTTCTTTCTCTACATTTTTAGTACACTTCTAAGCAAGTTAGGATTTTCTGCTTTTCACCACGGGAAAAAGCATCTCATCTTCCATCCGAATCAACCAAAAAGTGAAAATTGATTTTTTGACACCTAAGCCCCCTTTCCGTAGACCAGGTCACATATATTAAAAATTGCGTAAAACTATTGATTGGTTTAAAAAGTAGACTATAAAAGTTTAAAAAAGGCAGTAGTCCCAGCGCGGTTTAAAAATTAAACCCAAATTTTTGACCGTGTAACACTGGAAAAGCCATTTTTTTCCTTCCCACCTTTAGTAATACAACCACCGAGTGCATTTTACATATTTATCACAAAAAATGTTAGTCAGAGAATGTTAGTAAATATTTGTTGAAGATGTGGTTGCGTGTTTTCGCTAAGGCGCGACCGTGTTCGATGCTCTCTTACCTCTTACTAATCTCTGCAACTGTGGCAGAAATCGTTGGTGGTGTATCCCATCCTTTTCCGTGCGTGCCCATCAGTGTTCGGTGATTATGCCTTCTAATAATCTGAGATAAGAGCGGTCCAGCGGTGTGAAAGCCATGGATCGCTTCACATACATTTTTGGAAAAATTTGTCTGGTAGCAAGGCAGTTGGTTTCTGCAGCCCATCTGGTATTCACCTCCTCGATGAGTTCGGCCTTGAGTCTGTGTTTGCAGGAGGTTAGAGGTATGCTCGCATCTTGTGCAGAATTTACGTCTGTTAATTTTATCCGACTCGTCGGCTATGCAGTTGCCAGGAATGCCCTTGTGCCCCATATAACAGTCAAGGAGAATTTAAAGACAGCAGTTTAAGAATCCTTCCACATTCTATAGCTACATTGGACGATCCGTTACATTTTAGTTAGATATAGATTAAAAACGCTACAGTGGACCGGTAAGTGAAAACTGTGTTTTAGTGTGAGTTTAGCAGAGTAAATCCCGGTGTCCATCTCTATATTAAGCTTGGAAACATCTGCAGCAATTGGCCGTGGAATTTAGTCGGTGGCCCCTTTAAATTCGTTCATCTCTGGGATTCTTATGGAGCAGTTATTGTGTAAACAGATACTGTTTCAAGGACCTTTGCATATCTGAATCTGGTGAGAGATTTCAAATTATTTACAAATATTTGGTGGGTGTAGTGGTAGTGCTTTCGTGATGAGCATGGTAGCCTTCCAATGTACTCGTTCCACCCTCGCTCAGGATGAAATCTTGTTTAGCACAGGAAATATGATTACGCCCTTCGGTGGGTCTTATAACAGCTGGGTACATCCAGTGTACTATATGCGGTTTTATTCCCCATGTCATACCATAGCCGTCCGACAGGCATACATAGCGGTATTGGCCTTCCTGGAGCGATCTTCGATATTTCACTTCCAGTCAAGCTTCTTGTCCAAAATAATTTTAAGGAGGGTAAATTCTACCCCGTTTAAGGTGGGAAGTTCGAATAAAGGAATTGTATACTTCCTTGTGAAGAGTACCATCTCGGTTTTGGCAGGATTGAGGCAAAGTCTACATTCCTTGGACCATTTGTTTAAAATACTGAACGGATTTTGGAAAAACTCACTCAGGGCCCCGTTGCTATGATTGCTATATCATCCGCATAGGTCACGATTTGACAACCATTGCTTTCTATTCTTAGAAGTAGGACTTTAACGTTTAGATTCTAAAGTAGAGGGGAAAGAACGCCCCCTTGAGGGAGTCTTTGATCATATATTTAGTAGTGGAGCCGTCCCCTAGCTCTGATAAAAAAGTTCTCTTTTCAGGCAGGAGTCCAACCAAATTCACCAGTTCCCTTGCACCCCCCACCCTAAGTAAGGAATTAACAACATACTACGGATAGCAATACATTGCCATAAGTTTTTAAACTAAATATGTACATATGTACATATGTTTAGTCTTTTTGCAATTTAATATTTATAGCTGCATGTAATTTTTATACTATCGTCTTCGTATTTCCTTCGGGGTATTTACTTAAGTATCTACGTTTGTACATACATATAAAATGCGTCTCTGCAAATGTATAGCTGCGAGCATGGGCGTAGCCAGGTAGGGGTAGGGGGGTGCTCGAGCCCCCCCCATAACTTTCAAATTTTCCTTATATATATATAAAATAGTACCCTGAAATGCCAGCTTAATAATGTCGATACTCAAAATCTTTCTAATAAATCGAAATTTTGATGAACATTTTTTTAAGTATAATTAATTTTTTTGAACTTTGTGCAAGCTTTGAAACTTTTGTCAATATTATCGTGGCTTATTAAGATTTAATTTTTATACTTTTATTGAGCTTTGTACCGCGATTATATTATTAGGAGAAATGGAAAAAGCAATAAAGTCTAAGCGGTAGAAGTTGTGGCAGCTATTTCGGAGATCACCACGACTTTTATTTATGCGGATTCTGATACAGGTCGAAGTAATTTACCAGTAGCATCATTTTGAATTTTACTTCTATTATTTTGCTCGAAACTGCATGTATTTCTGTGAGTTTACCCGCGTGCATATTCACATCATCTCAATGCTTTCGAAGTTTTCGCTGCCGCTGTAAAAAATATTTAGCTTATCTTGCTTTGCTTCCTTTTTGGTTTTGTTTTCCAGTACATTTTAAATTTCAAAAATACTAAGCATTTTCCATTTCCATATTATTATAGCATATGCAACTTAGCCTTTCGCACGTACAAATTATAGCATTTAAGCACTGTTGCAAAGGGCATATACTATTTTTGTACTTATCGACACAAATGGAAAAACGTTGTTAGATACAGGAATTGTTCGCAACAAGTTTTTCGCTGTTACAGTAAAGTTTTTGATTAATTTATCCGAAAAAGAAGTTTTACTAAAAAGAGATTAGCATACATACATATTGCATAAATTACTGTATACGCTGAAAGGGCAGTCAGCGGAGACCACCCTAGCGCGATTGAAAGCTCGCTACTTGCAAATAGTTTACTATTTATGTCTTCCTTTATATATACATACATACGGTGGCGGGAATTTAAATAGGGAAAAGACATGTTCGCAAGTTTTCTTTATATAAAAAATATTTATTATTTCTTATGAAAATATAGTTTATTCTCTAAAAAACATGTAAATCAAAATTTCAAGCTTTGTAGAACATTTACAAAACTTCAACGAATTTTAACAAATGTTAATTTTAAACTTTTTATGCAGGTTTGTAGGCTGTTAGCTTTTATAAATTGCAAGTTTGAAGTAACTAGGACTTAGCGGAGATGTCGGCCGCTGTGGTGTAGTGGTAAGCAGTGCGCGCTTTCACTCATCAAGCCCTGGTCAAAGCAATATCGCAAAAAAAAATAGAAAAAGGTTTTTTCTTAACAGCGGTCGTCCCTCGGCAGGCAATGGCAAACCTCCGAGTGTATTTCTGCCACAAAAACAGCTTCTTATTAAAATACAATCGCCGTTCGGAGTCGGCGTAAAACTGTACGCCACAAGTCGGTGGAAAGGCTCGGCCAAAGACTAACATATGTGTAAGCGCCAATCTATTATTATTATTATTTTCTTCGCGCATTTTTTGCCATACAAAGTATGTTCGACAAAAAAAATCGCCAAATAAAAGCGGTAAGTCTTAGCTGCTTTAAACTTGCAGTAAAATTGAATGGGCTACAAAACTGCTTACTAAGAATGTTTCTGAGAAAAAGCACAAAATTTTGATGAATATTTGTCGAATTTTACTATTTTTGTACAAAGTTTGAAATTTTGACTTACATGGTTTTCATTAGATAATGATAATGAGATACAAAAATAATGAACATTAAATAATCGAAATAGAAATAGCCAAACAATGCTAAAATGTCGCTGCGCTATTTATATTTTCGCCACTGTACATACATATGTACAGTAGCAGCCCGCCCGTTGTGTGTTAAAATAAGCTTAAGTATAAAAAATGTCACAAGGAAAACCAAGGCGAATTTATATAAGGTGGTGTTACTAGCTCAACTGATTTTGTGTATGTGTTTCGCCGCACGGCTTCTGATATCAAATTGAAAAATTTTGTTTGAATTTCTACACACACTCTTACAGATTTTGACAGTTTATGCCGCCAAAGCAAAAACAAAATACATGTAAATTTTTGTTTTTGTACTCCTGCTATCACCTTATATTAATTCGCCTTGAGGAAAACTGAATAATTTCGTATAATATTTTGAAACAAACGCCTAATCGAGTCAATTAAATGATCTTTAATAAAAGCAATTATGTGTATTAGGTTCCCAAAGCAAGTCCGTATACAGTGGGAGCTTGATCTGGCGATTTAATGCTATATATATCGGGTCAATTGCTGATCTTTCAAGGGAACATAAACTACTCGATGAAAACTAGCCTGATGCTACTTACAAAAAAAACTCACTTTTACTAAACCCTCATTCAAGGGAGCACGACTGGAACTCTCACATAGGGAGACAAATCTTGAAGCTGTTCTGGTTATAACAAGAAGTTCTGGTATAAAACTTCATCGGACGCTGAACATTTATTAAGGGTCGAGGAGGGCCTCTTTGTTTCCCTATCTAACCATAGGAATTCTAGGCAATAAATGTGGATTCAGGCCAAATATTGTACTCGGGATGTACAGCTAGAATCTGATCCAATATGAAGCTTAGAGGAATTCAGAGGTAAAATGTGCAATGGCTGCAATGGGATCCGCCCAATGCGGGACTTTGAAAGCATTACTACATTTGTTACCGATCATCTTGTCGAAAATTCAGCTGCTATGAAGGCACTGCCAAAAATTTCGGCACCAACCACAAATTCGCCAGAACTTCTCAAGACGTAGTAGGCCAGACGTAGGGCACATCACCTGATGACTCTTCCAAACTACATTCCATAGCCAAAGCCATATAAATTGGCACAAACTAAAATCGAACATGCCAGATAACCCGCACAGCAGTATTCATATATATTTCCAACGAATGACTATTTTCATTAGGACCAAGGAATCGAAAACATGGAAAACTTACTTTGCTACGGGCAAGACCTTGGCTAAACAGATACGGCGGTGTCCCGTCCAGTACTCTGTCGATTATCTGCCGGCCCCAAGTTCGAAGAAAATCTGCAAAACAGCGCTTCTTCTTAGAAGCAGAGGCACTGGCTTTAACAAGGGGTCGAATCCCGTACTTTTTCCTTTCTCTCCTGAAAACTACCCATTTTCACATTCGATAGTTTGACATGGAAGCGACGATGTGTACATACATATGCTTTTGCTTAAAGTTATATTTTTGTGTTTTTTCTATTTGAGAACCCCGCCCATTTTGGCATGGAACGCTTACAGTGTTGCGGATTTCCTTCCATATAACGCATGAATAAAATCTATCTTTGTAAGGAGAAAATCCTAAAAATTCTGAATAAAAAGTGTGAAATTTTTGTGAAGCTGATGTGTCTTGAAACGGATTTCCAATTTGGTTTGGGTAGAAAACGGGTTGCACGTGTTGCCATCTTACGTGTGCTTTTGTGTTCTTCGGCTTCAATAATATCTGAAGGAAATTCGAAACTATGTATGTATATGAATATTTGATTTTAATTTGCTTACGTTTCCACGAATCACGAAGCTATGAGTCAAAACAATAGAGTTTGCTTACATCTTTTGGTAAAATTTCTTTGTGTAAAAAATATAATAACAGCAAAGGGCCCTTTCCATATTAACTTATTTGTACTTATTATATTCATTGATTTAGCTGAACATTTTCTTCTTTGTTTGTTTTTTTTTTTATTTTAGTTTCCTTAACTTTGTCTCGACTGCCACTTCAGTACTTTCGTTTAACAAAGGTCACGTCACCGTAATAGCCACATGTTGCATGCTACAATTGTTACTTTTAACTTTTTTGACGATCTTAATGTACACTTAGCACAACAACAACGCCACTGACAACTTGGAGCCATGGCGCGCCATAAAAGAAAAATATCATTAGACAATATTTGCGAGTAAGTGTGTATGGCTGCTTGCAGTGTTGTTAAATAAGTTTCGGAATTATTTGCGCTTTTGTTTTTGTTTGGCTGGAAAAGACAGACAAATACAAAAAGAAAACTAAGTAATAAGCAAAGAAACAGCAAACAAACCCGCCATTAACATTGCAAATGTTAATTTCCTGGAAGGTAACTCAGACGGCAGCCGCATAGAAAAAGTGACTCATAATAAATATAAAATATTTTCATTGCAGTCTGGACACTGAAAATGCCTTCGAGATTTCCACAGAACAAGATTAAATGGTTATTATTTCATTTATCCTGCGATGCAGAGAAAATGGAATTCTCCTCTGAGAAAAAACGGACGGTTTTTAGATATTAAAGAACGCAGCCGGGCTATTTGTTTTGTAAAGAAGAAATTTACTTTTTGCTTAGTTATTTAACAGGTAGCGGCTATTCAGAAATACTTGAAATTTGCTAATATAATGAAATAAAAAACAAATTTTAGACACTCACGTTCTTTGTTAAGTATTTGGTTGTTAAGTCTCCGTCTAATTTGTGGTATGTGCTTCTTGATGTTGTCACAAAAATAAAGGTACACCGAGTTTTACGACAGTTTCGGATGACGCGGTCCAATTAATTAAAAGAAAGAAACTCAGCTTTGCCGAAACCTTATTGCATCTAAATTCGCATTTCTTTAAAAAAATATTTTTGAATTATTTTCGGCCGACAACACCCAAGTAACATTTAATTAACTTATTTGTGAAATTGAACTTTCTCTTTTTTTTAGCAGGTGGCAACACTCTTCAAAAATTTATTCATATAACCCGCTCTCGTTTCAAACCAGTGCTTGAATATATATTCCACCTTAGTAATCTAATTTAATTATTTATTTTTCAACAGGTGGCAACCCTCTTAAAAATATTTTTTTATAAACCTTTTCGCTTTACTCCAATATCGTAGTTGCTCAGTTACCTTATTTATTAAATTGTATAACCTCTCTTTTAACCTGTGACAACCCTCTTCAAACATATTTTTTTATTAACCTCTTTAATTTCACACCAATACTGTAATATTTAAGTTATGTTATCTGTTAAATTGAATTATTTTTTTGTAACACATGGCAATCCTCTTCGGAAATATTTTTCATATTAACTTCTTTCGTTTCATACCAATATTGTAATATTTCAATTGACTTGTCAATCAAATTGTATAAACGTTTTTTAACCGATGGAAACCCACTTCAGCTCTAACCACCAAAAAAAAAACGTTAGGAGAATTTTCAATATGCTCAAAAACAATCTGTGTGAAAGATGGCAATTTTTGGTCAATATCTTAGGCTCGCCCAAGTCCACCATAGTTCAAGTGCTAAAAAAAATTTTCTTAGCTTACTTCGATTCTCTACAAAAAAGGCCCACATACCAAATTATCAAAGATACTTGAAATTTTAGTAAATGTCTGCTTTTTGGTTGTTGTTGTTCCGACAGAGTAAGTGCATGATGTATTTTGGAAAGAATTTCCGTCATCCCTTGTCAAATTTGGTTTGGAGACGAACCGTTTTCGGCGTTGTGGCATATTAGTGTCATTTTTCGTTCCCGTTAGTAAATGTGTTAGTAATGCCAATTTATTTCGTATTCATAGACTTCGTTCAAAAATTGTTGGGTTAATGATCGCCGTTGGCACAAAATAAATGATTATTTTTATTAAAATAAACGCACAAATTCATTGATTTTGTGTACGTTTTTGGTTCCGTGTATGCAGAATTTTTTAAGCGAAAAAAATTTCGTTTTTATATTGGGAGTAAATACCATATTAGAGACACGAAATGCTTTAAAATTAAAATTAAAAAAAATGGGTAGTCAATAAATTGAAATCAAGTATGTATACATCTGTAGTCATAAGCAATAATCGCCTAAGTCGACTTAAGAAGGAATTGAGTTATATATGCTATCGTATTATGCAACTACTTTTCCATGTATTCGAGATTCAGATTTTTCGAATTAGGCGGTTTTTGCTTATGACCACAGATATTTTTTGGTGGTGTTCCATGTACCGATGAAATAAATTTGTATTCAATTCCATAATTTTATCTACTTTTATTGAGATAGATATATTGTAAATTCTTACGTCAACGCCTGCAGCATAGCTGTAAAATTTTTAAACAAATCACTTCGAACTAATGCGTTTTAAATAATTTCCCCTCCATCTGTCACCAAATTAATAATAGATAAAATATTCAAGCACGTACGACGCATCGTATACGTAACACTTGCTTTGTTGCGCTACTCATTTTAGTAGCAAGTATTTTACTTAAGCAATATAAACATTTATAATGATAACAATAACAAAGTGCAGCTCTTCGCTACTTCTATACTCACATTATACGCGTCGCATCGCGCTGCCGCACATTCTCATCCCGATTCAGCACTTCGATTATCATTTTTCGCTCTGCCTCTGACAAATTCTCGAGCACTTGTGACGTAGCCACAGCCAACTCAGGGCCCAACGCATCGATGGTTTCACTGGGTATGCCTTCAGTAGCGGCATCGATGGTTGTAATGCTGCCACCACCACCACCACTGCCACCCACAACATTGCCGCCCCCGCCAACGACACCAACACCGCCACTAATACTACAAAAATTCGTATAGCCGGTGATACCCATGCCGCTTGACAAGCCTGTACCAGTCATGCCGCCAACGCCTCCGCCACCCCCGCCGCTGCTGATCATTGGCATGCCGCCGATGCCAATGCCGCCATTATTGCTATTGCTGTTGCTCTTCATATGGCCATAGGAGTTTGTTGGTAGCACATTGTTGCTGTTGGGTTCGGGTAGTGTGGCATGTAAGCCACGTGGCTTGTTGGCGGCTGTGGTAGCGGCGTTGGGTGTGGGCGGCAGGCGTGCACTACGACCGCTTGACATAATATTATGCGCGTATGAACGAAAAACTAAATAAAAATAATATCACACAGATTGCCGAGCACTTCACAACACTGAACTAAATACACTTTACTACACTTCACTGGCCACACTGACGCTGAGTTTGCGCGCTTGAGACAAAGTGCCTGCACTTTATTGGTGTTGTTGACTGTTGATTAAGTTTTTTGTTGGCTTGCTTGGTTATGCAGCGAAATCCTCCTTCTATATTTTAAAACGCATTCTATCACTGCTATTCCTTATGTTGTAGGAGATTGCTTTTGTTTGCCTTTTGCGTATTCTATTTGTTATTGCTATGGTTATGTATTATTAGCTACTGCATGCCACTTATTTTTCTTCATAAAATATCGTGAGTTGTATCTCCCTAGTGGCGGTAGGATTTCCATTGCCTACAGGAAAGGAAAGCAATAAACTTCTGCTACTTCCCTTCCTATCACCGATCTTTGCTGCAACGTCAAGTTGTATGTTGCATGTCGTCTCGCATTGACGTTGTCAATTTATATAAGAGTAAGTTTATTGTTTCGCTTCAATTCAATTATGGCGGGAATGAAGTGCATTTTTTAAAATTTCACTGCAAATAAGAGAACATAAAAATGCAATATTTTAATGAAACATCAACAGCGAGAAAATTTAAGTTCGTCTATGAAAATCTTCAAAAATATACTGTTGCATATAAAGTGGGATAATTAATCTGCAATTGCAGCAAGCAATTCATGAAAATATATACAATTATATTCTCGTATATTAATCATTAATTCATTTATTAGTTTTGATAGTATATATGTAGTTCTTAATTAATCTTAAGGCGCCAGCGTAAATATAATTTCTGATAGTGAGGCAGTTGTAAAAACCCAGGCTCAGAACAACATACATCATGGTTTGTGTACAACTACATAACTCTCCTGAACCAATTACACTGTGATAGTTGAAAATTTTAACATTGATGGGTCATACGTAGTAAACATAATTCGAGTACACTCGTTTCAGATCACTAGTGATCACAGCTGTTTTTCTGGTTTGGCTCTAGTTTTCAAGTTATTCGCGTTGGAAAATTTCACCAAATTGTAATATACATACATACCTAAGGATTTATATAAAAATATTATGTCGTCTGAAGGAGGCTTCAAAACTCGGGAACAGCTAAATTTTTTTTAATTTTCGGTATATGTGGTACCAGGATCATTCAAAACAAAAAAGTTTGAGGGCCACCAGTTTGAGATTTTCGGATAAATTAAATTTTAAAATAAATTAAATATCACAATACAAAAGCCTTACAGTCGGACATAGTTCTGAGGAGGGTTGCCACCTGTTTAAAAATTTTAAACTACATAAAATTTATAAAATAAATAAAATATTACAATATGGGTATGAAATAAAAGAGGTTTAAGAAATATTACTGTTGGAAATATTTTTGTGTGGCTTGCCCCTGTTTGGGAATCTTAAACTCAAATAAAATTTAGAAAATAATGAAAAATTGCAATATGGGTATCAAATTAAAGGGGTTTGAGAAAGATTATTGCCGGAAATATTTTAGAAGGATTGCCACCTGTTTCAAAATCTTAAAACAAATAAAATTAATTAAATATTACAATATGAGTATCAAATTAAAAAGGATTAAAAATATTACTGATTGGGAGGGTTGCCACCTGTTTTAAATTTTAACTGGGTTAATTTTATAAAATAAATGAGAGTGAGATTTTGGTCAGCGAATAACTTGTCAATAAGTAATTTTATCGAAAAATTACTTCAGAGCTTTTTTGTAGTGTATCTACTCGATTTTCCATAAGAATATGTATTCCATATTACTGTACACTGATTGGTTCAAAATAAAAATCACGAAATGCAAAAAGTTAAAAAACTCCCTTGTTAATTCCCTAGAACGGCACTTTTTTGGTTTCATATGTGCTTTTGGGGAGGAATCTGAAAATCTAGGCGCTAAGAAAAAATGAAATAACGGCATAGTACAGAAAGCCTTTATTATCTTGTTGTGTTTTCAGCCAGGTTCTTACTCTACGAAAACGTATCTATAGAAAAAAAACACTTAACTCGATTTTCGGAATCGCCGAGCAATTCTACATAGTCATTTGATTGTGGCATCCAGAGAAATTTTTGCTGTAAACCAGTGTAATATACAGAAATATTAAAAAATTTAAATTTGGTATACCAAAAGACAGATGGAAAAACACATATCTTCTAGTGATTTACTATTTCGCGCGACATGTTCGGTTCTTCCTCTTCGCCAACAAAATTATTATTTACTCTCTCAGCGCGATTAGCGTAATCTTGTAGTCTCTCCTCTCATTCTTGATCTGGTCGTTTTCGAATTAAATTTGACACAAAGGATACAATCTTAATTAACATATAGAATAGTTTTTTGTTTTAAATAGTTGCCACCTTTTATAGGGTAATGTGGCTGTCAAAGTATTTATGTGTAAAATATTTCTGAAGAGGGTTCCCACCTGTTTAGTAATTCTGAATCAATTTAATTTTCAAGTCTAATTCAATATTTTGATAAGTATGTGTGCAAGGCGATACAGGCTTAGCGAAGCTTTTATTATAAAATAATTTAGTTCAACTTAATGAGAAGTTAAATGAAACACCACAATGTGTTTGTCAAATTACAGAAATTATACAAAGCCTTTTCTACAAAATATTTTTAAAAATCAATTTAACTATCGAATCCGTTTCAGTGTAGGCAGTCCATTTTGAAATTTATTTTTACACACTGGTCAACTGGTTTCACAGCATTTTAATTCTTAATTTTTTTCACAAATATATTCAATTCGGTTTGTTATGGAATAGAATAACTAAATAAAACTAGGTTAAGTTTTCATTTTATGAACCTCGCAAAAGGACTGTTAATTATACGGGAAAAAATCGATACTGCTATATTTCTCAAAATTTTCGTAGGAAGAGTCCTGACAAATACTGGAAAAATTCCGTAAATTCACCACTCCTTAGATATTACAAAAAATCCAGAAAATAAAGAGAACTCCGAACGGCCCTACAAAAATTTAATTTTCATTTTTTAAATTTAAAAAGTTTGAAAATTTGTTGAATTTTCATAAGTTTTGAAACTTTACTTATATTATTTTGGTTAAAGCTTGGACAGTATTTTTATAAAAAATAACTTGAAAAGCATTGTGAATATTAAAACAAAAATCAATACGTGGCCACTTGTTTGAGTCACTGTATCTCACTCAATTTGGAATGCTTCTGCGATTCACTGTAAGTGCTTACATTTACCAATACATGTATTGTTAGTGCTGACACGTGTCAGCTTAGCGTGGCGTATGAGTAACATGAATTCTCGCTGGTGTACAGCAAAGTGCTCTGATTCGACTTTCGTGCGGCTGATTTATTTATAATTTCATTAAATTGAACTTCGATGTTTTTTTTTTTGTATTTAAGTTGATGTTTTTTTATTATTTGAAAGACTTTT
>NW_023458558.1:67086677-67090702 GCF_013731165.1 Rhagoletis pomonella
TTTCATATAGCGTGTTAAACTGTCGACTTATAGAAGGAAAGATATGGCGTTATTCCCCAAAATGTCTCAACGATTGACAATGATATTTAAAGCCTCTATAACTTGGGTTACGTGAAGTTATGGGATTATGCGATCAAACCAAAAACTATAAACGTTTTGGAAAATACCATTCGTCGAACCATTGCTGAGTTGCGGCCCGCATTACCTGAAATAGTTATCAAATATTGGAATTGTAGAATGTGAGCCATGCCCGAAATTATATTGAAACACTTACGTATGTATGTATGTAAGTATTTCTTCAAATTAACTTTATATTAAGTAAGTTCTCGAGTTTGCATTCTATTTCAATTAAAAGTTCCCAGCCTCTTTTTTTAGTTCTTTTGAACACCCTTTTTTATCACCAAAACCCCTAAAGGCCAGTATTCAGCACTAAAGAAAAGCAAAAACTCCATAAAAAATGACGTACAAGAAATGGCTAAGAAGAAGAATTTCCTGAAGGCAGTAATAATGGCAATTTTGAATTCTTGACCTTTTTCTTGAGAGCTGCATACTGGCCATAAAATAGAAGTAATGGATATTATATACAGTAAACACATTGAGTCTACATTCAATCAAGGCCAATATTTGCAGTGACCACACGTAGATTTCAAATGGAAGGAATGCTTTTTACACACTCCATCGAACAAATACTTACTCGTATTTATACACATATTATTTTTTAATTAATACTATAAAATGAGTAAATATAGAACGGAAGATGTATAGAATTACAGTAATCACATATGTATGTACATATGTATATGTATGTATATGTAGACAATAATTGATTTCTGTCAGCAGCGAAAAACAAAGGATGAATGGAAATCAAATAAGGCACTAGGGGCATTTCTGCAAAAAAAAAAGCTTATGATAACATTTAGAAGATAAATGAACTGATGAGCAACAAAAGCAGCTACACCCTATTGTAAATGTATAAATAGAATAATGATTTATGTATTAAGCGGGCAATAAAATAGGTGAAGGAGTGTATTCAAAATTTTAAATTCAAATGCACTTTAATTATATATTAATCAACTTTCTAATTTATTTTTGCTTTACAAAAAATTCCTATTTTCTATTTCAGGGCTGCTTAAAATTTTTATATTGATGTGCAAATCACAATGCATCTACAAAATTTATGTGTACAGAGAGAATTTTTTGTAATTGAATTGAAGTTGAAAACTACAAGTTTATTTTTATTGTACGATTAGTAAATGACAATTTTTAACAATGGGAGTATTTTTATGTCGAATAATACAGTGCGTTAAGAAATGATATTTAGACACATAGTTGCTGAAAAATCCCAAAATTTCGTGAAATGAGTACTGGCACATATTTACATCATATTGCAAGCTAAAATTTTACATTTTCATTCAGATTGGCAAACAATCATTTTCTACGTCCTTTTTGAAATTTGCCAAAAAGTTTTGCTGACAAGTTACAAAAGGCGTTGCGAATAATATTTCTTATTTCGTTTAATATTTAAAACGTACAACATACCCTTAAGTTCATACTTGGATTTTTGAAAAAAAAACTCCCACTCTTTATTGAACGCCATAGTAAACTCTTTCACTATATACATAGCTATATTAAATCATTTTTAAATATAACTTTTTTCCGCGCTGTCATATTTTTTCTTTGTTTCATTGTATATTTGTTAGCGAAAATTTGTACATCTTACTGGAATGCGTGAGTTTCATATGGGAGGGTTTTTGCTTTGCTCTTCCATATGAAACCCAGGCACTTTCATATGAATTGTGTTTATGTATAGGTCAGGGCATACAGTAGTACGATATTTTTTTTTTAATGTTGAAAATTAAAATCTCATTCTTTCATAGCTCAATAGCACAATCGTATTTTCTTAAAAATGTCAGAAATGGCTTAAAATATGGTGAATCCATTATTATGAGCGATTTTGCAGAGAACTATGCATTTATTGTTCAAAACGTAGCTCAATCATTTCACTAGAACCATCAATGCACTATATTTACTGTGGTAATTTTTTGGAATAAAGCTATTTTTACAATAAATATAATTACACAAATCTAATACATCCCGAAAAGGATTTTGGTATTTCGGGTCTTTGGTATTGTTTTCTCTATGCAAATAGCAATTCTTTAATTCACATTTTTGGTTTTATATATATTTGTAGGAAAAAAGTCACGACCTCGACTTCCTGTATTAAAAAAAGGGGCGCAGTTGGAAAAAAACTCAAAAATATGCTTTAAAATAAAATATATATCTTAATTAAAATTCAAAAATTGTTTAAAAAATTATTTAGTTTTAACAAAAATCACGAGGTCTGTATTTTGTACAGATTTCGTGGGGGTCCCCCAGCATTACAATTTAAAAGTAATTGCTCAAAAATGGGGAGCTATACAATTTTCAGCCTAACACTTGGAAAATTTTGACATATATATTGAATTGACTCTAACGCGTATATAGTTTAAACTGACATAATGTATAAAAATTAAATTGAACGCCAATTGTTAAATTGCCCAAAAATTTACATTAAAAAAGCCAAAAAGATAAGACTGTTTTCTTTTTCTATCCTCTTCAAAATATTTTCAAACGGAAACCTTATTAAACGCCTTTTGTCTGAAACTCATATTGTGATACAAGCATAAATCACATAGTTCCCTTAATTCAAGTTAAATTGCATTTTTCAAACAGATGGCAACCCTTCTTGATGTAGTTAATAAATAAAGCCTTTGCAAGACCACTTCGATTAATATAAATATTTTAATAATTAATTACACGTATAAAAAAATTGTATTTAAACTTTTTAAACAGGTAGCAACCCACTTTAAAATATTTCGAAAGTATACTACGAGGGTCCCGATGCCGGTTGCAGAGGTAGGCCTACCCTGCCAATTAGCAGTTGGCATCAGTAGGCACAGAAGCGAAATAGCTGGCGCCTAACAAGAAGATTAAGGGGAAGAACTGGGAACCCTAACGAATATCTGATGGCTAACCTAGGTTGAGTCTGATCTATTGCGAGAATAGTGTATATGTATATAAACAAATGCATTAATTAAAGAACAATTAGTGAGACTTCCTGAGTTTCACCGTAGTGTTTATATTACACTTCAACCGTTTGTCGGCTTGGATCGAAACCAAGAAAGAGCGCCAATTGGGTATTTGCTTTGCAAGAAAACTTCTAGTTATTCGCACCAATTAAATAAGTTATTCACTTGGTCCTTCTATTGTGTTCGTGGGCACACGCCCTTGTTTCGAGAGCCATAGATCTTGTTCTGCGCCCGTAAAACACTCTGTTTACGTCCTGTGGCCATCAAAATCGTGCTTTTTCCATAAAACGTGCCGCTGCAATTCAGTTGAGCAGCTGAATAGAGCTGAATGTTATGCTTAGGGCCACTATAGTTAGTTTTGCGGGATCCCAAATTTAGACATGACGTAAATGAAGCTTCTCTTAGTGCTATCAAATGTGGATTTAAAATCAATGATTAATCTGCATCAGTTGATTCATTCACTTCATGCAATGCTGATAAGATTTATCCCCCGGAAATTGGTGCCCACAGCAGGGTCGCACCACATTGCACTTTACAGGTCGTGCATGTACCCAAAAAGCACTTCGCCGCCGGCTTTGAACAGTTCAGATGGTATTCCATCGACTCAATGGGCCTTGTTATTTTGGAGCCGAATTATTGCTGTTCTCACCTCGTCTTGGTCGAGTAGCGGAATGTAAACTTTGTCCCTGTACATTTGTGTGGGTTCTCTTGATCACACGCGCTACCGGTGTTGTTATTAAATCGATAGAAAAGAAAACGCCATTTGATAAGCGATCCTCCGTATTACACGCGTAATTGGAACGTATATTACTAGATTTCTATTATATTCTCTGACGAAAGCTACCGTAATATGAAACTCTTTAATAGCTTAGTTTTGGGAGAATTTTCGGACTGGTAAGGGAGGAAGTTTTTTTTTTGATACGATAACAATTGGCTACAAGATGGCTTTGTATGCTA
>NW_023458558.1:67090802-67152276 GCF_013731165.1 Rhagoletis pomonella
ATTTTTTTATTGATAATTTTATAAAAATGTCTAAAATCAAAAATATTTATTTGTTTACTTTCAGCCAGCTGATTGCGAAACTTCGTACTTCGAAATTTTAACTTGGCAGCACTGTTTTCGAGTTCACTCGGATGCAGTGATAGCAATTTTTTCGTATTCGTAGCGGACATCCGAATTCGTAGATTCTCTACGATGGATTCTATGATAGGGTTCAATAGCTCATTGGAAGAACTTGTGTCGCCTCTTTTTACCATGGCATGTTAACTGTAAAACCGATTTTTTGATTTTTTGAATTATGGCAAACTTGCAGCAAAGGTACGATACGTTTGAATGTATGCTCAGCCACGTGCACGCCCAGGGCAGGAATAGAAAAAAAACAACAACATAAAGACAATAGAACAAAACAGAAAAGCATTTGGCATAAGTTGACCTATATTTTAACTTTATTGTTTGTATATCACTTTGTCTCGTCCCTTTTAATGACATTCAGTTAGTATATATACACGCATACATACATACAAGCACGCGCATCTGTTACATTGTTTCGTCATACGCGCGCATTGATGCATAAATTCATAAGACTACACTTATGGCAACATGTGCCGAATATGCCAAAGAGAAATGTCAAAATGTATGTACATTTCTCATTCAATATCTCTATAATCTGAAGTGGTCTTTTCATATAACCTTCTTTCTCTTTTGCCGCTGTAACCGGCTAAGCGCAAAGTGAGGATACTTTGAGGCAGTGCAAGGTGTAGTAAATTCTTCCCACAACTTTATTGATGAAGTCCTCACAAGTCAGCCTAGAATTGATAGTAAAATCCATTTTTTTTTCATTTTGTCGACCAATTGCAGGTTTGAAGAACCAATATAAAAGTTGGGGATATCAGGAATGTTCATCTTATCTTTGAATAAATATGCGCACAAAATTTTTAAAAAACTGTTGAATCATTTAACAACTCAATATTTAGAAGCCTTCGAGGTTGTTGATTTCGATTCTGTACTATCAAAAATAAAATTGGCAGATCCAATATGAAGAAAAATTTGTTTAAAAGGTTTATTAACCAACATATGACCCCATATATGTACAGTATATTTTGCTTAGCTGCCCATCTTTCTTTGCACGAAAAACCTGTGCACTTAACCGAAAAAAGCACTTAAGCGAATTTTCTTTACTACTTCAATGAGGAAGGTATCCGAATCCCTATGAAACCATATAATGGAGGAGCACTTACCACGTAGAAATTACTGCCAGCGAAATTTTTACCGAATGGTATCTAATTATCTATATAACTACATTAATTGATAGCCATTTTCGTTGTTTTGCCAGATGAGCAAAATAAATAAAAGCTTGTAAAATTAGGTAATTGTAGGGCCAGTGCAGGTAAACGTAATACTTTCTTTGATAATTGATAATAGTTGCACAGTTTTTAAGGCAGGTATCGCCAATGTGCAGGTATGTTGAATGCATATATCGGAGGAGTTTCCTTATAAATGTTAAAAATAATGCCGCTAATGCGCATTTTAGGGTAGGTATCTTAAATGTGCACTTAAGCATAAAGGCAGCAAAGCAAAATATACTGTATT
Source organism: Rhagoletis pomonella (assembly GCF_013731165.1). NCBI lineage: Eukaryota > Metazoa > Arthropoda > Insecta > Diptera > Tephritidae > Rhagoletis > Rhagoletis pomonella. The sequence goes on from NW_023458558.1 coordinate 67,092,390, forward strand.
CGTATTTCTGAAAACTCTGAATATGAGACAATTTTTTTCATAAGATACAGTGAAATTTTTTTACACAATGAAGTTCTCTCTATTTAGAGTAAACGATTTTTAGAAGACTTCTTCTAGTTATAGAACTTCTGGTCCAATAGATAGAGCATCCCTGTCTTGGTGATTCATATTTTTTCGTTTCCCATTAAAAACATTTTCGTCTATTTTCAAAAGCCAGCTGTGGAATTCCTGCTAAATGAAAATCATATAAAAATCAGGGGCTTAACAGTTATAAGTTTTATCTTAAAAGTGTTGTTCCATAACAAGATAAGATAAGAGTTATAACCCAACTTTTACTTTTTACGTTGCCTGATAACTACAATGCAGGAGAAATATGTTTTCCGCCACCATTAACCGTTTTCTCACTCCTCTTCTTTTATTTTCATCATCCTTATCTTCTTCTCCATACCTGTTTTCGAAAATATTCTTATCTTACAATGTTTATCAGACAACGTAAGAAATAAACGTTGGATAATAACTGTTATCAAGCAACGTAAAAGATATACCTTAGGTTATAACTATTATCAGCGAAATAAAATATAGCTTTCATCTAATAACTGTTATGAAATAACGTTTCGTTAAATTTCAGAATTCGAGAAAATTGTTCAATTTGTAAATTCGAGATAACAGTCATTTTTGGTCCCTGATAAAAATATACAACGCGAAAGCGGTAGAGTTTTGATATAAAATCGTAGGCACTATGAAGGTATTATATTTCCCTGGAGGGCGTTGTACACCATTAGGCGCATTTATAGATTTTTAGCGATAGAAATTTAGCGTGGCAATTTCTACGATCCCACCGCAGGACGAGTTGAAGTTGGAAGTTCATTTAATTAAAAGTTGAAAAAAGCTCATCCGAGAAAAAAGTTGCAAACAAAAGTCACGTAAGGCCGAAATCCGATGTCGGTAATACGACCAAAAGATAGAGCATCCCCGACTGGCTAGCTCATATTTTTTGGCGTATAACAATAAACCACATTTCCTCCAATTTAGAAGGGGTCGAAGACACCCTCTATAAATAGAATATTTAATGATTCCGGACCATATTTCTGATAAAATTAGCTGATGTAATTTCGCATAAATCTTTAAATTAAATGAATAATAGATGCATAAAAAGGAATTACACCTGTAAGTGCCTCAACGTATTTTTTATCTAAACTAATTTGAGGGTTATGAAGTTGGAACAGGTTGTAAAATCAAAATTCAACGTAAATCCGAGGGAAAAAGGAAGAAAGCAAAGGTGTGTCTAATGTGCACCTCAAATTTCCCTAATTCTTCAATTAATTCCAGAATTCCAGTAAATGAAACACAATGTAGATTGTCCATGCTCAATATATGTATCTGACTCAAACACTTGTGCACCTCAAGGTGTTGTAAATATAAGCCAGCTACAAAGCATTCTAGCTTGTTTTTTCTTTTTGATAATGACTTTTATGAAATTCCATTTCGGGCTATATAAAACAGACTATCTTAGTTTTCTGCATTCAAGCTGTATCAGCCGCATACTCATAATTTTTTCGAATCCACCTTACTACTGTACGACACTTGTCGTTAATTTCATTTTAAGATTTATCACCACCATTTTGATAACTTTAAATTTTCCAACATGGCAAGTGGTTTCTAGTTTATATGTATGTTCTTTATGATTACTGTTTATATATTTATACATACAGTATCGGTCATATCTATAGCACGTCATTTCAAAGTGATATTGTGTGCCACTTATGTTTATTTATTTATTTTTAAGAATTTTCAATTAAAATACAGTTCTTTCTCTAACAAACCCCATATAAACCCAAGTTTAACAATTTGTAGAAAACTTCAAAAAAGTGCAACATATTTTCACCTAAGCTTCAAACTTTTTTCTCGGAAGTGTTAGAATTTTTTCGAGTACACAGTTTTTTAGCCGCTGCAATTTTAGTCTGATAATGTGCCAATTTCAAGTGGCTACGAATTACCGTTAATTTTTTAGATTTTTTTTTGTCGCATTGGCTTCCATATAATGAATAAACTCAATTTATTTGTATATGGATGAAAACCGCAACACCCTTGGAAATTCTAAAAAATCAACGGTAACTTTCAGTCACTTGAAACTTGGACATTATCAGACTAAAATTGATTGGGCTATAAAACTGTGTATTCAGAAAAATTCAAACACTTCTGAGAAAAAAATTTCAAATATAGGTGAAAATTTGTTGCACTTTTTTGAAGTTTTCTACAAATTGTTAAACTTAGGTTTATATGGGGTTTGTTAGAGAAAGAACTGTGTTTTAATTGAAAATTCTCAAAAATAAATAAATAAACATAAGTTGCACACAATGTCACTTTGAAATGGCGTGCTATAGATATGACCGATACTGTATGTCATAATGCATATCGCACTAGTGTATGTGTACACATGTGTGCATATGTATGAACAGGTTGCGCTGTTTTAAACTTGGTAAAAGTTATTGTTTAACGCTTGTTGGCTTTATGAGCGTGGCCGCAAACATAACGACATTTACCGTTTAAGAACACAAGCAGCAAAGCCAACAAATCCAAAAAGATAGCACATACATATAAACAACATTAAGCATAAACTGTGTACGTACATATAATAATATGCGTGTATACGCACATTTATGTAGATACTTACATATGTATGCCTCGTCGATATGTACTATGTATACGGTGACCATAAATATGGATTCAAAATGAAGGACAATTTTTCAAAAATATGCCTACACATATTTACGTAGTATAAAAATATCAAAAGATTTATGAGTCTAAATTCTTAATACATTTTAAACTTTAAAAATCAATCACGTTTTCTTCATCGATATTAATATTTTTTTACATGAATATTTGTAAAAGTATAGTAAAACATATTATAATTACAATAGCTTACACGAAAAGTGGAAACCTTTAAAAGATTATTTTATAGGCAAATTTGAGTCGTTCAAAACGAAAACAATACCCTTTTTTTTGTTTTTTTGGTACTTTTCGCAGTTATTTGTCAAAAATCGACGTCATGAATCGACGTAAACGACGAGTTACAAAGTGCCCTTTACAAAAATATATAATTTATGCAGACAGCGCTCCATAGCATCTACATTTCTAATCCGATTTTCATTATCTTTGGCTCAAAATTTACTGTAATGATACATCTTCCTTATCGAATTTTTAAAATAATGAAAAAAAATAATCAAATGAAAATGCGTATTTGATTGAAAATCTCTTTTTTTCGACTTTGACGACAAAATGCAAATGGTCGCCTGTAGCACTAATAATTTTCATTGAAGTCGCCACAAGTTATATATTTTGGTAAGAGGCACATCAATACCCTTCGAGCTGTAAGTCGCTTACGTTGACTGGGAGATTTTTTGATGAGATATTGAAGAAAAGCTACGAAAAGTACCAAAATAAAATTTTTTTTAAAAATCCATCCATTGTCCGATAATTTTAAAATAACGAATAAAATGCGGGACAAATGCAGGACACTTGGAAAAACTCAGTACATTTTCAGGTTTTTCAGGTTTGAAAAACCACGCAGGACCGACCTTTGAAAAACAGTACGGTCTTGCAAAAAACAGAACGGATGGTCACCGTAACTATGTAGCTCACCAACCAGCCTACATACGAAGATCAACATGGCGTATGAGTGACACTTTTGTTTTGTCTGCTGGCAGAGCGTGGAACAACTGCTGGTGTGCTACACTTATACGATTACATATGCTTTTTCCTTTGTTTCGATGAAATTTCCGTGCCACTTTGCTCGTTTCATTTCATCAACGCAAGTGCGTAGTTGTTGGCTTCCACCACCTACTAGCTCAATATTTTTCTGAAACATTGTCGGCTTTTAAAGTTGACGGCTGCACGCATTTAGAAAGAGTTCTTTATTCAAATTTTATTTGTTTCCTCTTTTTTTCAAACTTTTATTCTATATTAAAAGCGCATGCTTTTAATTCTAGTCACGCTGAGGCATAAACTCATTTAATTTCTGGTTAAATGTCTGTTTGTTGTAGAGAAAAAAAGATGTATTTAAATAGCGCTTCGAAAAACTGCTTTATTTCATCTACCCTTTACTCTCGTCTTTACAGTTTCCTACAAGCACATGTGTACACATCATTCATTCAATCTGGTGTGGCAAGGGGCTATCCTCCTAAGTACCTACATATGTATACTTAAAGACATTCCCTTTTGCCACATTGTTTGAAAATTCTGTTTACATGTGGCCTGAAGAAGACATTACTGCGAACAATTCAGCTGGAAATGGTTTAAATGTGATTTAACAGAAAAACTTTGCCATTGAATTTCGCAAATGTATGTATGTGTATATGTACATACAAATATGGCAAATACACTAGGGAAAGTTTTGCATACATTGTTGTGCGAAAATGTAATACATGAGGTGTTGGTGTGATATAAAAATAAAAATTTTAAATGTAGCCAACAGCATTCAGACTGAAGTCAAGCGAGCCGTTAGATATAAGAGCACATGCATAGACATGCATACAAATATACATATATATTTAAGGGAAAACCTTTGATTGAATATTACAAGATTATTTGTATTGAGTTTTGTTCATTATATTGGCCTTATAAATGCTAAATTATTAGATTTTTTTCAGAAGAGAGCACAAAGCTTTGTCAGAGAGGGATGTGTGAGAGAAAAGGTCTTATCCTCTTATAGAATACTGTACACTGAGGCATTACCCCACATATATTCTGTTTGCAGCAGACGTGAGAAGGGTCTAGGCTCGATTTGGCCACAGCGCTATAGACGCTATAGACTATAATTTCATAATAGATATCTTAGCAGAGGGAGAGGTTTTTATGAATCTGAGCTGTTTTAACTGCATTCGAATAACGTGGCTAACCATAAGTAGAGAGTTATATAATCCAGCAGGGTATGCTTTAGCTTGTGACACGCTTCGGTTCAAAATTAATATCAGTTATCATCTAACTGAGTTGGAAGGATTTGTATCGTCTAAATGTCACTTGCACAGGGTTACTTTCTAAGTGGCGCTTCTTTCTTGCCACCTACCGATATGAAGTACTTACGAAAACCTCCCTTCGTCGACATACGGGGGAAAGTAAAACTATTGGTACTTCTTTTTCGAAGTCGTTATTTGGTTTTGTTGCTCTAGAACAGTTTACAATACCACCTAGCTGAGCACTCGCATAGAAAGTGTTCAACTGCCTTCTTAGAGCTCGGGTCCTCCTAGCTGCGACATAATCTTCCGAAGAGTAAGAGCGGATCACTTCCTGGTGCAGTTTGCCTTGAAATTGTAAGTATTTCTAAAAGAGAAATGGTATTGGGTGGTTCATAGGACATCTATCACTGCCGGGTAATCCTTTACGATCCTGTACGGTTTCATCCCTCTTTACCTTTCGAATACTACATTTCTACACTTAAACTCTTGATCTCCCTGAGTGAGGCGCTTGAGCGTGCGACAGTTTATCTGGTGCGATCCGTGGGAAGTTCGTGTAAGGTTTTAAGATACGGGTAGTAGGAAGCGCTTTAACTTCAAGCGGTAGTGCGTTGAGGATAAGATACTTGCGGTCAGCCTTATTGATTCCAGAAGTAACTAAAATGCGACTGACACAAGCCTGTAGTAAAACATCATAGTTTAATACAGTTAAAAAATCATGATACTGTATATAAACATACCTGTTTACAGGCAAAGCAAAGGACTGTAAATCAGGTATCATGAACGGAGAATTTGCTGGCCGCTCATAGAACTTTCAAGTACCAAAAAAAAGTAAAATTTCGAAGCTGACCGAAAGTACCTAAATAAAAATGAGATGAACTAAAATTGAGCAAAAGCGGAAATCTTAACTAAAGTTGATCGAAGAGGGAGTTTGTAGTCCTAAAATAGTTCAAAGTGTACAAAATAAAGCGAAAATAAAAGCAAACGCCAAATTTATACAAAAAAAATTCAATCTAAAGGTTACAAATATTTAAAAAACAAATGCACAAAAAATGCATTAGTTATTCAAGTAATTTACCTTTTACTCCCACATAATTATATTGTGGAAACTGAGGACAAACTAATCACCCTAGGCAAGCATATCGACATCTGCTTCAGAACCTTTTACTACACAAAAGGCAACGCTACATACTTAAATACCGTCTGACCATCAAACAAAGCTACTATATAGAATGCAATAATTTTAAATCAAATTAATTCCACTCGAAGAAATGTTGCTCCACTGGAATCACCACTCATTCTGATCGCAATGGCTTTCTATTGCATATCGGTTAATTCCATAGCATAAAATCAAACAACCGTAAAGATGACCGAGCATGCACCTTACTAACCCACAGAATATTTCATTTGATGAGAGACATCATTATAGCATAAAATTTTTATATGTATGTACATTAGGGTGCATCACTAAAAAAAAGGTTGCGGATTTTTCTCCAGAATTATAAAGCTTATTATATTTTAAGACGTCGGCTAAAATATTTTGGAAAATTTTAAAAATTTACGTGAGGTTGACAGATTTGAAAATACCTCAAAAAATCTCCATATCTTGATTGCGTTCATAAAATTTTTTTACGTTTGTATGCTGGTCTTTAAGCTTAAACTCTCCTATCACCTGAGTTGATTTGTTAGAAAAAAAATAATATTAAAAGCCAATTTTATTACAAAAAAAAACACGATTTGTTGTGGTAGTTTTAAATAGCTACGTAAACCTGAATATTGTTCCTAAATGTTTTGGCGGAAATCTTAAGATATAATAAATTTTATATTTCCGATGGAAAACCGTACCTATTTTTTTTTTCTTGTATGGGGAGTGATGCACCCTATTGTAGACATATATATGTGCATGGCGATGGTGATGTCGGGAAATCTAGTTATTGGGAATGATGTGAGTTGTGCTACCAATAATTTAATATAACCGTATGCATAGGTATTTTTGGAGAGTGGAAATTTACTGACGTACCTATTGCACGTAACAAGGACGTCTCAAACTTTATGGCTAATAAGTGAAGCAATGCTTGCATATACATACATACATATAAGTGTTTATTCATTAAAGTTATTAGTTCGCTACTGACAACTACTTGATTTGGTCTTACGAAGGGCAGAATTTCATGCAATTTGGAAACCTAAACTAATCTAAAGCTGCAAGCAGCTTCGGGCGAGTACAATCAGTAGTGATTGCAGCATGCTGGAATCCGACGAGCTTTCACTTAGACGGACAGGTCAGGAAATACGCAACAATGGTTCTTTAAACATTTCCTATCACTGAAAATAGTATCCCATGACTTAATGACGGTAAGCCAGAGATAACTAATAACACGGCGGCGTGGCAACGAACCCACTTTTAGGAACACTGTTAGATGGAAATTCTTAGATTAGACTCCAAGCAGTCAAAACATTTGTCTGTCACAAATTGGTGGTTTAAAGTGCTTTCTAAAATTTACGTTTTCATACATTTTTCAATATACATTTTTCAATTTATAAACCTTTTATAAAGCTACTTTATTTTTTATGAATAATGAAATGAAATTCCAGAGCCGCCACACAGTGGGATGTTACCATCTAATCTCTGGCCAAAAATAGTAACTGTATTACAAATCCCTTGAAATTTCGTACTTGCTGCATTCTGCACTTGGGAATGAAGAAATGTGAAAACGGTGAAGATCAACGCACTGCGGAGATGCTGGCATTCCTGTGGGCGAAAATGATTAATATTATTCGATTTTGATAAAATTCGGTGCATACATAAATAACGGGTGATTTTTTTGAGGTTAGGATTTTCATGCATTAGTATTTGACAGATCACGTGGGATTTCAGACATGGTGTCAAAGAGAAAGATGCTCAGTATGCTTTGACATTTCATCATGAATAGACTTACTAACGAGCAACGCTTGCAAATCATTGAATTTTATTACCAAAATCAGTGTTCGGTTCCGCTTTCCGAAAATCCGCTTTTTTATCGACAAATTTTGTTCAGCGATGAGGCTCATTTCTGGTTGAATGGCTTCGTAAATAAGCAAAATTGCCGCATTTGGAGTGAAGAGCAACCAGAAGCCGTTCAAGAACTGCCCATGCATCCCGAAAAAATGCACTGTTTGGTGTGGTTTGTACGCTGGTGGAATCATTGGACCGTATTTTTTCAAAGATGCTGTTGGACGCAACGTTACGGTGAATGGCGATCGCTATCGTTCGATGCTAACAAACTTTTTGTTGCCAAAAATGGAAGAACTGAACTTGGTTGACATGTGGTTTCAACAAGATGGCGCTACATGCCACACAGCTCGCGATTCTATGGCCATTTTGAGGGAAAACTTCGGAGAACAATTCATCTCAAGAAATGGACCGGTAAGTTGGCCACCAAGATCATGCGATTTGACGCCTTTAGACTATTTTTTGTGGGGCTACGTCAAGTCTAAAGTCTACAGAAATAAGCCAGCAACTATTCCAGCTTTGGAAGACAACATTTCCGAAGAAATTCGGGCTATTCCGGCCGAAATGCTCGAAAAAGTTGCCCAAAATTGGACTTTCCGAATGGACCACCTAAGACGCAGCCGCGGTCAACATTTAAATGAAATTATCTTCAAAAAGTAAATGTCATGGACCAGTCTAACGTTTCAAATAAAGAACCGATGAGATTTTGCAAATTTTATGCGTTTTTTTTAAAAAAAAAGTTATCAAGCTCTTAAAAAATCACCATTTATATTGGTTGTAAGCAAAACAGCAAAAGTTTAAAACTTTGCCAAAATTGATTACCATTTACGTCCACTACTACAAGAAATTTCCCGCAAATGTTAGAAGAATTATAGTTTGTTTACATTTGATATGCACTGAATTTTCACTCAGAAATTATTTAATTTAAAAAAGAGAAAAGAGTTTCTCACAAAGACGCGCAAAACTTTGTTGGACTTAAATTCAAAAGTTACAAACTTTGAGAAAATTTACCAAACACATTTATTTTATTTCTAAAACGGCCAGCGCCAAAAATATGAATACCCTGACGTTTTGGCGGTTCTATTTATTTATTTTTTCCATACCAGTTTTCTCTTATTTTTATATAAATATGTACTTCATTCAACAGCAAAATCGGTAGAATGTTTTTTTTTTTTAATTTTGAATAGAACTCTGTAAAATTCAAGAAATAACCAAAATTTTAATCAAACTCTTCAACTTTTCAATTCTGTTTTGAGTATGCAGTTTTGTAGCGCATTAAATTTTGGCATAATAACGTGCAAGTTACAAGCCTATAAAAATTACCTTTGAATTTTGAGATTTTATTTTTTTTTTTGTCAAAAATTGATTTTGTTCATGTTTTATTAGAAGAAAATGCACAACACCCTTGACAAAAAAATCTCAAAATTCAACGCTAAATTTTTAGAGACTGAATACTTGCACTTTATTATGTTAAAATTTAATGGGCTACAAAATAGCATACCTCAAAAAAATCAAATTGAAAATTTTGATGAAAAGTTATTGGTAAATCTTAAATTTTCCCTAGCTCCACATATATGAAATCAAGAAAAAATTATTCTGTTGGTTTTTGCTGTTGAATGAACTATATTTTTATATAACACATAAGAAAAAATCAGTAAGGAAAATACTTATAAATAAATGAATTCGTCAAAACGTCCGACTATTTATATTTTTGACGCTGACTGTATGCTATCGAAAACGGAGCTCGTCCAAAGGCAAAAGGTTCACTTTTGGCCGAATGCTAGATCTGACTAACAAATTCCCAAATCATAAATATCTGCCAGATCTAACTTATTTTTGAAGTGTGTTACAACATCGACCATCCGTTTGTGTTACAACATCAAGACGCACACCACAAATTAGAGGAGAAGCTCGGCCAAACACTTAGCAAAACTACAAGCGCCAAAATATTATAATGATATTTTTAAACTTTATATAAACAAATATGTCTGCTGCAGAACAATGGCATTGGACAGAAACTGAAGTGTGACTACAATTATTTTAAGAAATTGTGAATTTTTTTGTTAATAAGCAAGAGATAAATGCGTTTCCATATATCGTCGATGTTTTTGCAAAACCGCCTATCTTACGGCACTCAAATTTTACAGGAGAGCGAAAAAACGGTTTATTCTTTGAAGGCATTGCCTTGGTAGGCGCTATTTTCTCTGGCTATTATTTTACAAATCTGTTGTTTTAATAATGATTTAACGATTTTTATGCATAAATATCGATGCCTGGAGTTGAGGGTTACCAAATCTCATTTTTGGCACAACGGCGATTTAGGCGGTTTTGCAACTGGTCAATGGGCGGTTTTGCAAAAACATCGACGATATGTATTTTGTATTTTATGTATACTTAAAAAGGCCAGATGGAGCTTATTCTTTGAAATCGATTTACTTAATTTGAAAGTAAATCATCGACTTTGACTTTTTTAATCGGCCGAATGTTAAATCAAAACCGAACATTCGTTTCGGCTTCGGCCGAAAAATCTACGTTCGGTCGGGCTCAATTCCTACTTAACTGTGAATATAATTGTTTTAAGGCCATAAAATAATAAAAACAGTGCTTACTTATGATAACATTAGATCGTACCATGTATTTTTGCAAGGCAATTTCGATTTTTTTTTTTTGCTAAATTTCATCAAAATGGATGAAATATAATATTTCCGCCTAAAAAGTCCTCAAAAGTGGGGGGCGTGGCATTTATACTATATATATTACCATATTTCATAATTCCCTAATGCAGAAAGGTGACACCTGCGTTCGGACAAGATAAAATAAATATTTTTAGCCGACTTCACAAAAAAGAGAAGGTTATCAGTTCGTCGGAATATTTTTTTATGTATATTACCGCATAACTTTGGACCACGTCAACCGATTTCCATAATTATTTTTTAAAGGAAAGGTGTTACCTCACAGGTGGCCCGATACTAATTTGGTTTGAATCCGATCTTTGGATCATGAAGAAATTAACGATAATTTTAAATTTGTATATGGGAATTGAAGTCGGTTTTGTTTTTTATTTAACAATTGCTTGTTGTTTTTCGAAATTGCCTTCAAAAATTTCTTTAGACTCAGGTATGTACGTAGAACTTTCCGGTACGATCTAATGCCCATACAAATACATATATTTTATTAACGTACGTACTCGTATAATGTCACGCTAATTTAAATAAATTTCCACAGATCGATTTCCGGTTGACATCGTTATCTACACAGCGCAGCATTACCACACTGATTGTCGTCTTCCGGTCATACTAGCGCAGTATAGCACCAATGTATCAATGCCAAGTTGGCAGCACGAAAGAGCAGCAACATCGGGCACACAAAGGAAACCAGAAGCGAATGACAAATGTATCCGTTGCAATCGCAGCTACGGAAGTGAAGGAGGAAAAAAATCGAAATCTGTTGCAATCGCATAACATCCTGTATTGACGTTGTAACCGATTAGTTGAAGGCGTAGTATTGGCCACTTAAAATAGCAAACAACTACACACGCAAAAAAAAAAAAACAAATGACGAAGAGAGACAAATAAGCCTTGGTAAAACACAACCAAATTACTGCGAATGGCAAAAGTCGCGATTACCTGTGCAACTGCAACCAATTAAGAGCGAAAAGTTTTGCATCCAAATTACTTTACTCGGTGGGGCCAGCGTTTCCGCGGTCCTTTCCGTTGCTGCTACCACTCACTGGTCGTATTGCCTACGCGCGGCAATCATTGTAAATTGAGCGCAGCCAGTCGCAAGCAAATAAGCCGCCATCGGTGCAAGCAGCGGCTTATTTATACAAATCCTCATAATTAAGCGCACAAGTGGTATTCATGAGTTCACTTGAAAGCCAGCCAGCCAGTAAGTACTCGTACTTAATGGCAGTCAAATGGACAGCGGAAGGTGGTGGTTGTACTTAGTTGAGGAGTAATTGTCGCTTCAGTTTGTAATAAAGTGCCTTGTTATTGAAAATCAAGTTGAGCTTGAATGCCACTTTTTTTACATGACGACGCAAAGTGCTATGTCAGCTAAGATGTATGCATGTATACTTGCTTACATAAGTATGTATATACTCAAAAAATGCGTTGAAGTAGAAGCACGCGCACGCAGTTTTTATGACTTCTTTGCTCTTGCCTGGTGATTAGTGGGACCATTTTTAGACTGTTGTTATTGTACAGTGGTCGGAAACAGGCTAGCCATCGCTTGTGGACTTGAATGATTTGCAGGGAATTTAAGTTTTCGAATGGATCCTGCTGATGTTCAGATCATTCCGGCAAATCTGACACAAATTTAATTTACATTTGGACTTGATACTAGGTGGGAGGCTGGTGGGGAAGCCTAATATTTAGAAGAGCGTGAACAGGTAATAAATGGGGTCTCTCCCAGGTTATCTTCAGGCTCTATGAAACCTTAGTTAAGCCCGCAGTGTTTATAGAGTCCTCGTCTGGTGGAAGGAACTAGATAAGATTTCGCTAGTCAAATAACTAAATAGGTTGTCCTCATTTGAATCCGTGGGATACTTAGAACCACTCCCATCCTTGCTCTTGGCCCAATGCATAACACAAATAGCGTCTATAAATATCAGTAAAGTAAAGTAGAAGCAGGCTTCCAGATTACTGTTTAGTTTTCTAGGCAGAGTTCGCTGCTAACTATTTAGGAAGCAGCCGATTGGCTGCTAATGAGCGCCAAGGAAGTAAGTGAGGTTAAGTGAGGTCAGCTGTGTGGCTGTTGAGCTGTGCAGAATGGGCCCAATCGAGCCAATCTCACCAAGAACAAAAATTGTAGTTCTGGACTACTTTTGGAAATATGGCTTCGTGTCAATTCAGCAAACGCTGCCCAAAACCCTGGGCTACTGCGAGGTATTTCTGGCCGAGAATGGACCGCGGATGGTCTAGCTTTCCCCTTCAACTCCCAAGGCCATAGCCTTCAATTCTGGTGGATGTGTTGGTCAAGACACTCTCCGATTGGGATTTATGCAGTGAGATTTAAAATCAAACCGGATCCTGAGTGTCACCGCTACATGAAGGATGACGCGGTGAGTCATTTCAACACTTCATCTTAACTTGCCCAGCTTTTACTAGCCTGCTGCTTAAACATCTTGGATTGCACATGCTGAGGAGCTCTCCGGGACCGAAATCTGCCGCCTGCGGAACTTCGTTTGCGTCCGCAGTGCATATCGTTATAACTTAGCAATGCTTACTATTGTTGATTTTGTAGGCACACTTGCTACTTTTTCGGTCCTATTTCAGTTTTTTTTTTAGGTAAAAAGAGTACAATTAATAAAAATTCAATACAATTTCAAGACAAAAATTCATTTTTATTGTAAAATTTATTTCTTCATTTATATGTCCCTAACTAATACACCCAGCGAACTTCGTCTCGCACAAAAATAATTTTCTTTTTATTGAAATTTTTTGGTCCCATATTTTCACCAACAATTCAAGTTTACGATTTTCATTGGCACATTAATACGCTAAGATTATGGTTTGGTGGTCATTTCCACTTTAGATAACCTAACGAAAGTGTTATGTCCGCGAAGAAGTTCTTGAAATTCTCCAATTGTGCAGCATTTCATAGCACACACACAAAAACTTGTCCAGAAACCTCGGTGGGGGATTTCACTTCCAGACAAACCTGCAGAAGAATTATAAATACATTCAAAGATAGCTAAAAATCGGTACGTTTGTAGGTCCCACGCCCCCTTTTTCAAATAGCCCCATTTTGCTCCATGAGTATGTGATTGATTTCATATATCTCATTTCATAAGTTCCAGTATTCTACCATAAACATTTCCAGAGATATGCAGTATGAAAAATTCGGTTTGTATGGGAGGTGCCACGCCTACTTTATATATCGAAATACTTTTTAGCCTATAACCATCCTTAAGACGTGTGCGGCAGGTATCCGAAATTTCAAAAAAGCTTTACGAGAACAATTAAAACGGCTTTCAAAATATATATTATAAGATAAGATAAGACTATAGATCTGCATTTATGCAAAGCAACTTTAGTTTTAGGCCGGCAAACCCGAGGGTATATGAAGCTAAGGCTTCCAACAATCTCAGCTGAAGGATAAATTCGCAGTTGGACAGGTCGGAGAAGTTCGAAATTTGACCACTTTCAGGCTTCCCAGGTTCGAGTTATGTAGTTTCGGTTGCTTCCATACAATCGCACTGAAATAAAGTTTCCAGCTTCGGGGGTGATATGAAGCCACAGTTTAAGTTGTATGAAAAGTCATTCGCAGTTATTTGACCTCGGCTGTATATTCGTGAACTATCGAAGAACAGCCTTTTATGGTTCTCACTGGTACACTAACAATCCGAAAGATTCATAACTTCCTTTCGTGGAATCTCTAAGAGACTGCTAAATCTTAGCAGAGAGGCTTTCAAAACTCTCACCGGGTACCTGGCAGGACACTGCAGGCTGAAGTACCATCTCACAATACTGGACCCTCTGAGGAGACCTGCAGTTCGTGAGCTGGAGGAGGAGATTTTGGAACATAAATATATTATGCAATTGCCCGCTTATCACTAGACTTAGACATATAAACCTCCGACAACAATTATAGTCTCCATCCAGAATTTGGAACATGACACCCACCAAAGTGGTTAATGTCAACAATAGCCATAGTGGTTAGCACAATAGATCCAGTTAGTTCGCAGGGATACATGCCCTAATAATAAGTTCATTCTTTTGCTATCCAGAACACTCGTTTAAATGACGGAAGTACACGCAAAGCAGTTGTTGTTTTTTTGGTCGAATTTAAAATTTTGAATTCAAGTTAACAAAGTTATAACTTCTTGAATTTGTAACTTGAAAAATACTAAAGATATATATATGTTAGTAAACGAAGTTATGGAGAAAAACTATAGGTGAAGTCGTATCCAATGGGCTATAACAAAACAAAATTTGTATATGAGAACGCCTGTATATTTTTTTGTTCACTTTTGTATCACTGTGAAATTACATTCGTATATTTGGGCTAATTTTCATTTCCGCATTGTGCTCACGTTTATTCTGCCATTTTTTTACCAGCCCTGCTCACAAAAATTTTGTCCCTATATACTTGTACATATCGCACCATAAATCAAAAACAGTCACAACTCAAAAAATTCCAAATTTTCAGGAGAGTCAAAAAAAACCTTGATGCTGCGCGAGCGGCACAAGCAAAATAAAAACAGCGTTAATGGTATTTTTCCAGTTAAAGACAACGGTGATGAAGAAGAAATTTTGGTGGACGTTAGATATATGTTAAGTGACACTGTCTTATGGAAGAAAATTAAATTTGAAAATTTTTGAGTTGCGACGGTTTTGGAATTAGGGTGCGATATGTATGTATGTACATATGTCACTAATCTCTAAACGATGCCACGTGCGAATAGCACACATTATTTCAAAACATATACATGTGCAGAGACAAATATATGTGTCCTCAGGTATGTGAAACGAATTCTTACCAAAACCGCTTTCACAGTCAGATTACTCACATCTCCAATGAACGCAAAAGCTGGCAGTTATGTTGCAATTTAATAAACAAATTTGTCCGACTAAGAACATCTGTCAAGCAGAGGCGTAGTATGTGTAAATAAGTAAGTACTAAGTGTGTATTAAAAACAATATGAGCTGTGTCGGTGTGGATTATCATTACTTTGATTGCTAACCAAGAGTTTATATGACGAATTCACACTGCCGTAAAATATTTTAAAGTATTTTGTTATCGAAAGATTTATTATTTTGTGTACAGCACAATTTGATTAATTACATGATTTATTTCATTATTTTCAATTGCTATACTAAGTACTTACATATATACATACCTATTTTCCAGTCTACATATAAGTAATTGACAACAGCCATCGCTCATCGTTTGAAAGTTTGGTGAAAGTGCCGCCAGCTGACGGCAACTTTATCAATTTCTCATCCTTATGTGCAAACTAGTAAATACATGCATATAGTCACGCCTTGTATTGATGTGTACATATATCTGAATTAATGTAAGCAAACGATTTCACGACAGGTGTTTGCCAGTTTATCGCATTTCATCACATTAACGCCAAGTCGTTGATAGCAGCGTTGCAAATTTTGGTACTTTCCTACCAAAACTGGTACTTTGAAAATGATTTGGTACGCTGGTACGTTGGTTTTGATTTTGGTAATTTTTCCTTAATAACGACAGTTAGGGAAAGCAATATTACATAATGACTTCCATCTATAGTTTTCTATATTTTGTATTTATTCGTAAATTAAAAGTCTAATAATTTCAACGAGAGCTTCAATACAATTAATCGTCAATACGCGAAAGTCATATATTTTTAAAATTTTAAACAACTAAAGCACGTTTTCTACCGAAAAATTTAGTATGCATTATACAATTTACAGCTTTGACGGTTTCTTTTATCCTACCATTCGGCTTTGTTGGCTTTTACTTGGGAAATGTCATCACTGACTGGACGGCGCATTCCTGTATTCTATCATACAAAACTGTATACTCAAAAAAAAATCTAAAAAATCTGATTAAAAAATTCAAAGTTTGTATGAAAATTTATTGAGTTCTCCTGAGTATTGAACCGAGTTTAGAAATTAAATTTTTATGTATTTTGTTATAGTATGAACTATATTAAAAAAAAAAAATGCAAAAAAAATTTAAATAAAAAATATTGTGTATCGATGAATTTTTTAATCCAGTGAAATTAATTAATGTTTAAAACTTTTTGTGTCTTTATTGAAAAATAGTAAATTAGAAAAACCATTTCTTTTCTATTATCTAGTGCAAACAAATTTTGTTTGGTACTCTCAAAACCGTTTTGGTACGTTTTTTGGTATGGGAAAAAAATGTGAGTGGCAACACTGGTTGATAGCACATCTTATGTTTTTGTGATACTTACCTCTGCACACTCATTCACTTAAAGCATTTTAGTTTAATACTAATGTGCATGTAAGTGTGACTTTTCATTTATTTATGTCCTTTTTTATCTTCCGATTTCAGCTATAGTTAGAAATCACAAGCGTTACCAGTTTCATTTCGATCTTTTTTTTACTTTCACGTACCGACCAAGAAAAAAAATACCCCTCCAATTGCTAACCCTCACACTCACGATCATAATCTGACAGGGATTTATGATACCTTACGTTCTGCAATCGTAAATTACACGCGCTGCAAACGCCACCCCTCGCTTTGGCTATTTGAGCGTTTTGCTTCTCTTCTTCTTTCCTTGTGTGAAATTTTTTTGTACACACTTATGAAGATATACATACGTGTTTTTGCCTAATATTATTTCCAATATTTCAGTCGTTAACATTTATTACATGCCAGGGAGGCCTCACAAAGTTCCACAGCTTTTGTCAACTGTTCCAATTTTTTTTTTCTAAAAAAACCCATTGCGCTACTTGCTGGCGATAAAAGTTCGCTGCTTTCACTACACATCTTAGAGGGAATATATTTATGAATGTATGTATGTAAATACATACACAATACTACACAAACTTTCGAAATCTTCGCGGTTTCTCATACGCATCCTTCATAGTTATAAGCTATCTTGACTTCGATTAAAACAGCGGATTCGTTTTGGTTTTGCATTGATTGTCAGAGTGTAATTCGCTCAGGTGAAATGGTTTTGACACATATTTATTATATATTTATTATTGTAGCAGCCGAGTGTATAGTTAGTTAGCGCTCTTGACAGTTTTCCAATTCGTTGGCATTAGAAGATTTATGCGCGCGTTATGGTTAAGAAGTTTTCAAGAAATGCAGATGTTGAAATAAATTATATTTTATGGGAATACACATTCGACTGCACCAGAAAAACAAGTTCAGTGTACACCCTTGAATCGAAAGCATTTTTGGAAGGCGATTTCGAAAAAACAATGTAGGATAGTCATAGTCAAAATAAAGTCGACTCTAAAGTTTGTTGCAGCTTTTTGACATAGGAAGTTTTCAATGGGATATCTGTAAACAAACTATGAATATGCCCAATTTTCTTGGAACGTAGGTGTCCCCGAAAAATTTAGAAGGCAAGAAGCAGCAAAACAATAAATCAAATTTTTTCTGTAAGCTTATAAGGCGGTACGGTCTTATATAGATACATATGTATACTGGGTATCCTAGACCACCCGTCCACCCCTCTAAAATGGAGGGATATGTTTTTTTTTTATAACGTAAAAATAAGCCTTACCAAATCGGGGTTGCTTGTACTTCTGGTGGTAATACTGATGTTTTTAATTCAGATTCAGATTCTGAGATTAAATATACGTAACTTTAGTTTGAAAACTTTCTTCTCGGAAGCGTCTTTTTCAACCGCTAAATGACTTTCGAACTTCAAATCGTCCTGGGCTTCTTAAATGAGTAAAAATGTTAATTACAAAGTCAGTTTTGTCGTAGTACCGACTCTCGGTTCCGACCGGAGTGGGTTAAATACACCGGAAGAGAATTATTTTAACTGGTAGTCCATACCAGAAAAAATTTCCGACAAAAGAATTTTTGTCTGTAGAATCCGAATCTGTCGTACAAAAAAATGTAAATATAAAAAAAAAAAAATTAAAATAATTACTTGGCGCTTCAACTTCTGAATTTCTCCTCCAATTTGTAGTTTGCGTCTCAATATCGTTACACAAATTTAGGGACCTATAGTTTTACATCGCCTTCAAACTGCAAATGGATTTTAAGAGAAGCTTTTTCAGAGCAGAAATATACTCGCAAGCTTGCCATTACCTGCTATAGGGCGATCGCTATAGTCAACCACTTTCTTGGATGTTCTTCAGACCAGGGATTGAACGCACGTCTTACGGAGTTGTGGTACGCACCTCTACCCACTCGACAACAAAATTTTATAAGAAAAGAAAAATTTGATTTGTTTTTCAAAAACATACACGGCCATTCTAGTTATGAGGAATTTAAGAGGCATTTGTGTATAAAGCAAGGGGTATAGTCGTTCTTCTGGGTATGCAGTTACAGCTGCATGGCTACACTCAATCCCAACTCTTGGATCCCCGTTGGCGCACTCGTTAGCATTCCATGTGCGAAATTCGGTAACCAATCCAAGTGGAGCCCTGGGTAACGGCAGAATGGCAGGCAGCTTCGGTGGGGCCACTCCGACTTATTCGGTTTAAGGGCTCACTGAAGTCTGCAGCGTGTGCTCACCTGTAGGTGCGGTTGCAAGCGGGCGTCTGTCTGGGAGCTAGCGGATCGCTATACAAACGTATATTCGGTTCAAAAACCACCCCTTTCGGTAAGAATTAGTGCGCTATGTTGGAGACCCGCCAGATGACGACCTCTTCTAGTTAAAAAATTTACAATTTTAAAATTCGTTTCGATTGACGTCTGTTTAGAGGACTTTCTGTTATATTTATTCTTTTTTTATTGCACTGCAAGAATAGTTCCTTTTTGAGAATTGTATCGGGGCTGCTAATATCGGATGTGTCCTTATGACTTTCATGTACACTTGAAGAATCTAGCATCACGGCTAGATCATTCTTTAAAAGCCGCTTACTAGCCGAACCAGATGTTTCAAATTTTTCTAAAGCTTTTTCCAAAGAACTCCTCATTCTTTTGGTTGTTTCAGAATTTGGAGAACCCGTAAAATCATCAGTGTTTTTCGATTTCAGATATTGTATTTAGTTTTTAACCCTTTCTTCTGTGACTATTTTGAAACATTTCTGCTTACAGCGTAAGTCTATATGGGTTCATATGGTTAATAAATGGTTATTTTCCAGGAAAACTCTTTTTCAAACTCCGATTGCCCAATATCATTTCAGGGATTTTATCAACGATTTATTTTTAAATTTACCACTAGGAAAGTTTCAAAAAGCCACTGATTTATCAACCTGCTCTCGTGTTAAGCGATTTAGATGCATACATACATATATACACATTAATATCTATATACATATATGTATTTATATACCTAACACCACAGATATGTACTTATATACAAACCTACACAGCTACACACCTACAAAGCTTATTGCATTCACAACATTAAGCTCTTTGCTGAAATTTCGAAGTTGAGTGGATTGCATTGAAAATTCCCAATTAAGTAAGTGGGGGTTTTCAATTTTCACTATTTACTTTTGGTTTCATTACATTTAAATACATACTTTATTGTAAATGATCGATATATGACTTATATTACGTAAACGAATACAATATTTTACTAAAAATAAAAGAAGTAGAGTGGTGGTAAGAAGTAGAACTTCATGGTAGGGAGCAATGATACCAGGACGGGACCACTGATTAGATTGGTTCTACACTGATAGATCCGAAATAAAAAACAAAGTCGGAGGTGGAGTGTACTCAAACCAAGTAGAAGTACAAAAGTCGTTCCGCCCACCGCATCGGTAGCGTCTTCCAAGCGGAACTAGTGGCCATGCTTAAGACTGTCGAGTGTTTAAGGACAGGGACAATCGGATAAAATAAATAATAGCTATAATTTCACAGACAGTCAGGAAGCTCTAGAGGCTCTCGGAAAATGTAATAATTTGCCACAGATCACTTATCCTGTTATGAATACGGAAGTTCATATACTAGTACTTGGTTATAGAGGACACATATATAAGTCAATAAGATTGCGGACGAGTTTGCAAGGAAGGACACTTTCCTTCCACTTTCGCTGATCCATGGTTCAGTTAACCCATCAAACGTCGGCATCTCTGCGAATCCGGCGCCTACAGACGCATCTCCTGCAACGACCTGTCTTGAATGGTGAAAGGTCACTAAAGACAATACCAAGGGATGGCGCACACAAAATAATACGCCAGTACGAGGGAGTCGGTGAACAGTCTGACTGCGCATATTAAAAAATTTTTAGACCACTTACTTGGTTTTAGGGAAACCGAGCATCCTCCTAAAATACACAGAGATGCGGGGAGAATCAGTAAACTGCAGCTAAAAGACTCCGGCAATACTCCAGTTTAGCCAAACCCAGCTTTTCTGAAGTTAGCCAGATCTAGTACAACAATGGATACGGACGTAGACATCTCAACTAGAAGCAGAACTCCGCTGCGGAAGTGGGGGCGATATTGACGTTATCGTCATAGAAACTGGCAATACCTCTAATATATTTAGTTGCTGCAGAACAATCTTTCTTAAGTGGAAAGCAACCACGATGATATGATTAGGCTGCGGTCTCCCTCGGACTACGTAGAAGGACTCCTCCTTTTATATGAAGCTATGCTGATGCTCACCATGCCCAATGTGAGAGCATAAACTGTAACCGACTAAGTGAGTTACTTTTGAAGTACATTATAGATACGGTGACCATCCGTTCTGTTTTTTGCAGGACCGTACTGTTATTTAAAGGTCTGTCCTGCGTAGTTTTTCAAAACAGAAAACCCCCAAAATGTATTGATTTGTTCCAAGTGTCCTGCCTTTGTCCCGCCTTTTCTTCGATATTTTAAAATTAACTTTTCCTAATTGAAATAAAAGCAGTGTCGATAACTAATTGATAACTACATAAGGGTAAGCTGGTTTCGAAGGTTCAACTAGTCAATGCGTTCTAAATATTGTTCCGTTATGGACAATGGATGACGAGAAATTGAAGACCATCATCAAATATATCGATAACACTGTTCTACAAATTTTGTGGTAATCGCTTAAGAAAAAAAAATATTTTCCAAGCCAATTTTCCTTTCAAACAAGCGTTTTCGTAATTTTTTTTCGAAAAACGTGTTTTTGGTACATTTCGAACCTATTCGTCAATATCTCATGAAAAAATTATCCAATCAACATAAGCGACCTACAGTCCTCTTACAAAAATATATTACTTTGCCGATTTCGATGAAAATTATTAGTGTCACAAGTGACCGAAATCGAAAAATTGAAATTTCAATCATTTTCTTTTTACAGTAAATGAAAATCTGATGAGAAATGTAGATGTTACGGAACACAATCAGCACAAAAAATATATATTTTTGCAAAGAGCCCATCAATACCTTTCGAACTGTTGGTCGTTTCATGAGATATTGAGGAATAACTGAAAAAACACTAAATATACGTTTTTCGAAAGAATCTCGAAAACACTTCTTTGAAAATATGGGTATTTTTTTCGTGTTCAACGACCCAAAGTTTGCCTAAAAAATTACCTTTACGGAGGTTCATATTTTGTGTAAAGTATTTAATATGTAATATGCCTTATTATAATTTTGTAAACATTCATTAGTACAAAAGATTAATACCAACACGACATTTTTTTTTGTTGACGGTGCTGCGCATTTTCTTCCATATAAAAATTTTGTCAAGCATACTTTGTATGGTAGAAAATCAAAAAAAGCGTGCGCTATTCAAATGACGAGGAATGTATATATGTAGTATATTTTTGTTATTTTTATACTACGCAATTATATGTAGGTAAATTTTTTGAAAAATTGTCCTGCATTTTCAAAATATATTTATGGTCACCGTAATTATAGAGGAGATTTGTTTAGCAGAAGACGGGGGGAGGGTGCAGGGAAACCAGACAGGATGTAGAAAAACGGACTTCAGATTACAGTTCACCGCATCAAAATACATAGTGAAAGGACAGTACGATCCCTGAAACCCTAGTGTACATATTTTGGTGCGCTGAACACGAATCTGAAGTCGGCTTTGCTTTATCACGTCAGGATTCTTTCCCCATCTTAAAAAAGTACCTGTCACATAATATCCGCCATGATTTTTGAGGTTGGGAAAAAATCATGACCGACTTCAATCCGAAAAACTTAAAAAAAACCTTGTCTGATGAAAATAAACTTTCATCGATTTTTGTGGCCCTGTGTTAATCTATCGCTTGGATATTTCGCTGCACATTAGTCTGCATTTTCCATACCCAATAGCAGACATTTAAAATTGTCGCCTGCCAAAAGGTTTCATCACAACAATTCTATTTAAGAGTACATATGTATATTTCAACTCTTTTTATTTTGTTCTACATTTTTTACAGCCTATGTCCTTACGTACATATGTACGTATGTATGAACAGAAGCATAGATTTGCTTAGACCTTTCATGTTCATCAGGTGGTTTATTTTAGTTTTTTTTGTAAGTGTTCACTGTCTGCGGCACATTTTTGGCACTCTTTCATACATAGATACATATATGCCAGACTATACTACAGTGCGAAATTGGTTTCCTCGTCCTTCAAAAATCCGTGATGGCTTTATTCGCATGAAAATCAATACATTGCTGTCAATGCACAATATTTATTTATGTATATGTATAAATAACTTCTCTTCTAACGTCAACACCCAGCTGAGTAAGCAAGTATATTATATACATATAGAAACAAACATATTTGATTAGTTCATGGTGAGAAAGCTTTGATTATTTTGTAAGGTATCTACATATTTATTTGCGTATTTTCGTGAGCTAACGTTTGTATGCGCAGTTCAATTGGCTTCTAGTCGATTTCTGTCATTCGTCTGCAAAAATTAATTGACAGTTCAGTTATTGGTCTTCTTTTCTATAATTGGCATGCCAACCGCCATTTTTTCTTTCATTGGCAGCTCTTTTTATTGGGAAAACATAAATAGCTATTTGATCCGCCCATAAGCTCAAATATCCGGCGAAATTTTGGGTTTAATAAAGTTATCAACGGCTAAATAGTGCACACAAAAATTTTCTTTAACCGATTATATTTATGCGCAACGGTGTTTCTTTCAAGTACAGAGCAATCTTCTTACTCAAATGGTCCTTGTAGAACCCGGACAAGCCAGTTTTGTTGTCGAATTTCGCACCCTGCGGCACTGCCGCCATGCATTACTTCATACGGGTGGGGACGTTTAGTCGCCGCTACTTCGTTGTACATAACAGTTGTTCAGGCTTCCTCATTAAGTTCGCTATAGAGTCGCATACCAATAGCCAATTTTCTTTGCTATGCTGCATATCCTGGGTAACAGTTATAGACGTACTATTACCCGATGCAGTTACTGTGGAGCTTTAGTTGTTCAGGCTTCCTCATTAAGTTCGCTATAGAGTCGCATACCAATACCCAATTTTCTTTGCTATGTAGCATATCCTGGATCAGAGCTATAGACGTACTATTCTCCAATGCAGTTACTGTGGATCTTTAGTTGTTGAACCATGAAGCGTCCGCACTCAAAAAACTGTTTGAACATGTCTTCTGTAATATTTCCGTCACAAATGTCGCAAACGCGTGGACAGCTTAACTACACCCGAAGCACTAGTCCCACTGATAGTGCAAAGCCAATAACCTTGCAAGGAATTGAAAACCACTTCTGCCTTATAGGGTGTTTACATGAGGCGATTTTGCAGGCAACTTTTAGTAGAAGGCAAATCGCATATTGTAAATTATTGATATCAAGCATTGCATATGTGTGAATGGATGCTTGCTCGTGCCTTGCCGGCAAACGTACGAACAAACGCGTCAATCAGCGTTCGTTTGCTGGAATATTGTCATCGCACGTGTATTTATTGTTAATTATTATATCATTCACGGCATAATTTAATATTTTATATAAAGCTCGTAAGCATTGGCAATGCTCAATCACACGTAAAATAATTTATTTTCTTGTCCACGTACTTGCTCACAATGACGAACAAATGTCAAGTGAGCTTCTTTTTGTCAAGCATAAAAGCTCAGTTAGTTCAGACTTAACTTAATTTAATTTACCGTAAGAATTCATTAATAATTACTCAACATTTCAACTTAAGATAGAAGCGGAAATATTTAGTTTTTGTGTTTTGTTTTTTAGCCGTTTGAAAGTTTGCCGCCTAAAATGCCACACCAAAAAAAAAATCATACAAAAAAAACATGTTTGCATTCATTTATTTTTGTGTAAAATACAAAAAATAAAATTATTCTCTCACCGCTCTCAATTTCCGCAAAGCCGTAACTTAAAAACCTAAAATCTACAGGTTCTTAAGTTGCTTACGGTAAGTTAAGTTTTAACTAACCGCCAACACAGTTTCTCATATAACAGGTTAGCCAAAATATTAAGTTAAGTTAAGTTACGGAAATTAAGTCTAGACTAACTGAGCTTTAACGCGAGGTGATCAAATAAATCACTCGTCAAATGAAAAAATTTAAAATTTTTTTATTTCCATCTATCAGAGCCGACAACGTGTACGTGTCGTGTACGCGTAGCTGACGAAATCCGGCTGCACGCACACACTTAAGGCGTTGATGTGATTTTTTGATCGTCACCAAAGCGCATAAGGCTCTGTCGTTTGACACCCATATTAAAATCGTTAATTTTTTAATTAAATTCAAATAGAAATTCTAAACAAGTGGCAACTATCTTAAACAAATTTTCGGAGTAAAGCTTTTCTAAACATCTCTGGTTTAACCTCCATATTAAAGTATTTCATTCAACCTCTTAATTTAATTTTTTTTTAATTTCTAAAAGGATGGCAATGCACTTAACGAAGATTTTCGTAAGAAAATTGTTTTCGAGCCGATTTCATTTGGAACCAACACTGTTGAGATATTATTAAATAGGGTAATATCTCCATTGAAATCATTTTCGAAATAAATCGGTTTTGAACCTCCTTGTGTTTGACTCCCACAATTTTGCCATATTTTATTTAACTTAATAATTGATTGACTTCATCTATTAGAAGAAGTAACAGCTCTCTTAAATGACTATCCTTAATGCTAATCCAGGTTATAGCCCATATTTGTGCCGAATTTCATTGAAATAAGTCAGCATGAAAAAGCAACTAATCCCCAAAACTTTAACATATATAATATTAGTATTATTCCCAGGGCTTCGGAGCAAACCTTTTTATACCTTTCATGAGCATGAAATGGTATTATAACTTTGGTCCGATGTTTGTAAGTACCAGAACAAAAAGAGATAGACCCATGAAAATGTATACTTATATGATCAGAACGTCGAGCTGAGTTGATTTAGCCATGTCCGTCTGTCCGTCTGTCTGTCTGTTTGTATGCAATCTAGTCTCTCAGTTTTCGAGATATCCGGATCAAATTTGGTAGGTGGGTGTATTTTTATAATGTATCAATCATTTGTCGGAACCGGAAGAATCGGACCACTATAACATATAGCTCCCATACAACTGATTGTTCAGATATGAGATTTTTCATTATGACTTCTCCATTTATGCAGCTACGAACATGAAATTTTGCAATACTTGCACCCATTATCAACAGAATACTTATAGTGAAAATTACAAAGATCGGGTCACTATAACCTATAGCTCCCATACAACTGATTATTCAGATATAAAATTTTGCGTTATAACTCCTCCATTTATATAGCTAGGAACATGAAATTCCGCACTGTTTTCAATAATTATCAACAAAAAATTTACAGTGAAAATTAAAAAGATCGGGTAACTATAACCTATAGCTCCCATACAACTGATTGTTCAGATATGAGATTTTTCGTTACAATTCATCCATTTATGTAGCTAGGACCATGAAATTTCGCGCTGTTTTCACTCATTATCAACAGAAGACTTACAGCGAAAATAACAAAGATCGGGTCACTATAACCTGCAGCCCCCATACAACTGATTGTTCAGATATGAGGTCTTTTATCATAACTCCTCCATTTATGCAGCTAGGAACATGAAATTTTGCACCATTTTCACTCATTATTAACAGAATACTTACAGTGGAAATAACAAGGATCGGATGACTACAACATATATCTTCCATACATCTGATTGTTCAGATATGGGATTTTACTGTAAAACTCCTTTATTTGAACAGCTAAAACCGATAAATTTCGTAAGATATTTTATAAATCAAAGTCTACTGAGAAAATCGTCATAATCTATGCTGTATAAGCTTTATCTCCTAAAGCACTGATTGTTAAGATACCAGTTTTTGCCATATATCTCCTTTATGTACGAAACTAAACCCAATAAATTGTGTTACCGGTTTACATACCGATCACATAGCGGTGAAAATCACTTAGATTGGTGTCATATAAAGTATATCTTCCATACCTCTGATTGTTTAGATGCGATTTTTTATATAAGTATGTAACTCCTCTATCGATGTATGCAGATGTATTCAAAAGCAGTAATCTGTCAAAGTAAAATTTGCAGATGTTCATGAAAGGTATGAAGCCTTCGGCATAGCCGAAGACAGCGCTGCTCTTACTTGTTTCGTCATCCCTCCGGTCCGGTATTTTATTTCGCTCCGAGCTCCGCTCTTAGCTCAGCTCCCGCTCCCCTTAAACAACTTTTTTTAACTGACTTCAAAAAAAGCAGGTTATCGATTCGTCGGAATAACCTTTTTTTTATGTATGTTGCCGCACAACTTTAGACCACGTTAGCCGATTTCGATAATTCGAAGTATGATTCCATACTAATTTGGTTTAGATCCGATCATTGGATCATGAAGAAATTAACGGAAATCCTAAATTTGCATATGAGAATTGAAGTCGGTTGTGTTTTTGCTTAAAAATTACTTGATATTTATTTCTTTACTTAAATACATATCGAGCCCAAACTACCAAAAAAACGGAAGCCAATTTTTTGAAAATTTTATTTTTGATGCAGATATGCATCTAGATGCTTTAGACCGGTATCCTGGAATTAACATTCCTAATGTCAACTCATAAGGGTGCATACCAGACATCTGCAACGGGTACCCAATATTCGTGTATACTCGAGTATCTAACAGAAACAGTTCAAGACGAACATGTTGGTCACAACACTTGATTGCTTTTCATATATGTACATATATATGTATATATATATAGTGTTCGAGTTTCACTACATGTATTTCTTTTTTATGTAAAAATTTATATTTTTTTATAAATGTCTAGCTAATTATCATATAACACCGTGCGATAGTAAATTTTACGCACAAAAATCAATATATTCGCGAAACCATAGGCCAAATATAATACAATTGCTTTTTTTACTTTTTCACTCTGACAGTCAGTAATCTAAAAATGATTTAAAAACTTCAATGAAATGTGCTTAGAGAAGAAGTATGGGTATCAAATTAAATAGGAAATTCTGTAGAATTTAATCAGATTAAATTTTTTGGTACATAAGGACTAGTAAATATTGAAAATGCCCTTTTAAAATTTATCGCAATATTTGCTTTGAAAAAAATATATGTTAAGGACTCATATAAACTCGATAACATCCAATTATTTTGTCCTGCTACTTAACCAGCTTAAAAAATTACCTATTCGTCCTTGTGAATCCAAAAAATTTTAATTTTTTAAATTCTAAAGAAATTTCCTCTTTCCCATATTTTAATTCTACATTGCATTTAATTTTTAAAATAATTTTTGGAATTAATCATATCTTTGAATTAAAAAGTCCTTTAAAATAAATCCTGACGTCAGAGAGAAAAAATAAAAATGCCATCTTAAATAAAAAAGTAGGTTTCAAAACCATTTATTAATTATTTATTTTATTATAGGAGAGATAGAAGCAATTTTTTCTATTCAAGTTGTTGAAAAGTAATGAATATCTAATTCCCGGGACTAATCCCGGGATTGTGATAGCCACATCTCGAAAATCCCGGGATCGTAAAAAGCGAAAACATTTAACATCCCTAGTTGACATACATGTACATACAGCTACATATTTACATATATGTATTTTATCTTGTAAATAAAATGAGATGTTAAGTTATCGGTTTTTCATGGAATTTTATTTAACAGACAGGGGCAAAAACCGAATTAAGTAAATAGGCTAAATGCATTTTTTTTTCTTTAAGGAGCTAAGAAGCAAATGAATCCTTTTAACTCTTTGCTCCAGTTCCGCTCCAGCTAAAATGCTTTGCTCCTTAGCTTCTTGCTTCTTTGCTCCGCTCCGCTCCAAAGCCCTGATTATTCTGAATACCTCATACCTTTCATGAACATCAGAAAATCATTATTATATTTTTCAATAGTTCCTTGAGAGCGGCACATTATACTGAATTGATTTACACTGTGAACTTAGTAAGAGAAAAAAACAAAACAAACAAACACCGGACCAAAGTTATAATACCATTTCATACTCATGAAAATACTTTAAAAAGGAACAGTAAGCTTTGAATTGCATTTTCACGAATAAATCTATAAGCACTTCATTACACACAAGTGCACACCACGATAAATTTTAATTTACACCAAATTTATTAAAATGTTCAGAGCTCTAAATATATGTACATATACATATACAATGGCGACATTACTGGCAATCGAGCGACTAAATTTTGGTTTTTGATTTGTCAATTTCAACCACCGGTCGATATCAATTATTTTCGATCACTATTTTACAGCAATATTTTCGTGTTAAACCAGCAACAGTTTTTAATTAGTAAAACGTCACTTCATCATTGCTGCAACATAAAAATATTCGATTTTAAATTCATAAAGTATCGCATGAAAAATTTATAACTTTATTTGAGCTCGCGAGTATTAAGTTATTCAAGCATATCGTAAAATATGTAAGTGCACATACATGTACATATGTATTTAGTATTTATATACTTAACGCTTCAGGGCACACAAAGTATGTAGGCTTTTATTTTTTTTTAAATCGCCGAAAAATACGCCCGGTTAAGTTGTTGTACGAATTTCCCAAACATTTGGTACAATTGGGAATGCATTTTAATTAAAAAATTATTGGTGAATTCAAAAAGCGAATATTTCTTGTGGAATAACATTTGCGAATTTTTGATGCGTTCACTGGAAAATCTCTTGTCGCTCAATATACGCAAGAAAATATTTACAAACATTTTACATTTATGTAAGTATGTGGGTGTATATGTATATGGATGTTTGTTGAGTAGATGCATACCTTCTTTTGGAGTGCTTTCGGGCGCTATCGGTTTTTAGTAGCGATTGTTGTTTATTGATGTGTGCAGTGTGCAGGAGCATAGTAGGTGAGGTGCATACATATAAACATATATAAATACATACATTCTTACATCCATACATATATCCATACATTCCCAGTAGAAAAAAAGCTTATCGATTATAAAGTCATTGATGCCGTTTGACGGAAAACTGACGTTAGGACTTGAAGTGACTAGAATAGTGTCTGAAGTACATATTTCATGCCAGTACTTTGGCAAAACCTCGTTTCTCAGAAATCACTACTACCACGTTTCTTGTAAAATTAGTTCAAAATAGGCCTTGACATACTAGGATCCATTATATTTTATTCTTAACTAGCAATAATCGGCGGGCGTTACTACGCCAAAGAAAAACACAACAGAGATGTTTTTTTTACTATATTTTTTTTTTGTGATACGGAGATTATCTCGATGCCTTATGAACATTTCTGCATCAAAAAACAAAAAAATAAATAAATTTCTTCAAGACATTTTCGTCTTGAAATTTTTTTCAAACTATAATCTTCTTAGACCTCTAAAAACGTCAATGTGACGCAGTGCGGCTCAAGTGTGATGCGCGAAATGGCCACAATGAAGTTTGAAAAATGAGAAAAAAAGACAAATAAAACTCGTATTAGTTTAATGATTTTATTAATTATTCAAGGGGTTTGAATTAATGTATATGTGTAGCTTTACAATGCTTTTACCTGATGAGGCATGGTAGCTCCTTGATTTTACAATTTGAAGTGAAAAATCAGAAGTTACGATTTTCGTACGAACCACCGGACAAAAAAAGACATTGAGGGGGAATTCAACGAAAGTTACTTTATTCGGCGGGAAACTTAATCTAACGGCTCGAATATATAATTTATACGCATGTGTATGTACAAGAATGCATGCCTAAATGTACATATATGTGAACGACACACTAGGATGGTGCATTAGCTTTTGGAAATGTTTAGGCTTAAGGCCTAAACAACCTCTTTCGTCTGACAGCAGTACATATGTACTTCAAAAACCAAATTCCTAAAACTCAAATAAATATGACTTTTTAAACAGGTGGCAACCCTCCTGCATCTAGTTTAGAAATTAAGGCTTCCTAAAGCTCAAGATTTCATTATACTTCGTCAATTCAAACATATATCTTAATACAATATATAACTGGTACATAGTTTAATTGAATTTGACTTTCTAAACAGGTGGCAGCACTGTTCAAAATATAGCTGTCAACTTTTTTTCGCCGGGGCGAACCGCTTGATACCCAAATTTTAATATTCCATGTAGCTTGTGTATAACTTAATTACATTCGACTTTTCAAACAGGTGGCCACCCTCTTCAAAATATAGCTGTATACTTTCCCCGATGGGACGGAGAGTCGCGTACCCATATTTATATATTTTATATATCTTGTGTATAGTTAAATTCGACTTTTAAACAGGTGGCAACCCTTTTAAAAATTTAAAAATAAACCGTCTCCTCGCGGAAGCGGGCCGTTTCACACTAATATTTTAATGTTTTATATAACTTGTGTACAGTTTAATTAAATGCAACTTTTCAAACAAGTGGCATCTCCAAGATATAGCAATACTGGTATTCGGAGAACAGACAGATTCAACAAATCAAAGAACAAAAAAATCGCTCCAACCATTATTGTGTTATAAATGGTGTAACTAACCGGATTTGTTTTATTTCTTTACAAAGATTAACTAAAAAGCACTTAGTGGCGTTTTTATAGGGGGGTTAACTAAAATTCGCCAGTTAACTTTCAATTTTTGTCCTGAAAACCTGTGGTTAACTGTCGAATGAGAGTTGACTCGCCACTTATTAAAAGGTGATATGTCATACTGAGTTTCATGTCTGTAGAGGACTTCTCTCGAAATGTTCAGTTGTGTGAAAAAGTAATGAATGACTTTTTGGAAAAGTCAGAGAGCGGGAAATGAAAACTTCCCACGTGCGCGGCTTATATGGCGCCAGGTATCATTTTCCAGCTGGGAATGCATGTGCATACACATACAGAGAATGTAAAATGTTGTTCCGTTTATGCAAATTTGTAACCCAAACAGCTGTCGACTAAAAATTTATATCGCATTAGCTTTTTTGTTTGTTAAATGAAATATGTATTTTTCGGTATATTTAACTAATTACCTGCGGCATTTTTTCTTTAACACTTTTATATATTATATGTTAATTTTATATTATCATGCACGAAATTTTCGGTAATAAATTTGAAATACATACATATAGCAGAAGACTAATTGGATATATTTTATTTCAATTTTTACTAACTAACTAACTAAACGGGGTGGAAATTACTGCAACGATTTTAAAGTTATTTTAATTGCTAATTAACCCACCTCCGTGGAATTGAGCTAACTTTTTTCTCTCGATTAATTAAAGGCTTGAATATTTTGGATTATACAAGAACGCATATAATAAATACATATTTATGTGTTTTTAGTTCTTCATTCCCCGAAACACCATTATGCTCTGCGCCAGTCAAGATTGGCATATTAGAGTGAAAAAGATTCACCATATTTACCAACTTTGCATATAATCTAGAAGTCAATAAGCGAGATAAGCATATTTTCCTTTCTTGAAAGCAGGTCAGGTACTCAGTGTTTTCTTTGAACTTCGAATTTGATGGTAAAGCCAATAGAGGCGGTCGGCTCATACAGCCCTGTTTGATTCTAAGTGTCTCTGCCACCGCTAAGAGCCTAGATCAGATATTTGAGCAAATCTCACGAGTTGTTACATTTTTCGACAAAAATAAAATTTGTAAAAATGAAATTTTTATTTTCACACATCATAGTTATTTTTTTATTTGGTGGCACACTAGTTTTATTACACCAGATTCGTTCTTTTTCGCAAGTAGAAAATTTTCACCGTTTTGTTTCCACAAACCATTAAACTTAAAAAATTCGTATCATTTAAAAAATTATAAAATAGCTGCGACAGATATTCTGCATGTTACCATTTTTTTAATATCATGTTACCCTCTTAAAACTTCACAGACATGTACGATGACCATTCCTCTCGATTTTGGCGGAACAGTACCGATTTTAAGAAAATTGTGCCGCTGAATTTTTTTTTTTTTAAGGTCGGGACGTATAAGTGTCCCAATTTTTCATATTTGTTCCGATTCAGTCCCGATTTAAATAAATACAAGAAGAATGCTCAAGTGCTTTTCTTCTGCCGAGAGAAGGAACTCACACTAAAAAAAACTCGTGAGATTTGCTCATATACATATATATGCAACTGTGGAACCTTTTGCAAGCTAAGTTGATGGGGATCGGTGGTACCCTCTCCGACCGAGCCAACGCAAGGTCAACGTTTTGTTTATTATAAATAGAATTTATATTTAGAGCAAAGAGTTAAATATGAGGGGAATGCAGGTCGAACTTCGTATAATACTATTTCAGCCCTTAATAATGAAAGTCTGCAGCCTTGGCTACCATCAGCCATAACTTTTGTCAACGTTATTTTGCTCAGCCTATTAAATTCTAATCCCTCCATTATTAAGCCCATTACTATTTATAAAACAAAACATATTAGTAACCGAAGATTTTCCTTGGAAGCTTAAAAATAAATAATTAAACAAAAAAGGTTACAGCGACGTGGAATACTATTTCCATAAACATACATGTGTGTGTATTTTGATCGGACATTATTATCACTCATAAGCCTGGCAAGCGAGTAACTTAGGCTGGCATGCAAGTAATCAAGTGCATACCTTTTGGCATGGAATTTTAAAATACGAGTTTAGTAATACTTATGCACCCAAATAAAATATCAAACGTCTCCACTGGTCCTAGGTAAAATGACTCAAGGTCTGCCTGCCAGGCTAATTTGCTGGCTTTCCATGGCGTATGAGTAACCAGCAAACATTATTGCATTCACATTTATGTATTGTGCCCTCTGCCGGTAATTTTCAATTTTACGAGTTCTTTTCTCAGCAATTTTCCGGTTTGCTTGTTATTTTTTCAAAATTTTGCCCTGTGACCCAACAAAAGTGCAACATTTTCTGCCATTTTTAAAGCGTAATGGCGATTTCGTTTCTACAAAAAATGTTGCCTTCTCATCGCCCTCTTCTTAGTGTTTGTGTGTAGAAGGCAAAGAGAAGGTTGCATTTTTCGGTAGAAACGAAATCGGCATAAGTGACAGCATTGCCCAGCAATGGAATGTATCGGGTCAATTCCACGTCCTGCCACAGTCCTCTAAAGACCTTCAAATATATAAAAAAAAAACAACTGTAGCTACGTTGTAGTTCCAAAGGAGGAGACTTTCCGGTAAACAATTGTTTACCTCATAAGTTAAAAGACTTAAAAACTAAAAAAAAAACAGTAGAATTTCGACAGTAACTGGCACTCCTAGTATAAATAAATGTCTTACTGCCCTGTATTGGCTCTATAAAAAAATTTACTTTACTAAGGAAGAATTATTGTTTCTTATATAACGTTACATCGCCAACATTGGGTGTCTAACCGGCACATTGTGTTTTCACAGTGCCGACAATTTTGAAGTCAGGATAATTCTACAGGTTTTCACTTTTAGTACATTCTGCCAAAGGACGTTCCTTGCCCGTAATAAACATAGAATAGAGCACTACGTTACCTTTGTGTACAGTGTACACCAATATCCCGTATACTTGTAGTACGAGAACTGTACCGCATTTGCTTGCAGCCGGTTTCACCAGAAGTTTAAATGGAAAGTGATTTTTTTCTGTCAATTTCCATATAAAATATAAAATTCAAAAAATTAAATTCATTTTCCACTTAAATTGCTTTTGTGAAATTGGCTGTTAGAATTCATATTATTTCCAACCGGTGTACAAAAATTATAGATATCAAAACTAGAACAACATTTAAACAAATTTAATAGAAAACGGCCACAAACGGTTTAAAGCGGGTAAGTTAGCCACAAATCCATGCTCACGCCATTTCCTTATCCTTGCAGCATAACTTTGCTCTCCTAGAAAAACATTAATTACTATTTTGCCTTTCTCAACATTTGTTGCTCACAATTCGCATTTCATTTTCTAATGAGAAATGTAAATTATAAAAGTTTCTGTTTTAATTTTCGAGTCAAAGCAAAAGACACGCTGGTAACCTATGTATGTATGTATGTAAGTCGATACAAAGTAAAAAAAAAAATATTTATGTATGTTCGAAAAAAGGAAAAGTGTAATGAATATCATCAGCAATGCCTACACGTGCGTTGCCATAGCTTTGTTGTATCTTTGAGCAAGTATGATTTTTTCAGCTTAACGGTACACATAAAGTGGGCTGAATAGGTAGTATTTAATGCGTTATGTAGGACTTGATACACTTCCTTTAAATAAAGTAATGTGACTAGCAGAAAAGGTTATTGGAAAACATGTATAATGAACTGTAAATTTTATGCAAAATTGTACTTTATGCCAATAGAATTTTTTTTTTGCAAGTAACCCTGATTTATCTCTGTTTTCAGGCTAACGCAATTTTTTTTTCCTAAAAATATATGGAACAGCTGTTTTAGTCCAATAGCCGAAATAATTTACAAATTGTTATAGTTCTGTTACAGTCATGAAGTAATAATCTGTCAATTAAATATATTTATGTATACATACGTATGTAAATTTGCTCCAAAAACACTTCTCTTGTCTTCGGAGACTTATAGTAAAATTCTATAACTCCTTGACTTTTACCATGCTAGTTCTTAGCACTGCTCTGGCCTCCGAAATCGAATACACACTGTAGCCCATTGGGTTAAAATTCGGCGAGTACGGTGGCCATTCCGCAGACGAGATGAAGTCTGGAAAATGGGTTCTTCACCAGTTCTGTGTCAATTTCGCTTTTCGGGTAGGAGCAGGGTCTTGTTGAAACGTCCATACCGGACCGCCGAAGTTCTGCTGTGCCCACGGAAGTACCAAGGACTCGAGAATGCCACGGCGGTGCACGATGTAGAGAACAAAGGTGTCGTCCATCTCGATACCGCCTTTCCGCTCTCAGTGAATTTGTTCCATTCTTGTTTCCGCTATTGCAGTTTTCTCTCGCAAATGCACCAGTGTGACTCACACAAAAATTATTCTCAAAGATCCTCTCTGATGGGCGCCATCTTTTATTGTATCATTCTTGACGGCGATACACCTCTTGGTTGATCTTATCTCTTTGATCCACGAAAACCAGCGGACTCTTGCCGCTGGCGTACATTCCCCCCCCCCAGACTAACTGGAGTTTTCGACAGCGTTCGACAATGGCTGAGGTACCAGTAGTCTCTATGGACCGGCTCCTGTCGTTTTGATAGTTGTGTGCCTGTTCTAGTGTTAAAAGCTTCTCTTCGGTAAAGAGAATATGCTCCCTTCGTTGACTTGCGGTCCGACGCTTAAGAGCTCGCCATCTTTGGAGGCACACGCACTTGTTTTCGTCCGTTAGAAGCTGAACTTTTTGGAGCTTATGGACAGTGCGCTTTCGTCCTCTTCCGGAATGGTCGCCTTCATGGCCGAGCTCGTCGAAACGTAGTACTGCGGCTGACACTGTCATTTTCGCAACACCAAGGAAACGAACTATTTCATATTTCACAACGTTTGCTTAACATTACTACAAATCTGTGTTCGTATGGAATAGTAGCGCTTATGTCGCGAAGCTGGCTTTAGTATAATGCGGCATTCCCTTTATTCTTTAAACGACAAGGAATTTTTTGATGAGACTTGATAAGAATTTTGACTTGCTTCAAAGGCTCGGCGCCAATGAGTCATTCGCAATCGTATGCTGCGAATGCCGCATTATACTAAAGCCAGCATAAGCTACTATTCCATACGAACACAGAAATAATCGTTATGAAGCCGAAAAAACTTTTACACATAAAAAAGACTATGGAGAATCTGACAAAACAAAAATAATTTTCCTACCATATCAATTAAACTGATTCTAGTATAGTTTTAGGGAACATACATATAAAGTATTTTTTTTTTACTTCTTAATGAATAATTTCCTATTTTGTTGCACAGCAAAATATATCGAATTGAGTTTACGCTGGGTAGGCTTAGTTGCGTTGTACCAAAACTAAACTGTGTAACCACCAGAAATAGTAATTAGAAAATTCGTATAAAGTTTTTAAAGAAGTTTAGTAGCGCTAACAACTTTCTTGTCAACAATTACAAGTCGATTTTATTTACTAAATCCGGTATTCCACTAGGGAGTACATCAGTGAACGCGTGTTAACTTATTTTATTTGCACAAAAGCTTAGATTTGAGAGAAAACTTTTGTGAAACATCAACCACAAAGTACATACGTACATATGAGTGTATACAGTAGCTCAAACCAATGACCACGTGTTGATTTTTTTTTTTAATATTCGTAATGTTTTTCGCGATAAATTTTTTTTTGGTTCTTTTTCTATAAAAATGCCGTCCAAGCTTTAACCAAAACCATATTCGCAGTTTCGAGTTTTATAGGAAATTTAGGAAAATTCAACAAATTTCCATCAAAATTGCAAATTTTCAATCTGAATCTGTAGAACATTTTATATATAGCCATACAATTTCAGTCCAAAGAAGTGCAAGCGTAGATTTTTGAGATTTTTTTTTTTTTGAGACTGCTTTTGCGGCTTTTTTTATGTAACAAGTGTAATTTATAAAAACTGAAACGTTGTTGCTAACGATCTCCCGCACTTTATTTAATAAGAAATTCTCGATTATATTCAAAAAGTGAAAAATCCGTCGCAAAAAAACAAATTCTCAAAAATCAACGGAATTTTTAACGCTTTGAAACTTGTATTTCATTAGAGTAAAATTGTATAGGCTATAAAACTACATACCCAAAATGATGAAAATTTGTTGAGTTTTCTGTACAGTCTGAAACTGTGATTTATATGGTTTTTATTAAAGCTTGGATGATATTTTTATAAAAAAATAATAACGAAATTGTTCCTCGGAAAATATTACGCATATTTAAAAAACACCAACACGTGGTTATTTGTTTGAGTCACTATACATATGTCATATACGCATGTACATTAGACTGTGTCAAATAAAACGACGGTGTCAGTAATTTTCTTCCACACAAAATATATTCGACGATTTTTGTAAATAGAAAAAAATAAGCAACACCTACAAAAAAGAAAATTTACAAAAATTAACGGTAAGTCCAAGCTACTTCAAGCACTTGCACTTGGTCACTAAAATTTAATGGGCTACAAGGATTTTGTTCCTTTTTATTTTTTATATTTAATTGTTCATAAAATAGTAGTGGAAAAAAATGTTTCATTGAAAGTTCTTAGTTTTGCGAGCACTAGCTAAGAAATGAAGTTAGAGGACTGAAATTATGTCATAATTTATGTTGTTTTGTGACCGACGAAAAAATTTCGTTTTATTTGACACAGTCTAATATACATATGAACATTTTAAGCAGCTCAACAAGTTTGAAACTAATTAGGCATAGATAGTTATATGTAGACGAAGGGACTCGGGCGCTAAAGTTAGTTAACAAAAATTTATATTTTAAGGGGAGCGCGATGGTGTTTTATAAGCGTAGGACTTTTTATTGGCACATCTGCCAAAACTAATATGTTTGCCACGGAATAACAGCTAAAGTCGAAAAGTATATTTTCGTAATTAAAACGCTTTCCTAAAACACATATACTGCTGCGGTTCGGCTAATTTTTTTAAAACATAAATAAAAACGTAGCTGTAATTCAAATAAGATTTCTATAAAAAAGTGTATTTTGTTTTACTCGCTAAGACTTCATCAGCGAAATTACGAACTTCTACGCCTTTGTCAAGAAAGAAAATTGTTTTCATTTATCTACGGGTACATATAACTACATAGTATATGTACAGGGTGGGCCAAATAAGACCTACCTACCTACCGCAACAGGTCCATAGTTTGCCTAGCAGTATGCGCAGTCGCTCCATTTTGTAGTAACCACAAGGATGTTGCTCCTCCGTTGGCCGCAAAAAGTGGCCAATCATTGTTTGGTGTAAGAAGCCCCAAAATCGTTTTTGGCGTTTTATCTACATTTTCGAAGAAATATGTGACGATTACTTTCTCGGCCATAACACCGCACCAAACAGCGCATCTGGATGGGTGTAACTGGTGCTGGTGTGTTGCCCTTGGACTTTCAGAGACCCACAATCTACAGTTTTCCTTGTTGATGCGCTTCATCCGACATCAAAACATTACCTAAAAAATCAATTTCTATAGCTAATTGTATAAAACGAATAGCGTATTGTAGTCGTTGTTGGTGGTCTCGCTGTAAGTTTCCATTATGATTTTCCAAGAGATTAAGGCCCAATTTCAGATGGCCTATTTAAGTAGAGATTGTTGATTAACTTCAACAATTCATTTTCAGATCATACATTTAAACTGCACTTAAATGACCAATAATATTGGCTATTTAAATATGAGATACGCAATCCTGTGTTTGTACCAAATAGTCAAATTTGATAGGTAGGTAGTGTTATCAATCGTGCCAAAGAACAGTCAGCTGTTCAGTACAAAATGTAAACAAACAAGCAAATGCAATAACAATTTCAAGGAGCAAGCAATAGTGTTACCACTTGTTTGGAATATTTAAATAAAATTGATCTGAAACCCAACGAAAGTTAAACTGCATTTAAATATTTATTTCAATTCGGCCCTAACTATAACATGCAGAAAGAAAATACGAACATTAAATACCAGGCGCAAGTATTAAATATCGTTTTTCACCTTTCCGAAAACTACCGTTTTATGGTAAGAAGAGTGGTTTTACCCCTATTTTTAACTATTTCGATAGTAAGTTCAGTTATACTTAATGATATAAACTTATATGGTCAGATGTGGGCGGATGTGGGCGGAATCACGCCCACTTTCCAAAATTCTAAAATAATGGAATTGCTGTTAGTATAAATTTTGAGTAAATTAGCGTCCTTAAGCAAGCATCAATTTTGAATACATTAGCTTCTGTATTTACTGTTTTATCGAAAATTTCGTATTTCTCTAAATTACCGTTATATGGGATGTCCGATTTTAAAAAGCCGTACGCTACGCTGGTGCAGCGGTTAGCAAGATATACACATGTAATCATAAGTGGGCGTGGCTACGCCCATTTTCCAAAAAATTACAATATTCTCATTTTCCGTCTAAAAATCATTGTATATATCAATTTTGAGTGAATGGGCTTACCAAATCAATCTATTTACCAAATTTCGATGAGATATCTCAATTTTTGCACGAGTTATCGTGTACACGAACGGATGGACGGACAGACAGACGTGGCTTAACCAACTTCTCTTTTTATTGTGATCATTTATGTATACATTTGTCTATATCTATATCGATTCGTTCTGGCTGTTAAAAACAACAAAGTTACAATACCCTGTGCACAAGTGCGCTCGGGTATAAAAATTAAGAAGTTATACGTGGTTAGGGCTGTCAGATTTTTTATGCGCGAAATCAGTAGATTAGACTTTTTCATGCTAAAAAAATCAGTACTTTTCAGTACATTTTTATTCAAAGCAAAATTATGAACGTAAGTAACAGATACTACTTTAAAACCCCAGAGTACTTGTTTTTAACAATATTTTGGTATATAAATAAAACATGTTTCATAAAAAATAAAAGTGTTATTCACTTTAACTAAACCGCCCGAAGTTTTCCATGTATTTTATATTGGGAAAAACAACTTTGCGTAGAAATGGTATAGAATAGTTAAAAACCAATATTTTTCTACCGGAAAACTCAGTTTATCTGCAGGAGATTCCCGATAATAATACCCAATTGTTTATTTAACAATTTTTTCATTGCAACTATAATTTTTAGGTCTGCCAAAAACCCACAAAAACCCCGAAAGATGTAATGGGGCGACCAATAAAAAATCATTAGTATCACAAAATGGTTAAATAAACAATTGGGTATCATTATTGAAAGTCTCCTGAAGAGAGCCAGAGTTTTCCGATCGAAAAATATTGACTTTCAAGAATTCTATACCATTTCTACGAAAAAATTTATTTTTCCCGTAGAAAAATACATGGAAAACCTTAAGCGCTTTGAGCGACCTCTAAATATTTTTTTATTTCAAAATAAAAAAATAGAGGTATACTTTTTCGATATAGAACAATCCTAGGGGTGAGATCATTACAATTCCGACTTTACTGTTTTTGGACAACTCTAGTGTACACATCATTATACACAGAAGCCAATAAATTATTTTATATTTATGACATCTTTGAATATCAATAATAACATCATTTCCAACTTCAGTGTTTAAGTAGTCAAAGATTTCTATACATTTCATTTCAAAATTACTTTTAATTTGCATTTCACTTTGAAGAATTTGAATCAGAAGCCGGTTTCTCTCTTTGCGCCAGGAACCAAACTTTATACTTAAGATCCTCTCAGTTGCTTCGTTCGAGTGTGGTAACACCAAAAGAAAGAAAGAAATTACATATTTTTTCACATGTGGTAAAATACTACTACTTAAGGACTTCATCTATAATGCCTCATGGCTAAAATTAACTTTTTCAACTACGCAAAAGCTTTGAAAGACTAAAAATTCGGTAAAAAGAGTATCTAACTCTATGTCTTGTATGCAAAACTCTATTGCAATGTCAGTAAATTGTGAAAAAAGAATGGTAAGTTATAGGCAAAAGCCAATCGCATATTCAAATTGGTTGTTATTAAACTGAAAGTTATTTTCGAGATAACTAGCGACACTCGACAAAAAAAAACGTCAGCCTTATTTTTAAATAATTTAAGCTCCATCATAATATCGCAACTGGTACGTAACGACCCGGCGATATGCCCATAAAACGATTACTCTTTTTGTTGTATTTATTTTTTTGGGCATATCAAACATTATCTGGAACATGTCAACTATAATTAAATTATTTTTTGTTTACTTTTTACAGTACAGTTTAATGAAGTTCCAACGTTATCTAAAAACCTTAAGACAGTCCCAAAGTATTTTGCTTTCATTGAAAATTCAGTAAATATTTCGAAAAATCAGGATATTA
This sequence comes from Rhagoletis pomonella, assembly GCF_013731165.1. Taxonomy (NCBI): domain Eukaryota; kingdom Metazoa; phylum Arthropoda; class Insecta; order Diptera; family Tephritidae; genus Rhagoletis; species Rhagoletis pomonella. The sequence goes on from NW_023458558.1 coordinate 67,134,077, forward strand.
ACATACCGATTGAAGAAATTAATAAACTCAGTACAAGAGTTTAAAAATCAGTACTGTACTGATAAAATCAGTACGTCTGGCAACCGTATACGTATTTAACATTGGATGGTCTAATTTGGTCCACCTTGTATATGCATTTATGTATGTATATTGTATAATCAATCAAAGTTAAGGGTTATGTACATTAGGATGGCTTACACAAAAAGTTGCTGTTTCTCCCTTTTTAAGACCATTACGGGACTAATTCGCGACTAGTAAGGAACCAATTCGGGATCGTTCCAAGACTTGTTCGAAATCAATTCGTGATAAGTTCACGACATTTCGAAAATCACTATAGGACAATTTTCAGATTAGTTCAAGATAATTTCCGGGTAGTTCGAAACTATCCGATCTTGCAGTAATGCTGAACTTTTCCCGAAATGGTTTTGAAAAAGTGGTTTATCGCCCTATGATTTGCCAAGCCGTACACAGATGTTTACACATCAAATTTCAAAAGTACCTGGTAATCAAGAATTTTTTAATTAAACAACATTTGAAAAATTTTTTTGAGAATGCAGTTTTATAAATATATATTTGTTTATAAAAAAAATATTATATAAAAATAAATTTTTTTATTTTATTTCACTTTAATTCTAAATAGATTTTAGTCATATGATAAAAATTTGATTAACCTTCATGAAATATTAACTGGGAAATAGCAATTTAAAAAAAGTTTATATAAAAGTTCATTTGCTTATAACTTATAAAAAAATAGTAATTTTGAAATATTTTCAACGCCATCCATCTCACAAGTGGCGCTGAGTAGAGCCGGAATATTAGTGATGTCAGTGGCAAAAATACATCGATGTTTTTCTTTGATTCGATGCATCGAAGGGCAAACATCGATGCATCGATTTGCGTAGGATTTTTCAGATAATGTTTCACAACAAAACATGGTATTAGCAAAATATTACAAAATTTTAAATAAATTACTGCAACTGAGCGAACTATGTTCCTAACGGAACTTTTTGGGGCCATTTAAATCTTTTGGTCAAAGTCACTCCGCTTTTTGTACAATTGAAAAACTGGAATGACGGTTCAATGTACTAAGATGTCAGTTTTCAAAAAACATCGATGCATCGACATCCCTACGGAATAAATGTACATATTTGTGGAACTTATAAAATTCATAAAATGTTGAAGTTGTCTCCGGGGGAAAAACTAATATTTCTTTATAGCGTGAGGCAGCCTAATGTTCATACACACATTTTATACATACGTGGGTTTGTATGTTTACATATCTCTTAATTTATTCATATTGTAAGAGATTTCCCCACTTTGTGCAAAAAATTAAGTCGCAGTTCGAAAGCAGGAAGTTAAATAATTGCAGTCAAATGCGCAAATTGAAATTGCATTATGGCTTCGGAATCTCTCTTTGCAGGCTTGCATAAATACTCAGTCTCATTACTTGAAAGCCTTTAATGTGATTTAAATTTTTGAAATTCATTAAATCCATCATTTCAAAAGACAAAGCTCTCTAAATGGAAAAGACATAACACTAGCCTACAAATTCAAAAGCATGTTCTGATCTGGAGAATCTGCATAATAAGTGAAATATTAAGAAAATAAAACAGCTCTCGAGATGTAGAGAAATTAATATTTTTGGAGTTGATGACAACTTGATTTCGCTAAATACCCAATATATTCAGACAAACTGTGCCAAAGTAATTTTTACAAAGCTAAAGTCCATTCGTTTTTTCAAAGACTGTGAAACAATTTTCAAAAAAAAACACCGAATTAGTAGCCATTTTCTAGTTTTGTTATATCGCAAAGGATGCCCTAAATACTTTTTTTACTTCAGTCTCGTATTCATAGGCGTCTTTGCATAAGGAATGACGGTCAAATGTTGCAAATTAAAGTCGCTGTAATGCGTAATTGTGAATGCATTTTCTTATATTAGAAGGAGCTAAACTGGTACAGTTAATCCGTCAAAAGGAAGGAAGGTGTTGATGGCATCACAAGGGAACTACGGATTACTCTATACACTTGCGTTCAGAAAATGTCAAAAAAGGCATCAATTTCAATATAAAATTTTAATAATTATGACTGGAATTATGTACAACTCTCATGCCTTACGTATAATTCATGCAAAACAAGTATTAAGGGCATTTTTTTTTTAACATTTGTCGTAGATGCAAACACTCTACCTACTCAGGTATACGTGGCGTATGAGTAACACTCTTTTCTGCTCATATTTCATATAAAAAATCCTTGCGCATTTTCATTTGACCAATCATTATTTTCTTATTTGTTTATCGATTTTCTCCATTACGAGCTTCATCTTTTTTCTAAAGGAACAGGCTTTAATACAAGTACAAAATATTTACACAGTAACTGTTATTTTTTTACTTTTTTCCCTGTTAAAATTTGAATTTTTTGCATTTTTCCATCAAAAAAACAAAAAATCTGGAATGATTATTTAATTTCTGTGAAACTATCAGGGCTATCGAAAAGTGGTGTGTATACGGTTTATAGAGAATTTCATTTTCTTTCATTTACTGTACCTCTCATTGCGATTGTTTAATTGGTTCATAAGATGTATTTGATTGAGTGGAACCACTCCTTTTTTTTAAGCTGAATAGGGGTAAATTGCAAATTTCTCGAAAACGTATGCATTCAAAAATGAATAAACTCGATTTTCGGAATCAGCGTGCGGTTCGTCATACAAATCGGATAGTAGCATCTAGAGAACAAAATCAAAATTAAAATTTGTGATCCAGTGTAATTATGCCGTTTACCGTAGAAAGCGGTTAAGTGACAAATTTTATATTAAATTTAAATTAACAATTAAAATTACAAAATAATTATTGGTTTTCATAAAAATATTCGATATTATAATTATTTTCAATAAAAAACCGTCCTCAATTTCCAAAACAAAACAAAAATTCTAATAGGTTATTTTTTTTAGTTTTCTCTAACCCGCACTTTTGGCACTTGACGGATTTCTGTAATAAACGGTGCAAATGTGATAAAGGAAGTAGCTAGTATTCGCATGGATTTTATATTTAATCACTGAAAGCATTCCATATTTCAGCTAAAAGGGCTGTTTCCAGCTCTCAAGAAAAACGAGAAATTCATATAAAATGACGCACAAAAGTGGGAATAAAATTTTTTTTTCAAAAAATGCTCGTATATTTATTTCTTCAAGAAAAAGAAAAAAGCAAACTGATTTTTCAAGCAAGAGAAATAATTAAGGCGCATCCATAAAAGGTTATGGTACTAGAACAGCTGATTTGAAATTTTTGTCTTTTCACCAACTTTACGATGCCAAAAAAACGAAATGACGAAAATTATCTCCTATTTCCTTTTGCTTTGACATCCTGATGTACCAATAAGCAATAACAAAAGACACAGGATTTTTACTTATATGCAATTGCTACCACTTTATATGCATGTGCCTTGCGTATAATGAAAAATGTTTCTTGCGATTTTTCTTAAGAGCTGGATTCTAAGCTAAATGTAGAAAAATCCAAGTAATAAATTTTTCGTAGACTTTTCTTCCTTTTATACATAACTTGTTTCGAAAGTCCGGTCCCTATCCTGCACTTTTGCCACCCATCCAATCAAGTTTCAGTATTTTCTATTTTTCCTACTATTTTTCTATCATTTATTTTACCCGCATCCCCAATGCTTTGCTTCCTAGCAAAACTCACAGCGTAACGCCTATTTAAAGCATTTTAATGTTAATGAAAAAAATTTCGGTGCCTTCGTTATTAACTCCATAAAGAATGTATTCATGTGCAAATGGTATTTAAAGCATTAAAAAATGTGACTTTCCAATTCAATTTTTCCCATTTAAGAAATATCCTATGGGAGTATAAACGCCTGTGGCCCCGTTCACATTTACATAAAAATAGCATGAACGGCGTATTTATGGCAATGGTGGATAACCAGTGACCGACCCCCATGCTTTGGCGACGCACAAAAGTAGGCAACAAAAAGTGAACATCAAATGACCGTTTGCGCGCTACCAACTGTGCCATTAAGCCTTTTCACAGCAGTTCTTCCCCACATAAAGCATGCCATAAAACTTGTTTGCTTAATGAAAACAACAATAGCAACTTGCATAGCTAATGGACTACTAACGCGGTACGAGTAGCGGCCGCCAGTCAACTTAGACAACTTGAACTGATGTAACTTTTAACAAGAAACTTTTCGTATGAATAGAAGACCAAAATTAAAACTTTTCTTTGTACTTTGCTGTACTTTCGTTTTATTTGTGTACTTGTAGTATTCTTTATGTTCACAAATGCTAGCAATTTACTATAAATATTGCTTTATTAATTTTCATCCATTGGAGCCATGTGTTCATTGTTAAGTTGTTAGCGTTCCATTTCCAAGCCATTGTTCGCCTACCACACTTACACACATTTACTACTTCCTAAGGCTCAGCCATTGCTTACTTACACATTTCGGGGGTAGCTCCACTTTTGCATAGTTTATCACTTCACAGTTTTCACCCCATTTTCACTAATTCACATTCATAAATTCGTACTAAGCGCATAGTCATAAAAATGGCTCAATAATTATTTCCGTAATGCACACAAATATTAGGAAAAGCGACAATAGCAAACAAGTAGTGCCGATAATTTTACGCGCGTACTGCCCGCAGGACGCTATAAGAATGATGTGAACAGCAAACGAATATAAGCACTGATAAACAGCAGTGCCATAATTTCGCTTAACGACGAAAAATTGTGAGTCGGTTTAACTTCACTCTGGACGCGTACAAACGAACCTGCCAGGACGACAGTAGATTTCACTATGCGGCTAGTAAGTTCACCCTACAGATCAAAGTCCTTGCCAGACTCACACAAATAAATGCTCGCCTGTTGGCTTGCCAGACATGCATATGCATACATATGTATGTATACATATGTTTGTATGTGTAGACAAGCATGGCCAACATTTTTTTTAGTTATGTATGAGCTGAGACTTTCTCAAGCATTACAGCTGGCAGTAGTTCCTCCTGCCTGTTGCTCTTTTTCCTACTCAAGCGAAAATGCACTCAATAGGGTAACCCTAAAATTCGCAGCAATTTTTTTGTGAATATGTCTTGGATAGCTACATATGTATGTGAACCATGTAGCCGAAAGTGTGGTTTGCTGACAATTGTTTGTTAGCCTATTTATTGCCAATCTTATTGCTATAATATCATAAGGCTTGCAAAGAATGAATAATTTTGCGCGAAAAAACATTGAGTAGAAAAATGGCAAATAAGTAGTAGAGGATACTATGAGAGGTCAAAGTAAAAGTGTAATTAAGAGAAGTGCCGAAGTACGTTGCGAAGAGAGAAAGTGTGTTAAGTGTAACGCTGCTAAAGAGATTTGCGAATGCCAACGTACAGAGTTGGATGCTGAGTGAAATGGTGTCGCCACTGTTTTCAAAGTCAGTGCGGATAAAAATGCACGTTATAACAGCATTTGTGGATTTTTTTTTTCGAGGAGATCTAAAAGTATTTCAGGACTAGTCAACTTTTCCTATGAAAAAAATTTAAAGCTAGATTAGCTTAGGTTACCGCGGTCGTCTATAAGACACACTAACGCTCAGCGCCTAATTATGGATGCCGCATGCGGGGTCAGCAACTCCCCATCCGTCATAAAGCCATTTTCTAGCTCGCTACTAAATACTTTAGTAAGCGTCTCGGAGATAAGTAGCTTGCAAGTTTGTAAGGGCATTCGATTTTGTGCCAAGTTGGCCTTACGATTCTCCTCTAAGTCGCGGTGTCCCGGAACCCATATCACCTCTGGGCGAAATGATGCGCCCATCTCGTTAAGGGAGACGGGGCATTTCATTGCTACCATAGAAGTTGTTGGCTGCTTCATGAGCGGTTTTATTGCCACCTGGCTGTCAGTCAAGATGTTGATATCAACTTTGGTTATCATATCGCACTTCATGAGTTGTGTGGCCCTGGCGAACGCCCCCCAGAGCTTGAAACAGCAAAATTTCGGATAAAATATATTACCTCAAACAAGAAATTTGAAAAAAAAATTTTAGTTTTTTTTTATTATTTTAATCACCAATCGTAACCATTTTTTAGGCTTTCACAAGATTATTTATAGAATATAAAATCGTGTAAAACTCTTACTGAGTAACGGTAAAATGCAAATATCTCCAAAAGATATCCATAGAAAAAAAATATCTCGATTTTCGGAATCAACGAGGAATTCTACATGGGACCTGGATTGGCAATACATTGAGCAATTTTTAGTTAGAAAAACGAAAGAGTGGTTGATTACTGAAAAACAGTAAGTACAGATGGACAAAAAAACATAAATATGTACTTATTGAAAAATATTCTTTATCTTATCGGCAAGTTTTCGAATTAAGCGTTGAATTTGAAAAAAAAACTGGGTACTGCTGGTTAGGAACAGAAATTAGTGGTATATTATATGTATATTATTTTTGTAAAAAAAAACAAACAAGTTTTTCGTCCCGTATTTGGCTAACAGAAGCGGCCGAAAATACAATTTATTATTATTTTTTTTTTCTTCATTTTAAATTTTAGTCAGGTGGCAACTCACGCAGTGTATAATAGCCGCGGTCATCAAAACCAACGCTACGCTCAACGTTTGTTTTTTTCTTATATTTTCACTTATTTCTCAGTAAAGCAGACAACAGGCAAATAATGCGGCGGCCAAGTGTCTAGGGAATACAAGAACTAAACGCGCACACACACTAAGCAATATAAATTTATAGACATACTTACATCTACATGCACGCATATATGACATATGTACATACATATGTATGTATTTAAGTTTGTAAGTTTGTAAAAATACCTAAAATTGACGTGCTGTAGCGACTAGACTTGTATAACATTTATGTGCTTGAATTCAAACGTGTGCTTTAACGCACAGCACGGGCCACAAAATCAGTCGTCCACAGACAAGTGTAGCAGTAACAATGTAAAAGTGTATAAAATGTGTTATAGTTATAGTTGGAATAAGAGAAGTAAGCGGTCAATGCATATGTGTATATACGCTATATAAATATGTAAATGGATGATCCGTTGAGCACCTAACGTAAGGCTTAAATAAATAAAACAGAATATGGATTTACCTATTTGTATGTGTAGATGTACAAATATTTAAGCGTGCATAACTTTATATATATATATATGTATATGTATATGCATGTAGTATTAACGCAAGCGAACAACATCTGCATGAAATGTGTGGCATATACTTACGCCCATGCATAGCCTACTTTCAGGAGATTTAGCTGATTATGAAAAACAATGAGGGAGTGTGCAGGAATTTCAGCATTACAAATTATATACGGATTGCATGTTCGTCACATTTTTGTCATCGTCTATTCACTAATGTAGCTAAGCGGGAAAAAGCAACAGATATACATAGATACATTCGTATAAATCAGTGTTGGTTTTTGAAAAGAAATGAACGCAGCTGCTAAGGCACTCAACTTGTACCTAAAACATCCATAATGTACCTAAAATAAAGTGTTTTTCCTTATGAAATTCTTTTACTTCACTTTATAGCAAATTCAAATACCGTACAATGCAGTCACACGGTTTTATGTAAACACTGACAGTAAATAAAAAAATTATTAAGGGAAAATTATGAATTTCGCAGAACAGTATTTGGTGTGGGAATGCAAGGGTTATCGAATCTAAAGAGGTTATTCTGTGTGACTTGTTGGACATCGACATAGCTTTTGGTAACACTTCCTACGAATCTACTTAGTTACAGGGCATAGATCCCTTTACTTTTGGTTGGATCGTATCTTTGCTTCGTGAACGCGACACTTCATCGTTCTTAGGCGAAAATTGTGTAAGCGTTAAATGCGCTCACAGGAATATCTCATGCTTTCGTCCCTGTTGGCACACGTCTCCCTAATTTGATACTGGGGTTCAGATTGCGTTACAATGCTGGACACGTTGATTAAATCAAACGACATTGTGTGAGCAGCAGCTCTTCATTTGATGTTAAATTGATGTGACACTTAATGAAGGTCACCGCGAAAAACCACAAAAAGCTGTTAGATATTCTGATAATATCAAATATCTTGAAGCTACCATTGGCAAGAGGCTTAGTTAGAGCTTCCATTTAGATTATACGTAAAGTAAGATCAGGTGAGGTGAACTTAGATAAGTTGAGGTAAATTAGGGTGAGTTGAGCTGAGGTGAGATGAGTCAAAGTGAGATAAGGTGAGTTAAGGTGAGTCGAGGTGAAATAACATTACCGTGAAAACACAATGCCGGCGAACGGCGAACTCACCACAGCGAAATTACCGCTGTCAAAATTAGAACACCCGCCGGCATATGAAATTGAACACAACCAAAGCGAAATGCGGAGTTCGCTCGGCGGCGTTTCGTGGCGATAAATTTATTTCTATCGCTATGCAGGACGATGGCGGCAGTACATGCCAAAGCTGGCTGCATGTTTTTTTACTTTAAAAGATTTAGAAGAAAACAGCATGTAACATGAATTATTTTTGATGGTTGAAAAATACAGTGATCGATTCGTTAAATCTGGCTTAAAATAGAACAATAATTCCCCCTTGCCTTATATTTATATTTGTTATCATTTCATCATTTCAAAATATGGTTTCGTTTTTCAAAATATGGTCACCTAACTTATAAGTACGACGAAATGGTATCAGCTGTTTTCGTTACCGCTCTAATTCTGTTAAAGTAGGCGAAATAGCAGGGCGAACTTCGCCGTTCGCCGGGTATTGTGTTTCAAGCATTAGTTGGGATGAGTTGAGCTGTGGTGAGTTCAAGTGTGGTGAGGTGAACTAGTAAGTTAAGGTAAACTGAGGGGAGTTAAGCTGATTTTATTTTACATATGTCTATTTAATTCAGTGACAATATTAAAGCATACATTGAGGAGGCATATCCATCTGTGTCAATTTTGAATTAATTTTCTCTCTTTATTTTAAACTATTTAATTGAAAATTTGAGTAATTTTCTGCACTTCAGCTTCAAAATACCTTTCTAATGATATATATCATTCTATATACCTTAGACGCATAGTTTAGCTGTAAAACGTGTGTAAAGAAAACATGTTTGGCTATTTATATACTTATAAGACTCCCTAGAGTGACTTTATCTACAAATACTTATAAGACTCCCTAGAGTGACTTTATCTACAAGAACTAAGAGTGCCATACTGTGTTTTAGCAAGCTACAAAGGTCGCCTTGCCCAAGCGGATGAGACTTTGTCAACCGCGTACACCAATTTTTCTCAAGCAGCGATCAACACCCAATGGTACTCTTTAAAAAAAGAATCATTAAACAGAAATGTTGGATGAAGGAAGAAATTCCAAGTCATAACCCAAGTTCAATGAAATGCATGCCCTTTATTTTGATTATAGAAACATTCAATTGTATTGGGCCGATATACCAACGCCTCTCAGTCCGAAAATCGGAACAGATTTATAGTTGTCCATCACACAGCCAAACGAGCATTTGTACTCTTAATAGGAGAAAAGGGTGTAACACTGGCTTGGATAACAAGCCACTACGGGATAGAGGACAACACAGCGTCTTGAAGCGTCTTTATGTAACCGGAACCATTTTTTGATCACGATTTATAATCTTTTTTTTTTTACTTTTGAGAGGTACACTCAAAACATTCTAAAGCATCTTGGTTATCATTCATTGGTGCTTTAAACAGAAAACTGACTTGGCACGCAACGTTGAGAAGCGTATTACCCACTTCTACGCCTGCAAAACGGCTATAGCCAGGAAATGGGGTCTCAAACCTCACATAGTATATTGGATGTATACAGAGGTCATACGTCCCTTCTTAATTTAGGGCTTTATACTCTAATGGACATCACTGTATAAGGCGCTGACTAACTTTAAACTCACTAAGATCCTAAGGACGACATGCATGCATAGCTGGGTCGTAATCATTCCTTAAGGAATTAAATTACTCCCAATTACAAATTACAAGGAATTGTAATTAGGAATCAATGCCTTCAGTCCACAGCAAAGTAAACGATTACTTTCTCAATTCCTTGAAGTAATTTCTAATGGAATTGCTTTTTTTTGTTTCATTACAAGGAATTTCATATTGTCATTGGAATAAATTACGTGATAGTAATGTATTTTTTTCAATTCCTTTGAAAGTAATTGAAAATGTAATTAATTTTTTTTTTGAATTCCATTCCTCAAAGTAATTTAAAAAGTAAACGAAAAATTAATAAAAAAAAAAAAAATATTGCTGAATTGCAAGAGCTTTGTGAAATTTCTTGGTTGCTAACTGCATTGAATAAATAACTTATACCTAAGTAGTATTACTAATTGGACTTTTAGAAATCTGAATAACTTAAACTGTAGCTGTTCAGTTTATAGGGTAGCCGTTAAATTTTCCAGAACCTACCGCGAACGCGCTTCGCGGCAGATGAGACCCCTAAATCCACGCCCGACTACTTTCATGCTCGCCTTTCGGTAAAGAACGGTCCGGAATGGAATTTAAAAAAAAAAATACATTACTAGCACGTAATTTATCCCAATTACAATATGAAATTCCTTGTAATGAAACAAAAAAAAAACATTCCATTAGAAATTACTTCAAGGAATTGAGAAAGTAATAGATTCCTTTGCTTTGAACTGAAGGAATTGATTCCTAATTACAATTACTGATAAATGTAATTGTAATTGTAATGTAATTTCATTAACCCAGCTCTGCATGCATGCTAATTATATAGCCATTTACACTGATGTTTGAAAACTGAGCAGAGCTCCGAGCTATAAAATAAGCTGCGCTTTGACTTATCAACCAGCCTTCAGTAACTATCAGCGTAGCCAACTCATTTTTGAGAATTCCCCGATTTCGAGAATGAAATTCCCCGGATTTTGCCCGAAATTTCATACAATTCCCGACCCATAGATATTACAAAAAATACACAAAAATTTAATGTATTTTGATATATTTCTGGTCTTTCTGTTTATTGTATTTTTAAATGTAATACATCTATGTATTCATAAACCAAACCAAACTTTTATAAAATTGGTTAACAAATTAATAATAAAAAATGTTTATTTAATATTTACGTATGTGTTAGTGGTCGAAAAAATTTTAGTCGGATCAATTATTTTTATTTCGTTGTTTAATTTGAGTTATTTTTTATAAAAGTAGAGTTCATTCTTTTACAAATACCGTATAAATGCAACTTTGAAACTTTGTGCAATATTTGAAAAAATTCAATAAAATTTCGTAAAAATTTTGAGATTTTTAACTCGATTTTCTAGAAAGACTTTGAGTATGTCGTTTTGTAGCCCACTCAATTCTTTTATAATAAAGATCAAGTTTCAGGTGTCTAAAAATTTGCGTTTTAGAAAATTTTGCCGAAGCTTTTGCGGTTTTCTTCGATATGAAAATATTTTATGTTTATTCGTTATTTGAAAGCAAATGCGACAAACGAAATTCCCAAAAATCAACGGTGGTTTTTGACCATTTCAAACTTTGTTATACTAGAATTGAACGAGCTGAAATTCCCCACAAAAAACCGTCCATTCCCCACGCAAACTGAAATTCCCCGCAAATCGGGGAACTCCCCGTGAGTTGGCTTCCCTGGAACGTAGGTAAGCAAAAATGGCATCATAAATTGTTCTGTGTAAATCCAGTTTTTATTACAAAAAAATAAACAAACAAGTCTACAGTCACACTTTTTTTTAATTGTACACAATTTCCAGCAACTTTACCATTTAACTAATAAATGGCCGAAAAGCTGCCAAAGTACCCGCATAATCAACACTGGTGCAAATACATATAGACCTAGGAGCAACAGTCGCAACAACAACTACATACACCTCTGGCGGCAATGTCGGCATTTTACAACAACAATCGTCAGTCAAGATAGCAGCAGCAGCAGGTGTCTTGTATGTAAACATTTCGTGGGCATGGATGGGCTAGACACCACTAAGCACTTAACTCAACCCACAGTCAGACTGGGAAGTTTGACTGCCACGAGTTTGCATGCGTAAGTTAACGTCTGCATACATACATACACACATGTGTATGTGTTTCAATGTATGTATGGATATGCATCTCGCACTTGTTCGTGCATATTTAAATAGCCTTACGAACACACTTACATACATAAATTTGAAATAAAACAGTCTGCTCGACGATATGAGTATTCATTCACATTACTAAATGGTGCTTCGAATTTTTTATTCCTGTCAGAGAAAAAGTTTCAAAAGCACGTATTTTTATTCCAAATTTATCGCATTTTCGGGGTGTATATTTTTAAAGTTGGTAGCAAAAAGCTTACTACATACATACCTTGTCACTTAACGGTAAACGCCATCCAACGAATTTGAAACGGATGTCTGGAATGCGCCAGTTATTTTTGGCTTTAGAACTTTAATGCACACTTTGGGGGCAACACAAATGTAATTGATACATATTTCTTACAAAACAAAATTTAAAATTGTCTCTTTAATAGATAATCATATTTTTATATTAGCTTTTAATTATGGCATTTACTTTTCTAACTCGTTAATTCACTTTCAATCTTCATATATGTAAATCAAAACATATTCAAGTTTCACGAAATCTCCAGTTCCTCTAAAATTCATTTAAAAATTTATACATATATAACACAACAACAAACACACGAATTTTGCTGGGACTGCGCGTTCTACATATTTGTATGTATTTGAACAAAGTCATAAAAAAATTATACGCGTTCCGCACACCTGCTCGCACAACAACGACGCGTTCCTAACTGAATAACAAACGATCCAGGCACTGAGTTTTTGCGTAAAGTGGAAATTCCGTAAGTGAACACACCACTCTGCATGCCGAGTGTCCTACTAAAACTTCAAGTGCTGACGCCTGGATGCCTTTTGCTACATACAAGCGCATACAATTCCTTCTTTGCTCTCTTTTTAGCGCTCAATTGCTCTTTCTTAGTATATTTTTTAATTTAACACAGTTTTCATCGTCACAGGAAGAGCACCCACTGCCACCCCCCCTAATTTCCCTTTAGCACCCGCTACTGGGAAATGGGAAGGATTTCCCCCTTGCAAGTGCCTGGCCTGGAACCTTTGCTCAACTCCCAATCTCGGTGGACAACTCACTCCCGCAAGTACTTAACTAAGTAGATACTACATAGATCCTGTACTACTTATTCACGAATTCCTACACAACAACAACATACACATTTATAAATAGATAAGCAAAGCCATGCCACCCCACACTGAGGTACCAAGGCAAAGAGATCAAATGAGGTGGTTCGTTCACTCCCTCTGTGTTTAGTGCTTCGGTGGTATATATTCATCAAGTTGCAGGAAACTGTTGCTTCTGTGACAGAGACAGACAGGACAATCGATTTGTACTTATGTATGTAGTTATACGCAAATGCCCGCACAGTACAATGTAGTTGTAATTGAGTATTAAAAACTGAGAGTTTTGGTGCTCAAGAGCGCTTTCTGGTTTCTGACTCTCTTAAATAAAATTACCTGTATTACATGGTTAATGACCTGCTCTCAGCTCTTTTTCGCTAGAGAACACTATAATAACATTTATGTATGCCTGTGTTGTAAAAGCTCGGCGCGATATGTTCGCTCATTCACAGTCACCTCGTGGTTGTGAGCTTTTACTCCAACGTTTGGTCGCGTGTAGGTGTTTGTTTATGATTAGATTTGTTTGTCGCTTTACGCTGATTTTGGTGCCTTTTTGTGATTTTTTTTATTTACCTGATTTATGACGTACTACATATTTACATACATACATACATACATACGTATTTGCATACAATTTAAGTTGTACTTAATACTTTGCTTAAATAGTACTTTAGCGGGACTTTTGAGTACTCATGTGGTAAGAGGTAGTAAAGAGAAGGAATTAAGGGGTGATGACAGGGAAGGAACGTTCCGTACCCAGGAGTCCACGAAGGTGGGAAAAACTTTTGACTACCATACACCTGCGAGTGGCCAGAAGTGATTCTTGTGCGTACGGTTCATATCGCAGCTCACAACGTCCAGATATTTATATCCACGCATCTTCTGGGTAGCGATCAAACATTAATTCGGGAGCGAGCTAAAGTAAAAAGGCGTAAAACTTCGCGTGCGCTGGGTTTGGGTCCCGTCACATCAAAACCCCGCACATTGAAAAACAAAACGCAGCCTCGGATGATACCACCTTTTTCTAATGACGACCACGGCAACCGTACTATGGACTATGATTTGAGGGTGTGCACCTGGAATATCCGGACCCTTAATGGAGAATTCGCCTCTGCCCATCCGGTTAATGTCCTCGGGAAGACTAAGGCCATCGAAGAAATGCGATGGACGGGGCAAGGCAAGGTAAGCGTTGAGCCTTGCGACGTCTACTACAGTTGCCAAGTAAAGGAGCGCGAATTTGATGATGGATTTGTGGTGGGAGAGAGACTCCGTCGCAGAGTACTGGCGTTCACCCCGGTAAACGAACGTCTAGCCACAATCTGCATCAAAGCGAGATTTTCGAACATCTTGCTTATCTGTATCCATGCCCGAGCGGAAGTGAAGGTTGAGGTGTCCAAGGATCTCTTCTATAAGCAAATGGAGAGAACATATGAGCGCATCCCCGACACGATATAAAAATCGTGCTGCAATCGGTGGGCAAGGAAGGGATTTTTGGTGCCACTGCCGGAAAACTCAGCCTCCAAAACGAACGACGACGAAACGTCCGATAACGGACTGAGGCCTATCGACTTCGACGGGGGCCGAACATGGTAAGATCGAAAAGGGATAAACCCAGTCGACCATGTTATGACAGATGGAAGGCATTGTTCCAGTGTTTTAGACGTACGTATACTCGGAGGGCTAAACATCAACTCGGACCACTATCTTGTTGAAGCAAAGATACGCACACGCCTCTGTGCAGCAGAAAATGTTCGCCCAACAATGCACGGAAAGCTTAACGTCGAACACCTGCAATCACAACAGAACGGTCAATTTATTCGCTACTCGATTCTCACACCCGCTCTCACCAAACCGACACACGCGAGCGAGAACCAGATTTCCCGCTCATTAAGTACCGCCGCCGAAGAAGTAGTCGGATTTCAGCGCGCCCGATAGAACAACTGGTACGATGAGGAGTGTCAGGAATCTGCAGAGGAAAAAGATGCCTCCTACAGGGCCATGCTGCGACCGGGTGCAACGGGAGCCATATGGGACCATTATAGGGAACTGAAGAGGGAAGCGAGACGTATCTACCGCAATAAAAAGAGACAAGCCGAAATTCGTGAGTGCGAAGAGCTTGAAATGCTGGCCGACAGGAAACACGCCGGAAAATTTATGAGAGAGTTAGGCGACTTATGGAAGATATCAAGGCCAGGGTGAACTTCTATAATAACAACACATGCGCTCTAGAGACCGATGTGCAGAACGTACCCAAATTATGGAGAGAATACTTATCCACCCTATTGAATAGCAACAGCACTGAGAAGACGAACCCGAGCCCCCAGTCAATGACGATGGATTCGATGTCTCACCGTCTGACTATGATGATTACGCGCCTGAAAAACAACAAAGCTGTAAAGCTGACGGCCTGCCTGCCGAGCTATTCAACTGCAGCGGCGAGGAGCTGAAGGTGTACGCATCAACTCTTATGCAGAATATGCTCTGTTCAATCCTCAGGAAAGGCGACCCCGCCATACGCCCCAACTATCGTATGATCAGCCGTCACCGCGACCTAGAAGATCTTTTGTATCCCTGATGAGTCCTAACCCTGTCAGCCCATAATGTTATTAGCTTCCCTCGTCAATGCTAAATGTTTCTTGGCAGACGAACTCGTACCCTCAACGGCATCGACTGTGGAAGAACTGAAGCATTGCAGTCTTAGTCTGGCCAATACCGGACAATGCCTCACTGTGGAAATACGGTACATGTGAGTGCGCAGGTGATTATGGCCCGTCAGGTAGCCAATTCGTTGCTGACAAGAGCTTAATAGTGTCAAAGCACTCCTTAAGGAGTCTGGAGATGATCGTCCTATTGGAAAGGGCCCTTATAGCCACCTGACCATCTGAAAATATGACCAGAAACGCGCCTTTTACACCCTTTTCAAGGTCCAGTCCGCACAAATTGAGATTCCAAGTACCTCTACCTGATATACCGTAGACCAAGTACTCATTACAATAGAAAGTTGTATGCCAGGTCCAAAAACACCCGCTTCCGCTCTGTCCTTAATTTTTGATCCATCTGTGTACTAGTGTACATATCTGGGTTCTAGTTCTGGTAAACCATTTTACCAGACAATTCGGTTTGGAATCTTGACCTGAAATTTTTTTCCAAGGCAGATTTCTTTTGACATAGCGTCGCAGGACTCGCAGATTCCTAGACCTGGCATTTTGCTCACAATACATTTGTGTTGTGTCTTATTTTTAAAGTACTGTCAGAACTTTGCTGCTGCTTCTTGGACAAAAATGTGAAGTTAGGTCTAACCTTGGAGTCACTCTAAGATTGCTCCTGTTACCGACAGCAGATCTAACCTTTGGAGTTCGGACGGTAGTTGAGTATAGCTACGGTGAATATATTTATGAGAGCCGAATGCGGGACCAAAAATAATTTTGCTAATTTTTCCACAAAAACTTGCAGCCTTCTTCAATGATCCTAGGTGTATTAGCCCTGAAACAGTGTCCTTTCAGTAACATCACAAATTTGTAGGATAATTTTCTCGAGTAAAAAATCGTTAAATTAAAGTGCAATTTTAATGGCTTACCATTAATTTTCGGCAATTTTTTTTTTGTTGATGGTGTTACGCATTTTTTTCATGCTAAAAAATAAGTATGTTTGACCTTTTTTTTGAAAGAGAAGCCAATGAGCAGCACTTTCCACTCGCACTTTATTATACTCAATTTTAACGAGTTACAAAACTGTAAACCACATTTTTTTCTAAAGATTCTTATTAAAAAGTTAGGAGTTTTGGTAAAACATTGCAGAATAAATTTTTATAGTTTTTTGAACAAAGTTGTAAATTTGGTATTATATGGTTTGTGTAAGGAAAAGAGCCTTACTTTCATAAAATAAATAATAAACATTAAATAAACTAAGGAAAAATAGTCAAAACTTACTAAAATGACGAGTCCTAATTTCTATTCTGGTCGATTCGAATCACAGACATTTAGATTAGAGAATAATAACTGTTTATGGAGAAAATTACAATCATATACCTACATAAGTCAAAAACTCGTTCATAGGCTTTCCGTTTTGATGAGATATTAAGGCATCGAAACACTGACTGAATTACCAGGGCAATGGGTCAAAAAAGGGCGCTGTCCTGTATAATACATACATCATTCTATTAGTTTTGAGTTTATACCCCATGCTCGACCGAAAAGTCTTCGACAGGCCTACAAGGCTCAGGTAGCTTTACTAAGAGTCTTGTATAGATGGGAATTCTAACTTAGTCCCTTATCCAAGGTAACCCCGAGGTATTTGACTTCGTTAGAGTATTCAAGCACTGCTTCACCAAGGGTAAACGGTACCTAAAATTTCATTGCTTTTGAACTGGTGGGGCTATAAAGAGCTACCTGAAACTGAACTAGAAATTTGATTCCAATATTTAGTTTGGGTTTCCCTGCAGGGTAATTATTCTATACAAAACCACATACTCAAAGTAAGCATGAATTAATTAATAATTAATTATCCAGCCAAGGCTATTTTCTTACTTAGCAAATAGATCCAATTTAACCTTCACAAAAGGACTGGTCCCCACTAAAACGTATAACTACCACCATTGCCTCATATTGGTTTGTTTTGGAGCGAAATACGTCCCAGGGGCTATACGAAAGAGCAATGTAATTTAGGTGAACGTGAAAATTTTATAGCCTGCTCACTTATACTTAAAACAAAATGGCGTACGTATGTATGTACATTAGAGGGCTGCTTGAATTCATTCAAAACGGCTTATGAATTGTTCATATACAAAACGAATGAATGATTTTGGCTTCACATTTTTTTTTATTTGAGTGAATACCTGTTCTTATATATGTATCGACATCACAATATTCAAACAAAGTGAAATTAAATTGAATTGAAATAAATGATAATGTTTTATATGAATATCCAAAAATATATTTTCTGTGGACATATGAACAAACATACGAATGTAAGTAAGTATGTATGTATTTCTGCGCTCCTATTACAATACGAACAAACTTGTTTGTAGAAAAAACCATGATAAAAACATAGCAAGGTA
>NW_023458558.1:67152286-67182345 GCF_013731165.1 Rhagoletis pomonella
TGTTGCTTGAGATTGAAAATGAAAATGTGTGTGTGAGTTTGTGAGTACATTTAAAAATTAAAATGTTTGGAAACGTCAAGAATTTTAAAAGTAACTCTCAGCGGTTCTACCTTACTATATTTTTATCATGGAAAAAACTTTTACCGAAATGAGTTTGAATAATTTGAATGTTTTCTATTCATTCATTCACATTCTTCCATTTGAAGGTAGAAAATTAACTTAAAAGATTCCAAACGCTGAGTGTTTTATATTTTAAGTCAAGTATTCAAATCTACTGTACTCTGTTGTTGTCTAGAAGTTTCGGTGAATTCATGCAGCCCTCTAATGTACATACAGTAAATATATTTACATACATACATACATATTGTCGTTTAAAGTACAAAACCGCGTATCAACAAAATGCAAAACCGCTTATCAAGAGAATGCAAAACTGCGTATGTGAGGTTGCATAAACTATTTCCTAGAGAGTACAAACACTCATATTTCGAAATGGTTATCTTTTTTATAAAGCAATCGCATTTTTGGCTAGTATATTTCAGGACGAATGCATAAGGATTGAGCCAAGAGCCTGTGTGAGCAAATCCAATTTTTGGCAGCAAATATCAGTTACGCGATTTTGCATAATGGCGATACGCAGTTTTGTACTTTAAACGACGATATGCATATTATTTTCAGGTACTTTTTTCTGTGTTACAATTGTGGCGACTCATTGTGAAAATATTCAACCAATTAACATAAATTAAAAGGCAATAAAAAACATGGTAAAATACCACACATCGCGCAGAGCTCCGGCGCTCCCAAAACATATAATTAAATACGTACATATATACATGCATCCATACATATATATGTAAACTAATATGTATGTAAGTACTAATGGATGCTCTTACATAGTTAGCTTGGCATTGTATATGTACAAAGATCACAAACCTGTAGGCCAAAGTGCCTCCCTGAAAGAAATAGTTCGCAACACTGTGGAATGCCTTCAGCAAAATCTATTTTCATTATTAAAACCTTTATTTAGAAAAATGGCAAAAGCAACAAACTCTAAGCGGTAGAGATCGCCACATCGCCTCATCAGACTTCTTTTTTTAGGCTTCAGAAGGAATCGAACCCGCATCATCGATGAGCGAAGTCAGAAGCGCTAACCACTGAGCTATGCACACCCCGTAAACTCTTGCTGCTAATTGATTTCCTTATTCAACCTACCACTATCAAGTGCAGCTGATTTTCCGCTATTTATTACATGATGACAATTTTGGTACTAAAAACTGAAAGAAAACATGGCAACGATGTACGTAAGGTGTTTACCTATTTTCCCAGTGGGTATACGTATTTTTCATTTTAAGGAGCTACATACACATGTACATATTTACGTAGTATGCACTGCATAGTACCCCGGACAGCAAAAAATCCGAAAACCGATTCGAAAAAGGACAGAAAAGTGGATGAAGTGCGGATTTTTGTCCATTTACTGATTCCATTTCCGGATACTTTGACGATCCGTTTTCCCACTAAAATGTGCGGCAGAAACGTATCTACAGACAACAGAATGTGAAACGGATACGTTTTCAGCTGTTTTTCTGAAATTTGTCTGATTAAATTTCTCGTTCAATACACTTTCTTTCTGCACTTCACAGATACTTTTTCATGGTTCAAAGGAAATAAAATAAAATTGGGAAGCGCCTGACAGAATTCGGCACCTTCTGGAAGCTAACACATTCCTTTGCGCGCTCAGCCACTGCCAACTACGCATGCATGCTTTCAAATGTTTAGCTTGAGCAGATACAATACAATTATTGCTTTCAAATGACATCATCTTTTTTGAAAGTTACGACCGTTTTCCGGATACGAAAATTGATGATAACTATAGGAGTTTTGCTTACTAAAACACTCAATGTCTTCGTACTTGAGCAATTATCTAATAACAAATTGACTATTTTTCAAATCAAATTCGATTTGAAAAGAGCAAAACCACGTGCTCCTCTCATGTAATTGTGCTCCATGCTTGCTTGTTGTCCGGTTTTTAAAAATTTTCAAGATTGAATTTAAGAAGGCCAAGAACAATTTGTTTACCAAATTTGGTACCATTTGTGCCAAATTCTGTTCTTTTACCAAACATAGCAATCTAGTGATGAAAATCGGTAGATAAATAAACAATTTTTGAATGGTCAAGTGAAAATGTGCAATAACCTTTTGTATGAAATAGGAGCATATTACTCATACGCCATGTGGCATACTCGTACATGGCATACATATGAGCACGGTTGCTAACCGTACCGTTTTCGGCAAGACTGTCCCGGATTTAAGAGCTACAAAACCTGCCGGGACGCCAAATGTCCCGAGTTTTGGTAAGAAAAAGATTTTGACATCTCGTTGTAAAAAATTTACAACTCTTTAAATGTTTGCATCTTACATACTCTATTTATTAATCGACACTATACAACGTATCGTAAAAGGAAATTTTGTAATTGTGTCTCAGTTAAAATGAGTGAAGTACAAAGCAGGTTCGAAATTTTTTGTTTTTTTTTTTGAAGAAACTACTTGCAAAGAAGTTCCTAAAAATCAAGACGATTTTTTACTATCTTCAAACTGGCACTTTGTTATACTAAAATGTCCACTTGTATGCAAATTTATTGAATTTTCCTGAGCTTTGCGCCAAGTTAAGAGATTTTTTTTATGTTTTTCGTTATAGTATTTTGAAGGGCTTCTACCTTCGCTACTCTAAGAAGAGCTTCCAGAAGGGCCTTTATAGGACTTACTTCTGAAAGCCTTTTGAAGGAGTTCATTTAAAGCTGTTTTAGTTCATAAAAATTAAACTTCTTTAAGGAATTTTAATATTTAAGGTTCAGATCAAATATGTTTTATTGAGATTAAAAATGTTTATAGAATCCTATTTGTAATGCTATAAATAATATAAACATATACTTAAGTACATTCGTGTAGATAGAAAACCCCTTTCTAGGAAGCATGCAGGGAGCACTTTTTCAGTCCTTATACTATGTCTCCATAGTGAGATTTAATGAAGATTTAGCCCTCTGACGAGATTTGACGTTAAATCTTTTGAAATTTATCATATAAAATTAAATCTCGAAAGGCAGTAGATTTAAGTTAAATCTTCGTCAAATCTTCAATTATATTGATCAATAAGTACAATTTGTTGGATGTGGTAACCACAAATTCACATGCCATAAGTCAAATGACATTTGTGTCTTCAATACACAGTTGAGGACATTGAAATCTAGCCTATCATAAAAACATGAATTTTCGTATTTTTAGGGATTTTTATATTTTTGTTAGTTTGGGAGGAAAATTAGTAATACATATTTACATAACTTTGGTTGTAATAAATTAAGAAAATATTATTTTAAAAACTAAAAATTTAGAAGAAATATTTTATAATAATATCATGCAGAGTCTTCTCCGCTTTCTATAAGTCATTTACGCGCTGCGACAAAAAATTTTAAATTTCGGTAATGGTTCTGCTTCGATAACATTGCACCGAACATCCTCTAGAACTCAGTTCGTATTCATGATATGCCAAAGGCCCACGATTGGATTTTCGGTTCCCTCCTATGAATAAGAAAGTTCTACAAAAAATTTTCTTTCCGTAAATGTTTTTTACCGTTTTAATAATTTTTCTTAAATTCGGGAGAATGATTCGGAATATGGTACCATTCTTTACTCTTTCCAAACTAAATATTATACATACATATTTACCGCGAATAAGAAGCCAATAATATTCAGAATTCATATAATGAAATTCCGGTACCTTCCTTTTATCTGTCTGTATATCAATGTCCGCAACTGTATTTATAAAATCATACATAAGCAAATGTCAAATATTTAAAAATGTGAACGTCAAACATATCTCGTTGTGGTAATGGAGACGGTTGTTATTTAACAACTGTATTTATTAAATCTTAATGGATAAATCTCTCAATGGAGACATAGTATTATTGTGTAAACTTTTAGAATGGCTTCACTTTAGACAGCATACCTAAATTATCTGTAGGTTATGCATATACGAAATGGCAAAAATTATCATGAAGCACATTGTAGGATATGTGGAAAATTGCTAATGGTGGTAAGGCAAGCAATCAAGACCCCGTTACAAGCGCCAAACATTTTTCCAAGTAACGTCACCTTCAGGAGATATTTGTTCTTTTATGATAAAAAAAAATTAAAACTTGAGCGTTTCATCATCATCAATCATTCAGCTCTACGAATTGTGCCACAAAACTACATTGCTTATAACATCAGAAAATACTTCAAAATAATGCAACACCAGAACCAAAGAAACTATATTTATTGGCAATAAGTGTCCTGGTCGATGGGTTCAGGTTTATTGCAGCCCTATACTAGGCACAATGGAATGGCTCATTTTTTTCTTTTTCTAAATAGAAAACTTCCAGAAATACAGCAGGATGAATTCTGAAATTTCTAGGTAAGGCACTGTGATGAGCTAGGGGCACAATAGACCTACAGGTGGCAGTGTTCTATTCAACTATCTGCCCGAAACTAAGGGTCTGGTTATGCATACTTCGCATAACTTCGCACAACCGTTTGTACCAGTGTCCTAAAAGTGTAACTTAAGAAAATGTGAAGCAAAATCTAAACTCAACAGATCGCTAAGTTTTTAAAAGTTCTGCTAATTTCTGGGTAATGGAATACATACAAAATACATACAAAGTACATACGAAATTACAGTTTGAAGTTTATGCGAAGTTGTGCGAAGTATGCATAATCAGACCATAAGAGCTCAACCAGCCACCAACATAAGACCGTGTTGACGAAAACTCACCACCGCATGACGGTGGCGTTGTCGTTGCTTCTCTCTCTCTCTATCAACAGCATTTCATATGTTAATACGGACGGCAGGAACGGAAGGGCTCTAAACGTCAAATCGGACAAAATTATAAACTTAAGGTTTGAGCTGCAATAACGATAAACTAATGGTACACTTGATATCTTTTCACTTAGCAATCAATGAAAAACAGCTAAATATGCACACATTTCTTAGCTGAAATTTGAATTTATACTTTTTTCATCTTCTTCTGGCAGTTTCGCCCGGAAAAATAGTCCGGCGGACTTCGGACTAGAGAAAAGCAAATATTCAACAGATGAGAGACCCACCAAAGTAACACAAATTGGATACTTTCGAGAAGCTTCGAGCAAGCAAAAGAATAGACTTATTGTGCGTCCCTGTTTCAAGAATGCAAAAGTTGGCAACCCTGGTTGAGGGTAGTGCACTAAGTAGTGAGTGCACTAGGCATTTCATTAACAGTGAGTATATTGAAAGAAATTATATTTTTCACTATTTATCACCAGATTAGTGATAGTGGAAAATTTCTGCAATACCACTAAAAACTTTAGTGATAATGCTATTTATAAATTACTCATTTAGTGGCAGTGAATAAACTCGCACTATAATCAAGTAGTGCAATATTGAAACAGTCACTACATTTTCACTAAACTTTCCAAAGTTAATGCTGATAAAATTTTTCGAGCCGAAATTTAGTATTCCGCATGTAGGTATGAGCAAATGTAACATCATCACTTTAGATCAGAGGTTCCCAAACTTTTTTCTCGTAGACCCCTTTTAAAAATTTACTGGTTTCGGTGGACCCCCTGCTGATACATTTCTAAATATTCCCAAACCTCGTAAAAAAATTAAATGTGAAAATTAGATCTAACAATGTAAATTTGCATCGGGGGTGAATTCAAAAACTAAACTCAGAGTGGCCAAAATAAAAGTAAAATATTTTTTTGTGTTCTGTTTATAAAATAATGTGATCACACACTTGTAGGTTTTAAAAAATAGAACTCGTAAATACAACAAAATACTCTCTTGCTCGGAAGAGTTATATTTTTTAAGAGCACTGCGAGCGATAGCGGTATTTACATTATCTTCACCATGAACCCATCAAATGTTCGGCTCACTCATGACTTTGCACGTGGAGTATATGTTAAATAGTTTATTTGTGTTACTGGCATCATTTTTATTTTTATCGCTCCGAGTTTTAAAGTGAGGCGAAAAATATATATCACATTTTTAAAACACAAAACTTAAAACATCAAAACGGCGAAGCTTTTTACGCCAAACTTTTAATTCAGAAACTGACAATAGAGAAAAGAACGAGTTTAAAAAAATCGTTGACAAATAACCAAGCGAGGAAGAAGCACAAAAAGTGTTCCACCATCTCATCTTCTTCAAGGCACACTGAAAATAAAATCTACGTAAATATAACGAAAACTTGCGTACATTTTACGAAAGTTTTCGTCATTTTGAGCCACTAAAGTTTTCGTTGATTGTACAAACCCATTTTCGTACATACTACGAAAATATGAGACATCAGATCTTAGTACATTTTACGAACGTATTCGTACTATTTACGAACGAATTTCGTACTACTTACTAAAGAGTTTCGTACTATTTCTTTATTTTTTTACGAAATTTTTGTAAAATGCACAAAATAGTTCGTATATTTAACGAAATTATTTTCCTAAAATCTGCGGTTGTTTCGTAGAACTTCCGATTGCTTTTATTCACCACACTGTAAAAAACATAAGACGAATTATAACACAACACTTTTATTTTGTTTTTATTCCTAATGGGTAGGTTCAGAAGGCGCAGCAGTTGAGCGCAACCGTTGCTAAAAAAAAATCAGTGATCATAATGCGCCTTCTGAACGGCTTGATACATTAGCTGTCAAATTCAAAACACACAACATGTTGTCTCAAATGATCATAAAAATATTACGATTATCTAACACGCAACTGTTCTGTTGATCAGAAGTGCAAAACAACGCGTTCAGAAGGTGCAATCGCAACAGTTACTGAGCTGTTGCGCCTTCTGAACGTGCCCAATTTTAAGCGTTTTTATTCAACAAAATGTTTTGCAATGTTTTTATGTGGAGGCACTTGGCAGACTCGCAGCTTCTTCGATGTTTGTTTCCTTTCTCGACTATAAATTAAAGGAAAATTATAAGGCGACTGAAAGGCAAGTTTCAGTGAAAAATCATACATGTACTTACTTAAAATTTCATTAAGTAGTGCGTCTGTTCTAGCCGTGGGTAACACAGTGCGGCACCGCGCCATTGCGCTGATACCGATAGCTGAGTTACTGGCGCCGATAACGATTTTCACAATTCAGTGGCGCAATGGCGCCAGCAACACCGGAACACTGACAACACCGGGAGGCGCAAAGAACACGAACAGCGAAGTGTCACTTGTAAAATGTGCAGCACAAGGCCATGATTCAATAATTAAAGGTTTGGTCATTATTGACATTAGACTTTTGACACTCCCTTAGCTGCCTTACAAAAGCTTTGCACACACACACGAACCCACACACAGTGCTCTGCTAAGGGAGCCGATTTTGTCAAGAGGGAGCGAGAAAACTGCTTTTTGAGCAAACCTTTTATTATTGAATCATGGAACAAGGTGGCGTTGCTAAGATTAGCCGCGGTCCTTCTGAATGTGAAAATTATGTGTTTGTTGTATTTTTGGGTTTTGAACTTGGGTATACTTTAGTTGTTTTTGCCAAACTGATACCACCTTGTATTAATTCACCTTCGTTCAACACCGGAACACTGACAACACCGGGTGTCGCAAAGAACCAGCAAAGAACACCCGAAATAGAAGGGTCTCTTGTAAAATGTGCAGCACAAGGCGAATTTATACAAGGTGGTGTTGCTAGAATTCGTCGCGGTCCTTCTGAATGTGAAAATGATGGGTTTGTTGTATTTTTAGGTTTTGAACTTGGGTATACTTGAGTTTTTTCTCAACCGATATCACCTTGTATTAATTCACTTTGGTGCAGCGTGCAGCAATAAAGGAAATGAGTTTTAGCCTGAAGATGTGTAATTGCGCCAACACACTGTGCTGATTCCGACAGTGGCGCTGGAGTTAGTGTGTCAGCGCCAAAAAATTTGTGCCGTTACCCAGGCCTAGTCTGTTCCTGTCTTGGGCTTGCCGTTGATAGCTAACTGATGAAATTGCCTATTTATGAAGTCCCACATTGCAGAGCAAGGCTCAGCGTGGGCGATGTTAAAAACATTGTATGCTTAAAAGCATTTATCCATAGCTTTAACATTTAATTTTATATTGTATTTTTATCCTACAAAAGCTTCTTAAAACTTTTAAAATTATATTATACGTCTCACAGTAGCCAACCAGTAGTTTGGCAATGACACGCGGTACATAAAAATATGGTGAAATATTAAACTGACGGTAATTTAGTATATTGTACGAAAATATCTGCTTGTTGTACGAATTTAAAAAAAAAATATGTCTCTGCATTTGTTCTATGTACGAAAGTATTAAGTAAATTGTACGAATACAGAATTGTAGATTTCGTAAATTTTAAAACCATACGTAAATATTACGAATGCCTTCGTACAATATACAAAATTATTCGTACAGAGATTTGTTCAGTAATTTACGAATGTGTTTCGTAAAATAAACGTAAGATTTCGTAAGTTGTACTGAAAAAAGACTTTACGAAAGTCCTTTCGTTATATTTACGAATGGTTCGTAAAATCTTGTTTCGTTGTGAAAAATGTGTTCGTATTATAAACGAAAGTTTCGTACATTGCACAAAAACCAAGACAACGAAAGTTTTTCGTAGCACTTTTACGAAATTTTATTTTCAGTGCAGGATGGGCAAATGGACTTGTCATTTACGCCTATCACAGTCAGGTGTTTGTGCCACGTGAAGTGTCCAGTCAGCAGTCCAGCAAGTTGTCTGCAGTGTCGTCTGGTCAGTGAGAGCAACAAATTAGATAAACCTTGTGAGATTGAAGGCAACATTAGTTTTGCCCACCTGCATCCCCTCGATGCCTCTCAGTCATTTGTGAGCGAAGTATTCACCAATTTCTGATGATGGCTTCGATTGCCGAAGGTGGGAGTGCTAAAACTGGTTGCGGACCGAGGAACCAGGTATTCCATAGTGACCTGGCACCCAGAGTAAAACAACCTCATTATGTTCACCATCATATTTTAGTCGAGATTTGCATTGCCGAACTAGTTTGGAAGTACTTAAACAGAGGGCTGGTCAATGCCTTAAGTGCAGTCACGTAAACCCTTTCCCCTCCACCTATGTTCCACCACCTAGTCCATGGCTTTGAGTATTGCAATTACCTCAGCCTGGAAGACCGAAGCATATTTCCCTACAGAAAAGTGAAGCTTATCTCCATTAACCTCGAAAAAGACCCCAGATCATGACCCAGAATCAGTTTTGGAGCCATCAGTGAAGATTTGACATTGTGTGAGTCCGGTTTGAGCGATGGAATCAAACCAGCATTCAGTCTCAGGGATTTCAACATTATAGAATCTCTTCAAAAAAGGTAATGGTGGCGTACTATCCTGTAGCATTGAAAATACACAAGTGCTTAAATCTCTTCCGCCAGCAATTTTCGGCGCGCCCACTCATTGTCATAACATCATCCGGTTCTGTTAAGTCTGCAGGTGGCCTTTAAGGCTTCCCCACGTATGAAAACACAAGTGTCGGTAGGTGCAGCAGTGCGTCAACAGCACTAAACACTACTCAAAAATATTAAAGTTAAATAAAGAGGCTATCAAGCAACCATTTTGGTTCTTTACTACCGAAACCAGATACATTTTCGTGGACCCCCACTTACAACTCATGGACCTCCAAATTTTTTTCACGTCACCGTGGACCCCCGTCGAGTCTTCCGTGGACCCCTGGGGGTCCACCTGGACCACTTTGGGAATCACTGCTTTAGATCGACTTGACCGACTTGGTTAATCATTTTCCTGGCACGATCGTGATTAACAATACCTGCAAGGTTTGATAAAATCTTCTCACCAGGTTGGTCTAAAGTTGAATAATGAGTAAAAATATTCAAACTTGGCTAAATACTTAAGCAAAAAATAAAAATATGCTATAAACTGTTACCCCTTCTTCTTCTTCTTATTTGGCGTTGTAACCTCCTAAGCGATTTTCGCCCAGTTCAACGAAGCAGCCTGTTAACTCAGTCTTTCAATTTAATGAAGACGCTTTCTAACATTAATGTTGGATTTTTTTAACTATAAATTAGTGAAGAAAAAAATGTTTTACTAAGCTAAAGCAACTCTTTTTTCACTATTCGATTGTTAGTTTTAGTGAAACATTTTTTATTTGACTATCACTATTGGAATAAACATTAAAAGCAGTAGTGTAATATTTTGCTCTATCACTAGCTACTAGTGTCCGACCGAAGGTTCGGCCTGGCTCGGGTTTTCGGCCTATTCGGCTGATTTTTTATCTTCGGCTTCGGCCTTCGGCCAAAAATGGCGAACAATTAGGCAATTTACAAGGTGTTGTATATGTCGTGAAGTTACATTATTTTACGAATGTTTGAAATTTTGTTTTTTTTTCACATCTCTACATAACACTTTTGAAAATATAAGAACTCTATATCGACCCATTTGCGCAAAATTATCGTATGCTACATAGCCCAAATTTTACGGGAAAGTGTTCTTTGTATCTTTCCCTGCTTTGGCTAGCACAGATTCAGGATTTATTTGGTAAGGCCTCGACATTCTAATTTCTTAGCACATTCGATAATTTCGCCCATAAGAAAAAATGCATTGTCACATACGATAAAATTTACAGTCAATTTTTGGAGTTGCTATTGTGTTTTAAGCCATAATATTTGAACAGGTGATGCGTTATGGGTTATAAAACAAAGTTGCATCAAAAAGTGAATTTGGTAAAAAATGTAACATACGATAATTTTGCGCAAAGGGGTCGATGTATTAAAAAAAAATTACATAAAAGTGATACAATTTCGTTTTGCTCTGATTTTGTAGAAACACAAGCGCTATTTGAAAGTTTTTCAATGTGCGCTGCCAGAAAGAGCTTATTTCCCTGGGAAGTGAAGCGTAAAGAAAACAAATAAGCTTGAAAAAGGATTTACAATTGCGTCCTTCACAATACCAAGAATTTTTAACGGCTTCGGTGTTCGACCGAATATTGAATAGTACCTAATATTCGACTTTGGCCAAAATTCCAGCTTCGGTCGGACACTATTAGCTACTAGCGTAAACTGAAAATTTAGTGCACTACCCCCAACTCTGATTTCTACTACTGAAAAGGAAGACAAATTGGCGAGGACGACTTAGCGTATACGTAACCTTAAATATACCTAGATCAGCAATTGAGCAGGTGCTCAACAAATTTAAGTTACTGAGCCAAACGACAACAACATCAATATCAATTACAACAACATCGTGCTGAGAATTGTAAAAAATATTTCAACCCCAAAACCAACAAACCAATGATACAATCATACAGCTGAGCAAATACAAGACAACGTGAGGCAGCAGCGGATGTATGTCGATCGATTTTGGTCCCGCTTGTTATTGCCGAACCAACGCTTGATTTGTTTGTTTTGCTGTGTTTGTTTTAACTGAGCCAGAGTGAGTCGCAGTGGTGATTTTTGACGATGGACATTTTGCGCGTTGTGCTTCCACGAATTTTGTGTTTGTTGTAAGCAGTGTTGCCGCGAATCATTTTTAGTGGTAGCCAAATTCCTTTAAAAAGGGCTAAAAAAGAGCTAAAAAAAAAGTCGTTGTGGCTAAAAATGATAGCTAAAATTTTTTACTATATGTATAAAAACGTAAAAAAACATGCAATACATATATACAGTGACGAACAAAAGTAATGGCACAGTGAATTTTTCGCCATATATGCAAAGTTTTTTATTCTAATTTATTTTCGATAATTTTTTACAAAAATGTAGTTCATTTTACACCAGAAAACATAACAATAAAATCTCTAAACTTTGTGCAAAACTCAGGAAAATTCTTTAAATTTGCACACTGATTTGCAACTTTTTATTCAGATTTTTTTAAAAAATTCAAAGTATGCAGTTTTATAGCCCATTCAAATTTAGTATAACTAAGTGTAAGTTTAAAGTTGCTAGAAAATCGCGTTGATTTTTGGCAATTTTTTTAGTGGAAGGTGTTGTTCATTTTCTCCATACAAAAAATAATTGTCGATTACTTTGTATGGAAGAACTTGCGTGAAAAAACATTACCAAAAATCAATGCGATTTTCTAGCGACTTCAAACTTTGACTTCGTTATACTAAATTTGAATGGGCTATAAAACTGCATACTTTGAATTTTTTTTAAAAATCTGAATAAAAAGTTGCAAATTTGGAAGAATTTTCCTGAGTTTTGCACAAAGTTTAGAGATTTTATTATTATGTTTTCTGGTGTAAGATGAACTATATTTTTGTAAAAAATTATCGAAAATAAATTAGAATAAAGAACTTTGCATATATTGCGAAAAATTCACTGTGCCAATACTTCTGTTCGGCACTGTATATCAGTCTCTCTTAGTTTAAAAATTCAACTCTTACATAAATGAAAAAAAAAAATTTGATCAAATTAAGCATATACAACTTTTTCATGCCAAGTATGAATAAATTCTCCAAAAGGCTAAAAAAGGGCTAGGGCAATTTTAAATTTATGTGGCCAAAGAAAGTATGTAGTAGCTGAATCTAGCCACCAAAGGACTAAAACGGCAACACTGGTTGTAAGTAATCCAAAGTGAGCCTCAGTAATGTTGTTGTGAGAGCCAACCGAGCCAATTGAGCTACTGGATTGCCAACACGCATACAAGCTTTGTGGTAATTTTTAAGCCGATAAAACTAACCGAAACCTTCAAAAATCTTTTTAAAAACCTTAGTTTGCTTACTAACTTCTTGCATACTCGTAATACACTCTAAACAGTATTCTATTAATATCAGATTACAACAAAAGTGACGAACTTTTACGGAGCTCAACATTTCGTTATTATACCTTTCTTCTTTATTTTCCAATATCCTTTCCTATCAGCACAGCTCTTTAAGCCATATTTCCTTACGTTTTTATTATCTTCCTTATTTATTTTGCCTAGCAACGTTTTGTTTCGCTGTGATATTCGCTTTATTTCGTATCTCATCAAATTAGCGTCACTTTCATTTGGCATTCATAGTGTTGTGCAAACCCTCTGAACTATACATACATACATATGTATGTAGATACGCACGTACATTAGACTGCAACACCAAAAAAAGTTGCGGGTTTTCCGCCGGGATTACTAAATTTATTATATTTTAAGACGTCTACCAAAATATTTCGGAAAAATATTAAGATTTAAGCGAGCTGGACTGATTTGAAAATACCCCCAAAAATTTATTTTTTTATGAATAAAAATAGCTTCCTAAAGAACTTTTTGAAAAAAGTCCTCTTAGATGGCAAAACTGATTAGGTTTAAAAAATCTGCACACAAATATTTAAAAATCGTTTCAACGGAATCGTAGTAATGAGTTTTCTGATGCTGTTTTTATACTTTTTTCAAAGATTGATTTACGAAAAACTTAAATAACTAGGCCAAAACTAATCTGATTTAGATTTATGGGATCTCGGTGAAAAGATATTTTCCCACTATTTTTATTACCAACACATCTCAAATCAATTTTGAATGAAGTTCGTTCATCCTACCTTTCTCTTTCGTCCTTTGAATAAGTTTATTAGCAAAGAAATAAAAAGGGTGAGAAATTACCTTTCCAGTGATACCTCACAAGTATAAATCGGAAGAGTTTAGGTTCAGTTATTCAAGTTTTCCTTATACCATTCTTTGAAAAAAGTTAAAAAACAGCATCAAAAATCTCATTATTTAGATTCCGTTCAAATCTTTTATTTTTTTTTAATATTTTTATGTAAATTTTTTAAGCTTAACCCGTTTTGTCTTTTGAGGGGGTTTTTTCAAAACATATTTAGGAAACTATTTTTATTCATAAAAAACTCCATTTTTCGAGGTATATTCAAATCGGTCCATCTCGCTTAAATCTTAATATTTTTCCGAAATATTTTGGTGGACGTCTTAAAATATAATAGATTTTATAATTTCAATAGAAAAACAGTATCGATTTTTTTTATGTATGGGGAGTGATGCAGTCTAACGTACATACTTAAATGAATAGCTAAGCATTTGTATTTAATACTGTGTTTTGCGGAAACTTCATTAGAATTATGTCCATCACACCATTGGGACAGCTTCGCGAATGGCATGCAGTATGTATGTCAGACGATAGGTCAACCAGTAACTCGTACATTTTGGAACACTACTACTCCACGATAAATGAGATTAACCCTCTGGTTTTATAAAGCCAGGTCTTTAAGCTCGAATTCGCTCTATCTTTTGGCTACTTTAAAGAAGAATTCAGTAAAAAAACATATTAATATTTTGATCTTGTAATGTGGAGCGTGCCAATGATGAGTGGTCTATAAATGCCTTGAACTTAAAATGTCGTTGCATTTAACCACTTCCTTTCATTATTATCACTTATTTTACCCAGTTTGAAATTTATCATTGAAATATATCACTATCCATTTGTAGAAAAAATAGTACCTGTATCGGATAATTTTATTTGTAAAGTGGTACCGCAGTCGCATTGCTGTTGATAGTCGCAAGGCATATCGGCGAAAATAAGTGAAGCAACATTTGGTGACACATGGCCGGGATCATAGCGAATTCAAATATCGTGCACATACACTAACTAATTGGATTAAGTTTGATGGTCGGCGGCGTTGGTAGCAGGAAAATGTTATTAGATAAAATAATACTAGCAAAAGTGAAAGGAATGTTAAGCTTTGTGTTGCAATCATTAATACTCTGGCAATAAAATCTAATGCAGCGTTTACCGCAAGATTTATATGTAAGTTCGAAATAAATGTAGATATATACACATATATGTATGCATGTGCAAATGTATGTAAGTACCAACAAATATAGCAGATGGTTAGTGAACAACTTTTTATTGTTTGCATGCATATAATAAATGCTCTACTAAATATACACATTTATATATAAATAAACAATTAAGAATAAATAACATGAAATTCACGCCAAACGACACTAACGGCGGTTGCTGAAAAATGTATTGTCTTTATAATTGTCTGGACGCCTACTTTACACATCAATTCGACAACGAATACATATTCTCAATTGTCTTATGTAAACGCAGCGTAAAATGTCTGAACAAACAAATTAGTTGCGTTCCAGCAGCAATACGAATAGCAGGTTTTGCAGGATATACAGGAACAGCTGTTTTCGCCATTAATAAATTTATGTAAGGTGTCGTGCGGGAACAGCTTCCTGTAAAATCTTGTAAACTCCTGCTATTCGTACTGCTGCTGGAACGCAGCTATAATCGTGGAAACACAATGCCGGCGAACGGAAAACTCACCACCAGTGTTGCAAGAACTTTTTGGCCCGACCGGCTATATTGGCAAAAAAAAAACGGCTAAAATGTTTCAACTAAAAATCACATGTTTTGTTTAAAGAAATCGCAAGTAGAAGGACTAGTAAAATCAAAATGTTTTTTAGTTAATAAAGGTTATACGTACCAAAGCTTTACACCACTAGTTAAATAAATCACAAAAACAGAGACTGGTAAGTTCATTGCAAATTATTTTTGTGTAACAAAAGAAACTGTCGTTATACGTACATCAGAAGTCAGGTTTGTATTACTTAAATACATATAAAAAAGAGATCAATTACAAACGTATGTCTTATATTGTAACATTTGCACTAGGTTACTTTTCGTCCTGAAAAATGGGTATATTAGTATAAAGTATTTTGCTTAGTCGGAGGGAAATATTTTGGAAATGAACACGTGAAGCTGTGAAAGGGCTGAAGAAAACAGGCCTACATTATTTCGAAAAAAGAAAACGCCATTCAGCCTTATCATGAGTTTAATTTTCCCCGAACCGGTTCACTTTTCCCTTTGGTTTCCATGGTTTTACTATGGGCGAATGACAAATTTTCTGGTAAATTTTTTTTTTTTCAGGCGAAACTCAGGACGGCAGATTAATTTATATCGAACAAGCCGGTCGCTTTTTAAGTTTTTAACATTTCTACTATTTAATTGTGTTTTTATGTCTATATATTCGAAACTCCTGGTTTTTATGTCCTACTCCCTCTCTCACATGCCTGTCTCAGAGCAATAATATGCAACAATAAAGTATGTTGGCACCATGATACAATTATTCACAGGTATTGTCTTCCCATAGAGTTTTGCTTCACATCGATATTCGTGCTCTTTTATTCTCATTCGTTATTTTCTAAGTGTTGCGAATAAAACTTCGCACTTAAATTTAAGCCATCCATAACAAAAATGTATTAAGTCCCTGCTCCGTCCTTCTTTGGAAAAAACACAGTAACCCAAATATAAAATGGGACGTAAGATTTTAGCAAGTGTTAACTATTTTTATTTAGTTTATTTAATGTTTATTGTTTATGATTACTCAACAAATACCATATAGGTACCAATTTCAGACTTTGTGCAAAAATTTCACCAACTTTTAACTTTTTAATCAGCATATTTACAAAATGGTATGTATGCATTTTTGTAGTGCATTAAAATTTAGTATAATATGGTGAAAATTTTTAGTAGCTAGGACTTGCCGTTGATCTTTGTAATATTTTTATGACGGTGTTACGATTTTTTTCCATAAAGAGTATGTTCTAAAATTTTTTATATGGAGAAAAATGCGGAACACCGTCAACAAAAATTTTTCAATAATCAACGGTAAGTGCCAGCTACCTTAAATTTGTACTTTAGTATACTAAAATTTTAAATTAAAAAAGTTCAGATTTTTCATAATCTATATCTAAATATATCTATTATATATACTATAATAAAACTGTAAATTGTTTGTCTGTTTGAACTCACTAATCTCCGGAACTACTGAATGGATTTTCATGGGGCTTTAACTGGTGTATAGAGAGTGACCTCGGACGTAACCTAGGGTATAATTGGTTCTGATAAGGGAGCGTGG
Source organism: Rhagoletis pomonella (assembly GCF_013731165.1). Taxonomy (NCBI): domain Eukaryota; kingdom Metazoa; phylum Arthropoda; class Insecta; order Diptera; family Tephritidae; genus Rhagoletis; species Rhagoletis pomonella. The sequence goes on from NW_023458558.1 coordinate 67,169,128, forward strand.
CACCTCCCATAGGCGTGACATTTTTAATCAGCTATAACTTCGAAACCGTGAGTCACATGACTTTGAAATTTGGTGTGTTCACATACATATCTATGATAGATGCTTATAGTAAAGTAGATATACTTTTGTAAAAGAGGCGTGGCACTTCCTATGGGTGTGAAATTTTTAATCAGTCATAACTTCGAAATCATACGTCACATGAGTTTGAAATTTGTTATGAAGGCATATCCATGATAGGCGCTTATAGTAAGGTATATATGAATGAGTTTGTACAAGGGGGCGTGGCACCTCCCATAGGCGTGAAACTTGTTATCTGCAATAACTTCGGAACCGTAAGTCACACGACTTTTAGGTTTGGTGTGAAGACAGATCTATGATAGATGATTAAAGTAAAGTATCCATATATATAATAAGTTTGTAAATGGGGGCGTGGAACATCTTAAAGGCGTAAAATTTTAAACACCTATAACTTAGGAACGATAAGTCACATGACTTCGAAATTTAGTTTGAAGACATAAATAAAGTAGGCGCTTATAGCGATGTAAATATTAGTGAGTTTGCACAAAGTGCCACGGCACATTCCATAGCCGTGCAATCTCACATCTGTGGACCCCTAACTGACATGACTTTGAAATTTGGTGAGAAGATCTATGGTAAATGTATACAAATGAGTTTGTACAAGAGGGTGTGGCGTTTATAGTAAACTGAAAGGGAGTGAGTGTTTGACAGGGTCTTGGAACCTCCAATAGATGGAGTACGTTCAGAGAACCATAACCTTGGACCCATTATAAAAAGACAGCTGAACGGAATGGCCTGTTGTAAACTAATTTATGGTAAACTGAAAATCTTTGTGTTTGTTTACCCCGAACGACGCCGGATACTCTGCATCATAAAATATACTTTTGCAAAAAGTTCTGCCGAAAGATAGCGTTGGAGTCGAGATATTAAAGAATTCGTGTTTATCGTACTACCTGGGTTAACGGGTATTTTTGATAAGAAGTGCTTCAGCAAAAAACGTACCCAAAAAGTAGATGGCGCTGGAATCAAGATATTTATATACCGCTCTACAAAACTTTTTAGATGGCTCAATAAAGCCCCATCCTTTAAGTATGAATACAAAGACGCGCAAATTTTTAAGGCGCCACAGATGTCCTAGACACATCAACGGCTCATGGGTATATCAAGAAGTGGGACGAATTAAAAAGAGCACGATAGGAACATGAATGACCCCGTTTGAGCGGGAAAACTAGTTCTTCCTGTGGAACAGCAGGATTTAACCTTTCAACCGAAGCCAAAGTTTATATTGTGAGGACCAAATATCCCTGAGGAATTTGGCCCACACAAATACCCGCCATCAAAACAACCAGCAACACAAGTCATAGCAACACGAGTCATGGCAACACCCGACAGCATCTTCGGTGCCATGACAACGCAACATCACACAGCAACATGTAGCTGCGCGACCACGCAACATCAAGCACAAAGCCTATTAACAGGCTAACCTAATATTCACGCACGCCGCCAATTTACTGTCAAAAATTTCTCATGCACATACATTTTGTATGCGACCAACCGAAATTGAACGGCGCGCGTATGAAGCTAACTCAATTTCCAATTTTTGTTCTGCGTGACATTTTGATTTGACATTTCGCTCAATGAAATCAAATGCAAACGCACGCAAGCCATTTTCGGGTGACGCAAAACAAAAAATTCTACGGCGTGCGTACCAAAACGCAAGCCGCGGATATTAGGTTAGCCTGTAAAGATAAAACACAGCCGATCAACAGTCAGTGAGGACGAGACTGTGGTCGTGAACAAACGGCTACTGGTAAGAAGTGACTTCATCTGCACCGGCTCGAGTGTCGGGCTTGATTCCACTTCTGCAACAGCTGCTGGTAAGGTGATTTCTTCTGCATCGGCTTGAGTGTCGGGCTGGACGTCACCTTCCCAATGGCAGCGCTACACGCTCTCACCACAGCCTCTCCTGGAACCGCGTACGGGCGACACCCGCAGTTAGCACCGCCGTTAACAGAGGGACGTCGACAGCGCCTATAAGAGCGCTTCTCACCGCCGTCAGCAGAGCGGCGTCACTAGCGCGAATAGAGCGCCACTTATCAACGTCGCCAGAGCGCCGCCCAACGGCGCGAGTAAAACGTTACTCCCAGCACCACCAAAGTACCACTCATCGGTGCGCCTCACGTGCATTGCTGAGAGTGCTACATCTCGACGCAACTAGAACGCTACTCTCCGGCGTCACCGGAGCACTACACATCGGCGTGGCCAGAGCACTACTCTCCGCATTACAAGAGCGCCACATACCGGCGTCACCAGAGCGCTACCCACCAGCGTTGTTAGAACGCCATTCACCGGCACGACTAGAGCGCAACCCACCTTGAAAGAGCGCTACATACCGACGCGGCCAGAACACCGCTTATAGACGCTAGCAGCGCGCCAGTACCAAAGTCACGCCACTACAGCCTAAGGGGCTCTTAACGGAACAAGGAGCCGTTACCCAGTCACTGCAAGTGACGCTACCGAATACGTCAAATTGTTATTTGTTATATGTTCTTTTATAGAAATTAAGAAAAATTAAATAATGAAGCACAACCTACCAGAGCCCCGAAACGGGCATTTGCTAGTTTTTGAATAAAATATAAAATTTGGATTTAAATGATGTTTGTAAGTAATCAGCAAAACTTTCATTAAAAAAAAATAATAACCTGAATGTCGCGTCCGAGTTCATATTTGGGTCACTGTACTATATTTAAATAAAATAAATATCATTGAAATCGGCCCAGTATTTTAAGACTTTTCGTATTAGCAAAAATTCTTTCAATTTTATCTACTTAACACAGTCCGACATGAAAATCTTCTCCGAGATAAGGCTAGCAGTTTCTAATAGATTTTAGGTCGCCAAATATGTTAAAATGGAAGCTTATATTTAAATTTTAATAAAATATGGCGAATAGCGAAATCGGCTAAAAACTGCTAACTTCTTTTTGCAAAACCGCTAACAAATCGGCTGCCGGTTAAATCGAATTTTCTCCGGCTATTTTCTATCGCAACCGGCTAAATCTAGCCGGAAAACGGCTAAAATGGCAACACTGATCACCACAGCGAAGTTCCCGCTGTCAGAATTAGAACTCCTGCCGGCATATCGCACACCGTCTTCAAAAGGGTCACAACTCAAAATTTGGCATTTTTGAAATTGTGCGCTAAAAATGTACACAGAGTTTTTACTTACCTTTCAGCAAAAGCTGGACCAAATTATTGTTATAATTTGTTAAAAAAAAACTGTGTTACGAAATAGGTAGTTCTTCGCATTTTCTGACAAACGTATTATTTTGAGTTGTGACTCTTTTGAAGATGGTTTGCGATATGAAATTGAAGACAGCCAAAGCGAAATGCGAAGTTTTCTCGGTGGCGCACATAGGGGTATTTGACTGATTTAGGCGGCCAAAATTATTTGTATGAAAATGTTATCTCAAGATGTTTAGAAACGACGTGTTACAATATTTAAAACTGTAAATGTTTAAAATCGAGTAAATAGAGTGGGAGTATGTCCAACTATTCGACCAAAACAAGGAAAACAAAGTTGCTTGAAGTATGACATCGATAGATTCCATGGTATCGAGGTCCGATTGTGGAAACATTGATACCTATGTATTCATATCACCGCGGAGAAAGTTTATATCATGGAACGTAGATAACAAGAAGGACAACTCGTTATAATTGTAGCGAAAGTGCGCAACAGGGGCGTGCCTTCTATTTTGCCCTAGTGCGTTTTTTTGATTGGATGAAAAGAGAAGGCACGTCCCTGTTGCGCACTTTCGCCACAATTATAACGAGTTGTCCCTTCTTGTTATCTACGTTCTTTGGTTGGATCATGCCATCGCCCAGCAGAGCGATAGAAATAAATCTATTGCCTCCAAACGCCGAATAGAGGGGTATTTGGCCGATTTAGGCGGCCAAAAGTCGAATTTCATGGCCTACTAAAGTTTTCATGTCTTGGCCAAAGTAGTTTTCAAAAAAATAGTTAAAATGAATGTCTAAGCGAAATTAGAGGTTAAGACATATATAATAAAATTTCATGGGAAATATTTTCGTAGAACATTTTAACCTATTAGCTCCCGCCTAAAAGGGTAATTTTGATCCTTACTTCAATAAATCCCGCAAAAGCAAATTTGGAAGGGCATTAGAGAACTGGTGTACACTAGAAAATTATACTCCGGAAAATTTTACTAGGGGTCTTCTCAGGCAAAAGCTTCGTGCTACCAACGTAAAAGCCTCTACAAATTTAAAATAAAAAATCAACAAAAAAAGTACTTTTTATAATTTTTTTTTTAATTTAAGAACAACAGTTCTTTCTTGGCACAGATTTTTTGTCTCGATGCATCAGATCGAAAAACATGTATTTTTTGCTTGCATCCCTAAGACAAATGGAGTGCCACACACAGTGATGGCAAATTTAGTCGGAAACAAGAAAGTTGAAGAAATGATTTTTTTGGAAATATATATGAAATTCGACTTTTTCTAGAAAAATTCGATTTTATGCGAATTTTAGCAACACAAAGTTCGATTTCAAAAATTCGCCATTTTGGAGCTAAAATTCGAATATCGAAGCTTCGAATATTGAATTTACCCATCCCTAGTGCTTGGGGTTGACTTTCCTTTATGGCCGTTCGTTAAAGGGGCGGCAGGCGAAAGGTAAGTAGGCGCGGCACCTTTAACCCACCTTTTTGGAGAGAAAATAAACCGCCATTGACAAAAATGCAACCCCCGACCATCTAGGTCCCCTATGGTTCTCTAGGGATTCTTTAGAAAAATTGCCAAAATCACAATTTTCATTTGCGTTTATTCGCTTGAAAAATGTTAAATATTCATTTGCACAATACATTTTTATATACAAGACATTTTTATGAAACACCCAGTGACCAAAATAGACATCACTGGGGCGGCAGCCCCAGGTTTACCACACAAAGAGGGAATTTTAGTTACCTCATCCTTTCCCAAGGTTACATCACACCGAAAGGAGAATTCTAAATAGTAAGGGTAATAATCCTTGAGCGCGGCCGAAGGCCGCCTACGCAGAAAGGAATTCTACGCAAAAATACTGTAGACGCAAGTAAAAATTTCGATTTTTGGCCATTTTTCTAAGGTCCGTAGGGAACCATAGGGGGCCTAGGTGCTCGGGGGTTGCATTTTTGTCATGCCCTCTCCAAAAAGATCGGTTGGTGGTGCCACGAACCTTCGCCCACCGCACCTTTAACGAACGGCCATAATGGATGGTTTCCCCTGTGCTTGTGATGTAAACAAATGCTCAGCTGATGAACCGCTTCCACGAATTTTTTTCTCAAAACCAGTTACAAATAAATCGTCGCGTTCTTGCGCGATCTTGTATTTTTGGTACGTGCAACTTGTACACGTTTTTTGTATAGCGAACACTCTTAAAGCAAGCGAACGAACAATTTCTATGAAACAATCTGCACGTACAAGACTAGCGCTCAAATGAAAAAATAATATTAGCCAGTCTGGCAGCGCCCAAAAATTGTAAATCAAAATAAAACACAGCTGATTTGCGGGAAGAGTTTATTAATTTTATTTTGATCAAATTATACACAAACGACTAACAAAACACCTATAAACAATTTATTTTTAGAAAACTAAGTAATATTTACATAGCATTTGCATTCGAATGCTCTTGCCGAGTGGCTAGTGTTGAAATTATTAAGAAGGGAATGTTTTTTGGCGCGCTCGAGTCTCTCCGGATGCACGCCGCTCCACTTGTCTGCACACGCGATATTGCAAGCGTCACCGTCACAGCGCCGAGCACCTTGGTGGAATTGTCCTAAAGGCAGGTGTTGTATACGTCATAAATTGAAATATAAACAAAAGTTTTGATAATACGTACATACATACATCACGTTCTATTTGTGATTTTTAATGTAATTTTTACAGAACTACTGCAGAAAAGCATGTGGGGCTAGAAGCATCTGCAGGGGGCGCATTCGGGCACGACATCGCTTGTTGGCTGTGAGCAGCGACAACTTGCCCGACAGTAGGCTCTGCTGTCTTTTGCCAATTACTAATTGTCTTTGCATTAGAGGAAATGTTTGCTGTCGCTGCGTCCGTGGCAGCTGTTGCATACGCATTAATGTTTTGTCTTGCCAGCAACCAAGCGAACATTCGGCAAATTTTGTTACAATAGAATTTAATTTAATTGAAGTCAAGTGCCATAATTAATGAGTTATTTCAAAATCAAAACAAAACGCAAACGTCGACGCAGACAACGGCAAGTAGGTCCCATGCAATGCGACGCTCACCAGAAAATATCTTCTATGGGCAATAGAGCGCACCAAGCACGCTTTAAAATTAGTTGGGCCGCACAGAAGTGTGCCACACGTTAACGCATTTAGATGTTCTCAGCGGTACGTAAAATATGTACATAGTATATCGTTTTATTGTTTTTTTTTATTATAAAAGGCTTTTTGAAAGATTGACCTTTATTGGATGTACCAATACGTATAACTAGTAAAATATGTACGGGCATTTGTAGTACTATTTAGAGTGAAGTTCTAATTCTGTGTACAGCACAATCTAAAACGCAATAAAAGGCGCTGGAGGACCAGTAATACTGTACTCGTGTGTTAACTAATTAGAAGTTGTAAAATTTTTGTGTGCCAACTAATTTATTAACTTAAAAATGCTCTTACATAATTTTTTTACATACAGTTTGTATCCGAGCTAAATTCCTCGTCAGTGAATGTGTATGAGAATTTATGAACGTGGACGATTATTTAAATACAATGTGTTTGATAAATGCGTGCCAATAAAAAATGCGCTTAAAGGCAAACCTAATGACAAAAATATAGGGAATCTAAAATTTTTTCAATCATTCTACGTCACATAACAGCACCAAACTAACTCATTATGTTAAATCGCTTATGCTTATAAATATTCCCCAGCATATGGCAAAAAATTGGTCACCACCCCAAGGCAGAATTCAACAACAAAGGAACAATACAATCTGCTCGCCAATCACTACGCCACGTATATTTGCCAATGCATATGAGCATAATAGAATCATATAAAGGCCCGTCACCGAGTTAAAAATTTAAATTAAAAATAAGTTATTTGAAACGTTTAACACTTCACCTCTGCATACGCCAACAAAACGCAGCAAACAAGCGAAATCGTGAAAAAGCGAGAGATTATTTTAAGGGTCGAAAAAGTCTAAAAAAAATCACTTTGTTGTTGCCTTTATTATTAGCTAAACTTTGATGAGTTTGTCATCGGCAGAAAGCGACTAAAGGACAAAATCAAGACAACGACGTAGAGAGCCAACTATCAGCAGCTGCCGACAAACATCGCGTCTTGTGACGCTTTCAGTGGTGATGGCGCGTAGACAATATAAACAAATATTAATATTGTAAACGAAAATTCATAGACAAGAAGACGTAGGGAGACACAGATTTGCAATTTGTTGCAGAAATTTTCGTTTGCTTCCGCTATGAGTTTGCCTTTTCTCATACCTATAATTTTGAACTCCGGCCAGCCACTTAAATACATTTTTAAATAAATGCGAGAGGAATAAGAAAAGGCGTTTAAAGAGAATCGCTATTCGGGATATTTTGATGAAAGGCGAGTATTTAATGATTATTGGTCACATATTGCGTATAAGTAACATTTAATGGATCACTACTAGCACTGGTTTAGAGCAAAAATGTTCAATGGATGACACTATCCAATTTCTATGTAGAATTGCTCGCTGATTCCGAAAATCGATTTATTTTTTTCCATAGATACGTTGTCGAGATACTTGCAATTTGCCGTTATTCAGTTTAAACCAAAAATTATTTTCACTTAATCACGTATGTATATCTTACGAACCAATTTAACAATCTTAAAATGAGATACGTCAAATCAAGGCTAATAAAATCCTCCATAAATATAAAACATTTATACATCACTTTACGATAGGACTGATATTTTCTGACAAATTAATTAATCATTCCACTTTTTTTAATTTTTTAGTAAAAAAATTTGAAAAAATCAAAATTTAGCAGAAGAAAAATTTAAAAAATAACTGGTTCTGCGACAAATTTTTGCGTTTGTGCTAAAGCCTGTTCTGTTACAAAAAAAAATCAAGTTACTAAGGAAGAAAAGCAATAGATACATAAAGAAGTAATGAGCGGTCAAAAGAAAATACACTCCGATTTTTTGTATGAACAATTAGCAGGAATGAAAGTTACTCATACGCCACGTACACCCGAAACAGGCTTTAGCACAAATGCAAAAATCTGGCACTGGACCTGTTATTTCTTAAATTTTAGTTCTGTTAAAGTTTGTTTTTTTTTCATGTTTTTATTAAAAAATAAAAACAAAACTGGAATGATTACTTAATTTGTCAGTAACTATCAGTCCTATCAGAAAGTGAAGTACATATATATAGATTATGGAGAATTTTATTAGCATTTATTTGACTTATCTCATTTTAAAGATTGATATATTGGTTCGTAAGATATACGTGAGTAGGTGGAACCATTTTTCGTTTTAAGCTGAATAACGGTAAATTGGAAATATCTCGAAAACGCATCCATAGAAAAAATTACTCGACTTTCGGAAAGACCGAGCAATTCTACATAGAAATTGGATAGTGGCGTCTGGAGAACAAAAACCAAACTAAAATTAGTGATCCAGTCTAATTTTTGCTAAAATAAGTGGCGTATGGTTTTCAATTATTTTCTGACAGATTACCACCACTTTTAACTCTGCAACAATAACATAAACGTTACAATGGCTGCAAACAAACGCACTGTGGGCATAGTTGTCGCTCTGGTGAGTCTCGTGTGTCTAGTTGCTGGCGCCAATTTCTACTTCATGTACTATTTAAACGCAGAAGAAGTTCCTCATGTAAGCAGCACACGCGCTTTGGAGAATATGATACGCCAAAAGATACGCGAACTGCATCCAGCATATTTGAATCGGAATCCACGACTTTTTATGTATCGAAATAAATTATTGAAAAACTATAAACCGGCCCCATATGAAAATGCATCTGTCCTCTGGGATATTGCGAACTGGGTATATATACATACATACATACATACATATGTATAATTAAAATTCACATAATTTATTTATTGTCTCATTTATGTCTTAAGTGGCCACAAGAAAATGAAATCTATCCACTCTACGACCCATCTATGGCTCAACTATTGCAGACATTGCGCCTCGAACCCTTCACTAAAGTAACTAATTTGGCGAGAGGCACACAACTGAAATTGCTGGTGCGTTTAGCTAATAAGCAAAAAATTATCTTTAAACCGCAGTGGTATGAACGTGATGCAGTAATCGATGGCCCCGTATATGCTGGAAAAGATCGGCATACAGCGGAAGTGTATGCCTTTTACTTAGGCGCTGTATTGGACTTGAGGTGGACACCCATAGTTGTAGGAAGAGTGATTAATTTGAAGACAGATCTATATGACAAGGGTGATAACGAACTTAAAAATTCAATGACAATCACAGAAGGGGAAAATGGTACCGAACATTATTGTCTTTTTGGAAAATGTCACTATTGCAATGAAGAGGAAACGGTGTGCGGCGATGAGAATAATAACATAGAGGGCGTGCTAATATATATTATACCGGGCTCATTGTCTAAGCGTCGATCGCCATGGCAGCGAACGTACAAAGACGATAAACGCGCACCTTGGGAAGATGACATGACCTATTGCAAGTAAGTGGAAAGCGGAAAGAAATAAAGTGTATTTAATGTGTTTTTTTTTAATAAACACATAATATAATCTTGATAAAATCAGATCACTGAAGGACAAAATGGAAACTATTCGGTTATTAGACCTTATCGATGCGGCAATATTTGATTATCTAATACAAAACGGCGATCGCCATCACTACGAGACGCGGGAAGAACGTTTAGTGCTCATAGACAATGGTAAAGCGTTTGGAAATCCAAACAAAGACCACCTGGATATTTTAGCACCACTGTATCAGTGCTGTCTGTAAGTACACTTTTTCCCTCATGTATGTAAATCACTGCATTTAATAATTGAATTTTAATAGAATTCGGAAATCAACGTGGGATCGACTGCAAGTGTTTTCCGGTGGCGTGCTCACTGAGCTCATTGATCGTCTTTCCAAGCATGATGCGCTCTTTCCGCTGATTACAGATAAGCATAAACGTGGCGTGGAACGCAGACTTTTAGTGGTTTATGCAGTCGTCGAATATTGTATGGACAGAGAAGGTGATAAAATGTTTAAACAGCTATAATTAAACTTAAATTAATGAAAATGGAAAAAATAATAGTAATTTATGTACATATGTGTTAAATACAAAATTCAGAACCTATTTTTTGCGTAGATGCATAGAACTGTAGATATTTAAGTCTAAGGAAATATTGTATTTTACCGCAAAGAAAATATTTTCACACTTCACTCTAGTATAGTTTTATAAAATATAATAAAAAATATTGTAAATTATAAAAGAAATTTCACAAATCGTTTTACGTCCAAGAATTCTAGCGCAGATAGTTAACTAGGGGAAAGTGCTACGCAGTCCTAATAGTCAGATGGCTACTTTTTACCTCTTACATTGCTGAATGTAAATAATTTATTAAACTTTTTGTTATTTGCCTTATTTGAATTGCTCTGAAAATAAAAGCAAGTATTAAATAATAGCTAAAAACATTGTAGTCATAAAATACAACTTACTTTTCCATGAAACTGTGGTTTTAATTCCATTCCCTTAGCACGTTGTGCTCCTCCTTGAAATTTTTTAAAGTCTACATTTTTGTAGTCAAAACTTTTAACGACGTCTATGGGCTTATTAGAAGATTGATTACTGTTTTGTCGGTTTTTCATATTTTTATTCTTAAACTTCTTTTTGCCAATCTGTGGATTCTGTGGCACTCTTTGCTGTGTATAGGCTTGCGACGTAGATGGCATCTCTTCGGGTGCACTATCCGAGTCATCACTAATTGTTTGCACAGAGTTGTAAGATTCATTAGCAGTGTTTGAGGCAGCAGACTGTTTTGTTTTTGTATCGGCAGTGCTGATTTCTGTGTTTTTTGCCGCATGTTTATTAGCTTGTAATTCTCGTTTAGTGGGTGGCAAATTAACAAACTTTAGTTTATCATCGATAGGCGTTACAGTTTTGAAGCGTTTCGCCTTGGGCTCCTCTGGATCCATCGCCTTACTCTTTTTCGCAATTGCCTCCTCATGTGTACGTTTTAGTATTTCTTTTATTGGCAAACTGTACTCATCATCAGCAGATTCTACTTTAATTTCCATCTAATAGGACAAAAATCTTGTATCAAAATAACCACCAAACACTGGTGCAATTAGTTCCTTACCTCCGTTTTGGCAAGTAGTGGATTTGCAGCCGGGCATAGCTGACGTTTTTTGTTCTCAGCTTCAATGCGTGCAGCTTCTTCTGCCTTTTCTTTCTCGACCAACGGTAACACGGCCAAATAGCGCTGATACGGACTAACAAACTTAATATTACTATACAGTTGTTTTTGTTTTCTTTGGTCTTCATCCTGAAAATTTAAAAAATAGTTTCAGAAATATTGCAATACAAGTAGTTACGCACATATAAGCTTACTTCATCTGAAGGCTCCGGTGTTTCATAAATGCTTAGAACAGGTTTTGCCAATCTTACGTTAACCTCAGCAGGCGACGGCAGTATGGGGTTGTTGCGGAAACTAAGCAACGTTGGTAGATCATCGCGAAACTCTTCGTTATGGGAAAGGTCGTGTGGACAATACAACTTGCTGTTGTAATCCTTGGAATTAGTGCTTACAACGCGATGTATCGTTTCTGTCTCAAACACGGGCTGCAATTGAGAAGTATGTATAGATAAAACAGACGAAAACAAAAATCCTGCTACTTACTTTTACCAGTGGCTGTTCCCTCGCCCGCAGCACTATTTGATGCAGCACGTGTAGATTTTGCCGAACCAAAGGCGGTATGGGATTGCAGCACGCAAGTATACCCTGCATTTCACGGGGCAAACTTTCGGAAATTTGCAAAATCATGTGATTAGGTAAGACATAACCATAGCTCTCATCTTCTTGTCGAGCAACTGAATCACGCCATTGAAATACTTCACGCAATGCATAAAGTTGGCGATTGTCGAAAATACGTTTCGACTTTCGATAAATATCCATGTGCGAATCGGCTGTCACATGTGGCTTAACATAGCGTTTCTTGCAAATTTCGGTGCTGCGTTGGTAAATGTTTTGTAGCAAATTTGTTTGCCGACTTCCGGCTTCGAGCAAATCATTGGTTATACGGTCGAAAATATAAATAAGATAGTGTGTGTCTTGGCGGGCATACGATACCAACTCTTTTGGTAGTGGGCGAATGCGCCAATCGGCTAATTGAAATGTTTTATCAACCTCAATGTCACAATAATGTTTGAGTAAGTATGATAAGGATAAGCGGGCATAATTTAGTGCCTTTGCTCCTTGATGTGTGTCGAACATGTTCACTACGTACAATGAAAGATCTCGCTGTAGCCACTCAATGTCCATATCAGCGCCATGAAATATCTTAACTATTTTTGGATCCGTCAACACAATATTGAGTATGTGCATTTCATCACGCAACTCTAAAGCATCAAATAGATAATCTTTTTCACGTGTTGAGATTTGCACAAGGCAAGTGAATCCCTGAAATGTACGATATGAGTGGTGTTCCACATCAATGGCTATTTCACGGTGCTGACGTAACTCTTTTACGGCTGTATTCAATTTGGGAATTGTGTCTACATATAAGAGCTCAGTTTCGTCCATTTTTGCTGGCACTACAGGGTTGGAGGGCTTCAACTGAGATGCGGGTATTTGCAATTTCATTAGCTCAAATTCATACGGATGTAAGTAACTACAAACAAATAAGTACCTATATGTATCTGCATAAAACTGCTTTTAATATCACTTACCTGATTATATTTCCATGTTCATCATATTCTGGTAGCACTGCCAAGGGTTTTAATGAATTTGGTTTATCCTTTATTCTGGGAATGAAAGGTGTCAGTGCACTGTTGTCCACGGCAACTTTAAATTTCAATTGTGGTCGCGCAATATTTTTTGCGGTAATCAAGCGTGCTGCTAAGGGAGATGTTTCATTTTTCTTTAAATTCCAACTACCAGCGCCAGACCCAGAAACAGGTTTACCAGATGCTACATTTAAATG
>NW_023458558.1:67182445-67185772 GCF_013731165.1 Rhagoletis pomonella
TATTGTCTTCCCATAGAGTTTTGCTTCACATCGATATTCGTGCTCTTCTATACTCATGCGTTATTTTCTAAGTGTTGCGAATAAAACTTCGCACTTAAATTTAAGCCATCCATAACAAAAATGTATTAAGTCCCTGCTCCGTCCTTCTTTGGAAGAAACACAGTAACCCAAATATAAAATGGGACGTAAGATTTTAGCAAGTGTTAGCTATTTTTATTTAGTTTATTTAATGTTTATTGTTTATGATTACTCAACAAATAACATATAGGTACCAATTTCAGACTTTGTGCAAAAATTTCACCAACTTTTAACTTTTTAATCAGCATATTTACAAAATGGTATGTATGCATTTTTGTAGTGCATTAAAATTTACTATAATATGGTGAAAATTTTTAGTAGCTAGGACTTGCCGTTGATGTTTGTAATTTTTTTATGACGGTGTTACGAATTTTTTCCATAAAAAGTATGTTCTAAAATTTTTTATATGGAGAAAAATGCGGAACACCGTCAACAAAAATTTTTCTATAATCAACGGTAAGTGCCAGCTACCTTAAATTTGTACTTTAGTATACTAAAATTTTAAATTAAAAAAGTTCAGATTTTTCATAATCTATATCTAAATATATCTATTCTATATACTATAATAAAACTGTAAATTGTGTGTCTGTTTGAACTCACTAATCTCCGGAACTACTGAATGGATTTTCATGGGGCTTTAACTGGTGTATAGAGAGTGACCTCGGACGTAACCTAGGGTATAAAAAATGGGTTCTGATAAGGGAGCGTGGCACCTTCCATAGGCGTGACATTTTTAATCAGCTATAACTTCGAAACCGTGAGTCACATGACTTTGAAATTTGGTGTGTTCACATACATATCTATGATAGATGCTTATAGTAAATTAGATATACTTTTGTAAAAGAGGCGTGGCACTTCCTATGGGTGTGAAATTTTTAATCAGCCATAACTTCGAAATCATACGTCACATGAGTTTGAAATTTGTTATGAAGACATATCCATGACAGGCGCTTGTAGTAAGGTATATATGAATGAGTTTGTACAAGGGGGCGTGGCACCTCCCACAGGCGTGAAACTTGTAATCTGCAATAACTTCGGAACCGTAAGTCACACGACTTTTAAGTTTGGTGTGAAGACAGATCTATGATAGATGTTTAAAGTAAAGTATTCATATATATAATAAGTTTGTAAAAGGGGGCGTGGAACATCTTAAAGGCGTAAAATTTTAATCACCTATAACTTAGGAACGATAAGTCACATGACTTCGAAATTTAGTTTGAAGGCATAAATAAAGTAGGCGCTTATAGCGATGTAAATATTAGTGAGTTTGCACAAAGTGCCACGGCACATTCCATAACCGTGAAATCTCACATCTGTGGACGCCTAACTCACATGACTTTGAAATTTGGTGAGAAGATCTATGGTATATGTATACAAATGAGTTTGTACAAGAGGGTGTGGCGTTTATAGTAAACTGAAAGGGAGTGAGTGTTTGACAGGGTCTTGGAACCTCCAATAGATGGAGTACGTTCAGAGAACCATAACCTTGGACCCATTACAAAAAGACAGCTGAACGGAATGGCCTGTTGTAAACTAATTTATGGTAAACTGAAAATCTTTCTGTTTTATATTATTATTTGTTTACCCCGAACGACGCCGGATACTCTGCATCATAAAATATACTTTTGCAAAAAGTTCTGCCGAAAGATAGCGTTGGAGTCGAGATATTAAAGAATTCGTGTTTATCGTACTACCTGGGTTAACGGGTATTTTTTGATAAGAAGTGCTTCAGCAAAAAACTTACCCAAAAAGTAGATGGCGCTGGAATCAAGATATTTATATACCGCTCTACAAAACTTTTTAGATGGCTCAATAAAGCCCCATCCTTTAAGTATGAATACAAAGACGCGCAAAATTTTTAAGGCGCCACAGATGTCCTAGACACATCAACGGGCCATGGGTATATCAAGAAGTGGGGCGAATTAAAAAGAGCACGATAGAAACATGAATGACCCCGTTTGAGCGGGAAAACTAGTTCTTCCTGTGGAACAGCAGGATTTAATCTTTCAACCGAAGCCAATGTTTATATTGTGAGGACCAAATATCCCTGAGGAATTTGGCCCACACAAATACCCGCCATCAAAACTACCAGCAACACAAGTCATAGCAACACGAGCCATGGCAACACCCGACAGCATCTTCGGTGCCATGACAACGCAACATCACACAGCAACATGTAGCTGCGCGACCACGCAACATCAAGCGCAAAGCCTATTAAAGATAAAACACAGCCGATCAACAGTCAGTGAGGACGAGACTGTGGTCGTGAACAAACGGCTACTGGTAAGAAGTGACTTCATCTGCACCGGCTCGAGTGTCGGGCTTGATTCCACTTCTGCAACAGCTGCTGGTAAGGTGATTTCTTCTGCATCGGCTTGAGTGTCGAGCTGGACGTCACCTTCCCAATGGCAGCGCTACACGCTATCACCACAGCCTCTCCTGGAACCGCGTACGGGCGACACCCGCAGTTAGCACCGCCGTTAACAGAGGGACGTCGACAGCGCCTACAAGAGCGCTTCTCACCGCCGTCAGCAGAGCGGCGTCATTAGCGCGAATAGAGCGCCACTTATCAACGTCGCCAGAGCGCCGCCCAACGGCGCGAGTAAAACGTTACTCCCAGCATCACCAAAGTACCACTCATCGGTGCGCCTCACCTGCATTGCTGAGAGTGCTACATCTCGACGCAACTAGAACGCTACTCTCCGGAGCACTACACATCGGCGTGGCCAGAGCACTACTCTCCGCATTACAAGAGCGCTACATACCGGCTTCACCAGAGCGCTACCCACCAGCGTTGTTAGAACGCCATTCACCGGCACGACTAGAGCGCAACCCACCTTGCAAGAGCGCTACATACCGACGCGGCCAGAACAGAGAACATATAAGAACGAGAAGGTACAAACTACTCAGTGGATATCGTGTAGTATGGAATTTAACATTTTTGTAATGTCATAGTATGGAATTTAACAGAGGCATTTGGAACGCAAATAATTCTGTTAAATTCCGAGGTAGAAATAGAAAAAATAATGTTTAGCAACAGAAAATATGTGTTTTGCCAGCAACATCTTGCAACATGTGTGTATAAAGAAGTTGCATGCTTATAAAAACCAAAAACCTGCCAAACCTTTGTTTTAAAATGGCTTTTTTCATGTTTAATTTATTTTAATATGATTAATAAATGACTAAAATTATAAATAAATGTATTGCCTTGTACAAAGTTGATATTCTGGTGATTTTTTGTTTGTTTTA
>NW_023458558.1:67185872-67190388 GCF_013731165.1 Rhagoletis pomonella
CGCAAAAGTTCGCACGTTTTCTACAAAGCGAATTATATGAATTCGCCAGTTTTTTGACAGCAAAACAAGCGAAAAGATAATGTGCAGAGTTGCATGCAAGGCGAATTGCCTTGATTGCATGCCATTCAGGGCGACATCTACAGGAAAGGCAACAAACTAGAGCGGGGTAATTGATTAAAAGCTTGATTCTGTTTTAACCACTGTGCCTCAAGCACTATGAGTAAATTCGAATTAACGCAGGAGAAAAAAATTGCTATTGGGATATTCACAACGGTGTCGTACAGTTATATGTCGTAAATTTATACGGCCAAAAATATATTAAGGTGATTCATCAAACCTTATAAATGCATTTATGTATAAACTTATAATTGTGTAAACCTTATAAATTAACTGTCAAATTTTGTATGAAAACTCGTTTACATATTTCGGATAAATTTCTCCAGCGATTTCACTGAATAAACTTGATAAACTGAAGCCAATGCAACTCTTTCGCAACTCTGGATCGGCAATAATCGGGATCCGCATAAAAATTTTGCACGAAAATTCACCAAAAATGATATGATCCTGATAGAGATTTGGTTCAATTTATTATCCGTTCTGTTTGTTTTGATTCACTTATAATTTCACAGCAGTTTGGTAGCAGTGACAAATGAATTCATACACAAACAGATATCATGCCATTGTTTCTTTTAACTTGCTTCAAATAAATCGCCTTTATGTTAAATATTTATTTAAATTAATATTATATCCTCTAAATAAAAATTTTTCCCATTTAGTGAGGTCATTTCTAAAATTTCTTAATCCTCGTGCTAGTAGTATAAAATTACCAATACTGAGCTGTATAACCAATGAAAATACGACTATTGTCGCAAGTGTAAACGAAATCCGAGTATGGGGCATTCATGCAACCGAGTGCTTAAATTTTGATAAAGTTATCGGTTTACATAAATACCACATTTATTTATTTGCCCACATGAGAAAACGGGACAGAGTTAAAACAGAAATATAAGAGACGTTAAGACACATTTAGTTGAAAATGGAGACGTGGGGTTAAGGGCAGGTGAAAAATCTGATGGAAACTTTGTGTACATGTGATGTTTAACCTCCTTCTACAATATACGTTTTGGCATGATAAAAAAAATAGGAAGGTGGGTTGTGCTACACACAATGGACGAGGTAAGAATGAAACGTAACAAGCCATATAAGATAAATAATAAACAAGTTTGTGCAATTATTTACCAAGGTGCGTTCAAAAAGGAATGCGGATAAGCAATTTATCCCTTTATCACTTTAGATGAAGACCCCTAATAAAATTCATTGCCATGGCATACCCTGGATCTTTCAATTTTGTTTCTATTAAATCCACAGCGCAATAGGACTGCAGAAGTAGACAACTTACGATGTCGATGCAATTTTTTAACATTGCATTCATAAATCCGTTTCTCTTTGCTCATTGCGTTATTAAAAGCTCTTTCTTAATTTTAAATTAAATATTTTACAAATCTTATTTTTTATATTTCCACAGCACTTTAAATTTTGTGCGTCTGCTCGGTTTGCGACTTTCTTTTTTCTGTTGATGAGCGCATTTGTACCTCTTCAGTACCAAATAATTTATAATACGGTTTTACTTTATACACACACGGATCTCTATGTTCTCTACAGATCCGTATGTACTATTTAAATTTAAAGAAATAAAAAAACTTTAAAGATTTAGTTATTGGGGTAATTTATGTCGCTCTCAATAAATTTTCGCAATTATCTTATCAACCGTTATGTTAAATTACGGAGCTCTTACGATTTTTTGCGGGTTAACTATTTGAAAACAAGGTTGGTCTACTTTTTCCCAAAAGTTTAACCCATCAACTCGAACCAGAACGGGCCTTTTTGACCACTGTTGAAAAAAATGGCTTATAGATGGTTAAAATTTCTACTAAAATATGAAGCGCCAAATTTTTCTAAGGAGAACCCGAATGTAATGAAAAATAATACTACTGTTTACCATAAAGAGGGAACTTTAACCCTGCGTAGAAAACATTGCGATGCGAGGGAGCAAAACCTTCTTGGGGTTTGACCACCATTAAGGAATGCTAACGTAATTTTCACACAGCCACCTAGTACTTGTATACGTATGTGGGACCCCAGAATAAAATAACTTACGAATGTAAATCTTAGCAAAAAATGTGTTTGTTTAAAATATTTAAAAAAATGCATAGAAAAATCAACTTGTCTTTGTTTTATCTCCAATAATTGAGGAGTTAGATGCAAAGAGGCCGCTTCTATTATAACTGCTTTCTGAGATATTGGCGTTGAAGTTTTTGATGTGTTACAACTTTCTTGTTGTTGTAGTAGGTGTATAAAAAAGTAGTATTGCTGTAGTATTGAAAAGAATTATTTACTGCGGAAAAAAATCGTTAGATTGACAGTATTCGACCCTAATTTAACTGTAATAAACGCTTTCGTCGAAAAATATGTTACCTATGTTTTTTCTGAGTTACGCTATTTTTGGAAAAATAAATTATGCAAAAAAAAACCAATTTAAAAATGTAATTTTCATTTCGTAAAATTGTGTTTTATACAAGTAGTGTTTAGTTCCTTCAAACGATGTATTCAATGTACATACATCATGAAAATTTTGTACAAAATTCCTTTGGTGCCGAACACCGCCGTCGCCGCCGCCGCGCCGATATTTTCGTAACTCGGCGGCGGCGCGTGGGGAATGACGAAAAACGGCGGCGGCGGCGGCGTGGCTCGGCGGCGTATACCTCTACAAGGAAATATCCAAAAATGGAGAACGCCATTTTTAAGATATTGATTAGTTTAATATGACTGCGTCACCAACTAAATTTTTACTAAATCATGGAAAAAGTTGTGGTCCCTCTCTCGGAAACTAAAGTAGATATCTAAAAACTGATAACACCAATCGAAAGACTTTATTTCAAAATTTATAACTGCATCTAGAACTAAAAATCGTCAAAATGGCGCTTACGACAATCTTTACCAAGGCGACGATATGTCCCAGTAGAAATTTTATGCATACGACATCGTTGTTAGTGGCATGAGCTTGCTGCTGTGTATACATGCCAGTATAAATGAACCTTCATTTCCATTTAACACGCGTGGTTTCTCAGAGCGTATACGTACTCTAACCATACACTTGTACTACTGCTGTATGCATATGGCTGTATTAATGTTTCAAACATACAAAAATGCATATGTAAATGCTACTTTTCTGATACATTTTAATATACGGAGACCTACAAAAAAGTAGCATTTACATATGTAAATGCATATCTTGTAGAAGCCCGTTAGTGTTTAATATAGTATCGCACAACATGTCCGTTCACTAAAATATTACAAAAATTCCACTTAAAATTTATCAAGAAATGTACTTAAAACAACAACACCGTACGTTCGCTTGCAGTTCGCTATAATTTGAATTTATTTGTGGAAATTCATGACTACGCATGAATTGTTCACACTAACTCACTCATATAGTAAGTATTCTTCATGAATGCATACAACCGATTTCTACTGGGGTGTTAGTTTTCGTTGTGAATGTGTTGGAGTTGCTGTCAATCGCGTCTTGTAGGCAGTGTTGCCAGAAGTAGGATTTATCTTCAAAATGAAGATATATTTCATAAATAATCTGAAAAATCTTCACACGAAGATAATTAGAACAAAATAAAACTCCATACAAAAAATCTTCACAGTGAAGATATTAGGCAGCACTTGAAGATTTTTTTTTAATAGTTGGCAACAAACTTTTCGTTTTCGTCGTCTGCACAGGAGAACAGCTGGAACACTTAACAGTGCCCTCTGTATACATTGTGGTTTTTGGTAGTTGGCTCTGGTATGTAGTTGGAAAAAACTTTTCGTTTATGTCATCAATTTACCTTGCAGGACAGGTAGATATTAGATTTGTTCCACAAGCTACTCGAAGTCACTTCGAGTTACACATACGCGTTCCACAAGTAAGTTTTTGAGTTTGTTTGATATACGCTGACAGTTTGAACTCTGCTCGAGTTTTTCTGCAAATGGCTTGTGGAACAAGCGTATTAACTTTGATTTTTATGTATATATTTTTGACTTAATTTTGCCTGTCAAAATCCGTGCTCAAACTCGGCGTTGTGAGTTTCCACAAGAGCAAAATTATGGAGCGATATTTGTTAAAACAAAAAGATAAGTAGTTTTGGTTTCTAAATTTAAATTAACCTTTCTATAAGTAAATGCGCAGATCCGCAGAGGGTTTTTTGGTACGGTATGAGTGCCATGATATTTAAATCTATATCATGAGAACAAAGATTTATTAAAATGCTTTAAAAGTACAATTTAGATGACTTACATAAATTAAAACATATACATTTTTATATATGTCGCAACTGTATATTTTTACAGTTCTCTGCATCTTTTTTTGTTATCTTATCTTACTAATATTATAAATGTGAAAGTTTGTATGTTTGGATGTTTGGTAGAGGTGGGTAACTCAACTCAGAGTTGAGTTATTGAGTTGATTCCT
>NW_023458558.1:67190488-67193157 GCF_013731165.1 Rhagoletis pomonella
AAAAAACTTTTTGTTTATGTCATCAATTTACCTTGCAGGACAGATAGATATTAGGTTTGTTCCACAAGCTACTCGAAGTCACTTCGAGTTACACATACGCGTTCCACAAGTAAGTTTTTGAGTTTGTTTGATATACGCTGACAGTTTGAACTCTGCTCGAGTTTTTCTGCAAATGGCTTGTGGAACAAACCTATTAACTTTGATTTTTATGTATATATTTTTGACTTAATTTTGCCTGTCAAAATCCGTGCTCAAACTCGGCGTTGTGAGTTTCTACAAGAGCAAAATTATGAAGCGATATTTGTTAAAACAAGAAGGTAAGTAGTTTTGGTTTCTAAATTTAAATTAACCTTTCTATAATTAACCTTTTAGAATTGTTATAATCATCATCCGATAGCGAGGATAAATGCGCAGATCCGAAGAGAGTTTTTTGGTACGGTATGAGTGCCATGATATTTAAATCTATATCATGAGAACAAAGATTTATTAAAATGCTTTAAAAGTACAATTTAGATGACTTACATAAATTACAACGTATACATTTTTATATATGTCGCAACTGTATATTTTTACAGTTCTCTGCATCTTTTTTTGTTATCTTACTACTTTATAATAAATGTGAAAGTTTGTATGTTTGGATGTTTGGGAAATCATCACGCGGAAACGACTGAACGGATTTGCATGAAATTTTGTACGCAGATAGCTTATGGGCCAGATTGGTTAATTTCCTGTTCCTTTTTAAGAGTTGCCACCTGTTAAAAAAGTTCAATTTATTTAATTTGCGAGAAAGACTGAACGGATTTGCATGAATATTTGCACACAGATAGTTTATGACCTAGATTGGAAAATAGGCTAATTTTCTTAAGAGTTGCCACCTGTTAAAAAAGTTTAATTAAAATAATACGCGGAAACGACTCAACGGATTTGCATGAAATTGTGCACACGGATAGCTTATAACCTAGGTTGGAAACTGGGCAACTTTTTTAAGAGTTGCCACCTGCTAGAAATGTTTAATTTAATTAATACGCGGAAATTGGTGAACTTATTTGCATGAAAGTTTTCACACAGATAGCTTATGAGCTAGGTTGGAAAATAGGCAAATTTTTTAAGAGTTGCCACCTGCTAACAAAGTTTAATTATATTAATGCGCGGAAACGTCTTAACGGATTTGCATGAAATTTTGTAAGCAGATAGCTTATGACCTACAGTGAAAAATAGGCGAATTCTTTGGAAGAGTTGCCACCTGTTAAAAAAGTTTAATTAAATTAATACGCGGAAATGACTGAACAGATTTGCATGAAATTTCGCACAGAGATATCTTATGACCTATGCTGGAAAACAGGCTACTATTTTAAGTGTTGCCACCTATTAGAAAAGTTTAATTAAATTAATACGCGGAAATGGCTGAACTGATTTGCATAAAAGTTTGCACACAGATAGCTTATGACCTAGATTGGAAAATAGGCTACTCTTTTAAGAATTGTCACCTGTTTGAAAATTAAATTTTGCTCACAGATTACAGCTTATGACGTGGATTGAAAAATAGGCTACATCCTTAACCGGCTTCCCGATCAGAACGAAATTTGGTACACTTAATACGGATTTCGCAAGGATGGTCTTAGACTGAAAGTAATTCCGATAACTCAGGCCCCTCCCATACAAATTGAAATTTTCATATTACATACATACCTCTGGAAGTATTTGTGGGAGAGAACTGGAACTTGGTATAGAGATATCGATTGATCGATTGATTTTTAAATCAATTAGTTATTTCGATTAAATTCAATCTGATTACAGTTAATCATGATTAATTTCAATCTGACTAAAGAGTTAATCGTAACTGCGATTAAAAAATTAATTTTCAATCATTAACTCTTAATTTTATCAAGTAGGTTTGGTGGTTAATTAATTTATGCTGGAATTTTCCTGTGCAAACAAAGCAAGTTAATCCGGTATGGCTAAGTCGGGTTTCCTCATCAATCTGAAAAATTTGGTGTGAATTTTCATTGAGATCTATACCAACAAACGTTTTACAAACCAGGTTTGTAAAAGTTCCCAGTTTATGTATTACTAATAAAATAATTATATTTTTTTTTATATTATGTGCTTTTTATAAGCGCGAAACACAAAATAATTACTATAACTGGTGTTTGGTTTCAAATTCGGACAAACTAGACAACTTAATCAGATTTTATTTTTAATTGGATGAACGATTAATGATCAAAATTAATTAATCGTAATCGCAGCCAGCGACAGTTGATTACGACTAATTAATCGTCAAACACGATTAACATTTTGATCGTTAAATGCTAATCGTTAATCATATTAACATTTTTCCAAAACTGTGTAAAATCATATTCATACTCACGGAGAAAAATGGACGTTTTTGGAAAAAAGGCGTAGCAACTCCCATACTGACTGAAAGTTTCATATTGCATATCTCTTCAAATGTTTGGGGTAAAGTACTCAAGCTTGGCATGGAAATACATACATATGTATATATGTAGGGTGTATGGTACCTCCCGCACAAATTTTCTTTTTATACTGCATATCTCTAGAGGTGTTCATGGTAGAGTACTGGGACTTGGTACTGGGGTATGTAAAATCAATTCTAAATTCATGGAAGAAGATTAAGGTTATAAGAAGAGGGGGCGTGGCACTTCCTGTAC
>NW_023458558.1:67193257-67197752 GCF_013731165.1 Rhagoletis pomonella
TTTTTTGATTTTGAAAATGTCTTATGAATCCCCTTATTGTAAAAATTGAGCTGGACAGTCAGAAGGTGGAACTATCAGAGATTGTTTTTTGAGAATCATACAGAATACAGGCGTTCCAAGCGGGTGTAGATGACAGTTAAGAACTTCAGTCAACAATACAATGAAAACTGCAGGGTATAAAATTTTCGTGTATCAGCATAATAGGTGGGACCAATGAGCAAAGGAACACTGCCCATGCAGCCTCTTTCCTTCTATAGAAAAATGTTATCCGCGCAAACCTGAGGACTTAAATTACCAACTTACGCTTGCGCTGCCCTCGTTTCCGAGCGAAAGGGAATACCAAATGCTTGTGATATTGTGCAGAGGGTCATTTTCTAGGCGATCGACTGAACTTAAGCAAACAATTTGTGATGACACCTGATGTACGGAGAACCATCTAAAGAGTGTCTCGTTTTAGCCGTTCAAGGGAAAACATTGCTGTCATTACCGTCAATTCTCAATGACCTAAATTTAAGGTGTCTTTAAAATACTAAAAAACTCTAACAAGTATTTAAAGAAAAAAATGTAATTCCTTAAAAAAAGTACTTGGTAAGTACCTATAATTTTAACAGTTTATGGTACTTTATTTCATATGAATAATTTTTTTGTTATTTACATGTTTAATAAAATTAAAAATCTCTTCCCTCTTTTCCGGATGTTTACAGTTTGGAAAAAAGTTTGACAGCACTGGTGACGCGCCACACAATCCATATTTAATTTTTAAATTCAGCGGTTTGACTTTGTCACGGAGATCCTGCCCTTTTACAACATAAAAGTCCTTTTTATACGACTATTCAAAACAATGCCATTTATGGAAACAATCCCTCCACTTTTTCGTCGAATATTACCACAAACGGATTAATCCATGTATTCTAATTCCATAGTATAAGCGTTATTAATATTTGAGTGTTCCATAGAAACGTAAATCCTGGTTATGTTTTAACAGGCTCTTATTATGTCTCATATGTGTGTAATGAAATCTTACAATCAATTTTTAACCAACTTCCCGATGAGCTGGCGACTTGCCACTTCAAACATAGCTCAAAACCAGATGACAATACACTGCGAAAGTTGAAATAATCCGTCAGGTGGCGCAGGTTGGAGACATTTGAAAAAACCCGTATTTACCGTCCATATTGTTCATATTTGGTATGGATATTACATACACAAAAAGAAATAACTCCACAAAAAATTACTCGAGATATTTAGAACCTACATATCGTCACATGAAATGCTGAAATCCAAAATGCCGTAGCTAAGCAAAAGTCCAAAATTAACTCAAACAACTCCCTACATCGTTTTATGCAAAAAAAAATATGATTTCGGACTTTTTGCATTTGAGGTGACAGTATATTAATTAAGTGGAAAGAATTAACTAAAAATATATTTTACGGTAGGTGGTGCGGGGTCGATTTTATTTTTTTTTTATCAACCACTAATAAAAGCTTGTCTTAAACAAAATTTGTTAACATTACTTGTTTTTCAATATAGTATTGAACACCAAATTTTATACAACTTACACATCGAACAACGTACTGAGCGTCATTTTAACACCATGCCATCAATAACTGTCATAAACGTATACATATGTACTTCTTTATCTCCACGAAAGCTTGTTAACATACATAAATGCTAATAGGGAATTTACATGAGGCGATTTTTCAAGCGATTTTTAGTTGAAAGCAACAATCACCTGGTGTAAACGGCCTTTCAACTAATCGCTTATAATGAAGTTGGTCGGCTGCCTACTTTCGTTCAACTTTTGGTTCAACTAATCGCCTGTGAAAGTTGAATCATGTAAATTCCCTATAAGAGTAAACTGCACAGATTACTCATACGCCTCGTGCGTCTTTATAACAATCTCAATAAGAATGCGTGTTTGTGTTTCATTTACATGCAAAAAGGCATGAATTGTGTAAACTTTTGTGTAACTCATGTCTTTATCGCAAATTGACACCCACAAACAAACAATTACACGGGTAA
Organism: Rhagoletis pomonella; assembly: GCF_013731165.1. NCBI lineage: Eukaryota > Metazoa > Arthropoda > Insecta > Diptera > Tephritidae > Rhagoletis > Rhagoletis pomonella. Next base: position 67,195,280 of record NW_023458558.1, read on the forward strand.
TCCTACCAGCTGAACATATACTTATTTGCACTCATACTAAAGATGCATGTGCTGCCTATGTATTCTTATAAGTTATATATATATATGTATGCATAAAAGGAAGTATATTAACTGGACACGCATAAGCACAAATGTACAGATTTGTGAAAGCTTACACGTATTTGCAAACCGCAATCATATATTGAAGGCATAAATACGTACTTAAATACATATATGTATATGTACAACCATATATATATACTTTCGTTTGTCAATTGCTATTTTACCTGCAGCTGTTTGCACAAGTAAAAGGGCAAGTGAAGAACAGAATAGAGCAACCACAAGCAAATATGTACATACATATGTCCTGAAAGTAAGTGCCATTAACAGTCATTGTCTGTTTAATATAAGTTCCCGAAAAGTGTACAAGCGGAAGGCGAAGTAGATGTATGTAGACAGTGCATATTGTTTCATTTGGAAAAGCTAATTTTTAACTATATTAGTACAAGTGTAAAAGTATATAATTCAAATTCATAAAATACAGAGAATAATTGAAATGCTTTGTAAACCGAAAATGTTATACGCATATTATTTCACACAGTTTTTAAAATCCATTTTATTTTTAATTGATATATAAGAACCAGCATTAAAGAGACTACTAAATACTTAAGTGAAGCAGTAAGTGCTGTTATTCAAAGTGGCAATAAATTGAGGTTATCAGAGGAATTATGTCCATATCTTTAATAATTATATTAATATTATTAAGAAAGTGTGGCAGATTTATTTAAATTATGCGGAATGATAAAGGTAGTTTTTCTTTGCCTCGCTAAAACATATTTGTCTAAGTTTTGACCCAGCCGTTAATCCCAACTGTGGTTTAATACCGCTTTCGAACGCCAGATAGTTCCTTGTGGGAAGAAATACAGAACACCGGCCCCTATTAGAAAAAAACTTTGTGTTGACGTAGAATACGTTTTACGTTTCGGTATTGAAACGATGATCGGATTTTGTAGTTGTAATTTCACTGATGTAGTTTTTTTAACTTTTTTCCCGACGATAGGTCATTTCTAGATAACTTGGGTACGTTGAATTCAATGGTGTTAGTAGTAGTTTCTCCAACTTGGCTCATGACCCCATAAAAAATTTTCAAATAAAAACTTTGTCTAAAAAGTAGGATTATTTCACTAAATTATTCTCTGAAATTCTCAAACGTGGTTACCGTGGGCGTGGTTACCGTGCGATTTCGCCCCATATATTCAATTGCGTTATATTGAGTGGCGGACGGACGCCACTCGAGACACACAGGCGTGGTGTAGTCGATTTCCGTTTTAGTTCTGAGCATTTTGGTATATATGTATATATCTATATCCATCTCGATTCCTTTAGTCTTTTATAAAGCACAAGTAAATAAATTTCATAAGAATGTACTTTTAGCTTCGATGCTTTTGGTACTTGGCTTTATGGCGTAAAAATAAACTGACCCATAAATCTAACGGTTTTTAACCCTTGCCCATTTGAAGTTTTCTACCACCGTTGGTTAAAAAAAATAACTATCCCGCTTAACAAAATACATCAAACTTAAATGTTTTCGTCAAGTGTCCGAATGTGTTGAGTTGCCCTAGCCCGATTTGAGTTTTAGAAATCAAAACCATCAAACAAATACGCGGTGTTAAGGCGACTACTACTTTTTAGTCCAATATATATATATTTTTTTATACCTTTCATGCTAAGTACCAGAATAAGAAGAGATAGACCCATTAAAATATATATTTAAATGATCAGAATGGCGAGCTGAGTCGATTTAGTCAAGTCCGTCTGTTCGTCTGTCTGTATGTCTCTCTGTCCGTCTGTTTGTATGCAATCTTGTTTTTTCAAATAAAAATAGATAAAAGCATACTGCTCTCCCCACTCTCTAAATAATTCTACTTTAATTGGACTTGAATCCTTTAAAGTTCATATAAACAAGCGCACTCACACCACCGTGACCTAGCTAGGCCACTTATAAAGTACTGCGTACATATCGTACTTTTGCTGTAAGAATGTTACAATCCAAAAATATATAAAATAAAAATATGTGATTAAGGATGCGGAAATAACTGCCACCTTCTTCTTCTGTGTTTTGTAAAAATTTCATAGCTGTATCGATTACCAATCAGCCCTATCATAGAATCCATCGTAGGCTGTATTTTCGGAGATGTTCCGAAATAGCTATCACGCAATTCGAATTGCTACGACGTAAATTCGAAATTCGTAGGGTTGCACTCACAAAATCCACTCGAAACGTCAAATCGTAGAGTTTCGTACTATTTTTCTACGACGAGTTGTTGCTGTCGGAGAAGAAGCGAAAGGCGCGCAAAATTCTATTATTAAAAGGATAAAATTTTTAAAATTACTGAAAAATGTAAACTTTAAATTAATAAATATAAAAATTTAATTAAATTGTGTGGAAATATGTTTTTATTTGTTTTTATAAGGTCCAAAGTGGTAACAACCA
>NW_023458558.1:67200752-67207099 GCF_013731165.1 Rhagoletis pomonella
GTGTCTCCTTAAATTGTTCAAGGAACAATCCCTGTGAGTTTTATCGCAAACTTAAATTCACTTTCCCCCGGCCTGGGTGATTTGAGATGGAATGAGCCATAAGCTAAACGGAGTGTACCGTAGTAGACAAATTTTAATTTAGAAATTTGATAGTTACCTTAATCCACCTAATATTAATAATGGGATAAGATTTGTAGTACAAGTGATGATCAATATATAGCATTGACACATTAAGTTCTTTATTTTGGCAAATAAAGTTAATCTTCTGGCAAATAAATTTAGTCTTTTGGCAAATAAATTTAATCTTTTGACAAATAAAATTAATCTTTTGGCAAATAAATTTAATCTTTTGGCAAATAAATTGAACCTTTTGGCAAATAAAATTAATCTTTTGACAAATAAATTTAATCTTTTGGCAAATAAAATTAAACTCTACTATAGTACTAAACAGTGTTTGAAAAAGTAAAAAATACGCTAAAAAACTGCTGTTGCTGTGCTAGGAAAGCATTTTTTAACTTTTGACGCTTAGCTTTACTGCGCCAATATCAAGAGTTAACCTCCAGGATAGCTGAAAAGTGTTTTTTTGGTTTTTTTGTTCCGGTGATTTGACTAATCACTTTCAAACAGTTCTGTCACAGCATGGTCTCAAACTATCTGGCGCATTTTATTTCAACCAAACCACGCATTTTGGCCAAATGGGATAAAAAAACATCTAAAATGCTACAAATCTTGAACTCCCTTAATAAATTTTCAAACGCAGGTACAAAAAAAAACTTATTTATGTGCTACGCACATAAGTACATTAGGGTGCTCATCGAATTTTCATTTTTTTTTTTGGAAATTTCAAGACCCTACCCCCTAATTTTATTCGTTTTCATGAGAAATATTATTGCCTATATTTATAGATATTTTAAAGGTCATTTAGAGGTCGCGACCTGTCAGTTTTGTAGATTTATGAGTTTTTGAAGGACTATTTTTGACTCGATTTCAAAGATCGAATGCCATCTGAGAAGAGGATATATAGGCCTTTAAAATGTTATTTAATAATCTATTTTCGGACTTGGCTTGTTGGCATTTTTTATGGGGTAAAATAAAAAAACCCATATTTCTCTTAATTTCTTTAATTCTGACCATTGCTAATTCCATAATTTCAAAATATGTAGTACTGTCTTAAATTAAATCTATTTTCAAATAAACTGATACCTCATTAATTGCAATCGCATTAAAATTGTCGAATTTAGGAGACTTTTCTTAAATACGGCCTTGAATTTATATTGTTTCTGTACCACATTTGGTTGAGATCGATCAAGTAGTTTTTGACATACGCATATATCATATAAGTGGGCGGTACCACCATTTTCCTAAAAATTCCTGAAAAACCACTTGTTTGCTAAAGAACGATTATATATGTATATCAATTTTGAATAAATATTGATGAATTCTTTAGCCACACTGCTCAAAAAATCTAAAGGTCCAGTACATAAACAATATAAATTAAAGCAGTAAAGCTAAGCGTCAAAAGTTAAGAAAATGCTTTCCTAGCACAGCAACAGCAGTTTTTAGTGTATTTTTTACTTTTTCAAACACTGTTTAGTACTATAGCAGAGTGTAATTTTATTTGCCAAAAGATTAATTTTATTCGCCAAAAGGTTAAATTTATTTGCCAAAAGATTAAGTTTTTTGCCAAAAGGTTAATTTTATTTGTCAAAAGATTAAATTTATTTGCCAAGAGATTAATTTTATTTGCTATAGATAGATAGATTGATTTCAAAAATTCCGAGTTAAAAATCCGCTTTTATTATTCAAAATTCCAGTCTGGTAGCACCAAGTTGTATGTTATTTTGCTATCTTATTCATCGTTTATATGAAAACTTTAATAATAAATTATATAAGAACTATAGGGTTGCTAAAAAAAAGGGGGGTATTTTTGAAATCAGGGGGTCCTATTCTATCCCCCTCATCCCCCCTTTTTCTAGAATTTGCCGTCCGTCTACTAAAATTTTCCCTAAAAAATGGTACATTAACAATTGGATATTAATATTTTAAGTCTCCTGAAGAGAACCACAGTCTTACGATTGAAAAATATTGATTTTCAAGAGTTTTATACCATTTTTACGTAAATTTGTTTTTTCCCCATACAAAATACATGGAAAACTTTGAGCGCTGTGAGCACTCCCTAAATATTTTTTGATTTCAAAATAAAAAAATAGGGGTATATTTATTTTCGGTTCAGAACAATCCTAGGGGTGGCGGCATTAAAATTCCGACTTTATTATTTTGGACCACTCTAATGCACATAAATAATTTTTTTTGTACCTGCGTTTGAAAATATATTAAGGGAGTTCAAGATTTGTAGCATTTTAGATGTTTTTATACCCGAGCGCACTCGTGCACAAGGGTATTATAACTTTGTTCACATAACGGTTGCTTGTAACAGGCAAAACGAATCGAGATAGATATAGACAAATGTATACATAAATGATCAGAATTAAAAGAGAAATCGATTAAGCGGTGATTGTCTGTCCGTGCGTCCGTCCGTCCGTTTGTCCACACGATAACTCGAGTAAAAATCGAGATATCTTAACGAAATTTGGTATATTTACTTCTTTCAGGCATAGGACGGATGGTATTGAAAATGGGCCAAATGGGGTAATAACCACGCCTACCTCCCATATAATGGTAATTTTCAGAAATACGAAAACTGCGATATTTTAGTAACTACTGAAGATTATTCACTAAAAATTAATATTTACAACAACTTTTAGACGAAAAATAAGAATATTATAAATTTTTGGAAAATGGGCGTAGCCACGCCCACTTATGGTTAAATGTGTATATCTTGGTAACCGCTGCACCAATTTATTCCAAACTTGGCACAGTTGTTAGCCTTGCTACAGCATACTAAATGTCAAATCGGACAATAACCACGCCCACATTCTATATAACGGTAATGTGGAGAAATACGAAATCTTCGATAAATCAGCAAATATTAAAGCTAATTTATTCAAAATTGATGCTTGCAGCAATTCCTTATCAAGAAATACGCCCACTTATTATCACATATATGTATCTCGGTAACCGTTCAACCAATTTGTACCAAACTCGGTACGGTTATTGTGCTTGCCACATGAAAGCAAAATGTTGAAAATTATTGAAATCGGACTAATATTGAGGCCGCTTTTCATATAACGGTAACTTTCAGAAATGCTTGAAACTTCAATATTTCGAAACTTAGGGATGCCAATTTACTCAAAATTGATTCACCCCGGCTAACCATGTAGCGGTAGCTTTCTGAAAGGTGAAAATCTTATATTTAATACTTGCGCCGGGTATTTAATGTTCGGATCCTGGTATTGGCGCAGTAAAGCTAAGCGTCAAAAGTTAGAAAAAAATGCTTTTCTAGCACAGCAACAGCAGTTTTTTAGTGTATTTTTTACTTTTTCAAACACTATAGTAGAGTTTAATTTTATTTGCCAAAAGATTAAATTTATTTGCCAAAGGATTAATTTTATTTGCCAAAAGGTTACATTTATTTGCCAAAAGATTAAATTTATTTGCCAAAAGATTAATGTTATTTGTCAAAAGATTAAATTTATTTGCCAAAAGATTAAATTTATTTGCCAAAAGATACTTTTTATTTGCCAAAAGTTTAACTTAATGTGTCAATGCTATATATTAGTTAAAGCACGATAAAGCTAAAAGTATGGCTGATAAGGATGCCTTAACGTAAACAAAGAAAATAGTTTTTCTCCTTTAAATTATGCTGAACTGAATATTTGTATTGCTGTTTTAAATTTTTATTTGTTTACCCCGAACGACGTCGCACGACTAGAAATTCGCTGAAATTTCGTATATGCGCTGTTCGGCACTTAGGAATGAAGAAATGTGGAAAATAATAAAATTCAACGCGCTACCACGCCCACAACTTTTGTGGGCGGAAATAGTAAATGTTATCCGATTTTGATGAAATTCAGGGCATATGCTGGTTTTAACGAGGAAAGCTTGAATCTCAATCGTCAAAATCGGTTTACATTATCGTCCAGTAATTCTCGAAAAACAGGCACAAATTAAAAAAAAAAATTGATGAAATTCGGTTTGCCCTGCTCGTCTAAGCCAAAATTTTCCAACTTGGCAGATAATAAAGAATTCCTTATTACGGCCCCCACCTCCTACACAACCTTTTTGCCTCCAAGTACTAAATTTTATGAATTTTGGAGAAAATGAACAGGCACATTTATTTTATTTCTAAAGGAGTTCCTATTTCTTCATTTTAAAAATGACAAAACGAAAACATTTACAATACCTGCATACTAAATTTTGTGCACGATATGTATTTACACTGAAACTTTCAATTTTACCTACATTTTATACAACAAAGGCTGAGCTAAGGCAAGCAGGACTCTTGCCATCGAAAACGGATCTCGTCCAGAGGGGCGTAATTTTTGGCTGAATGTTGTTTGTGATTAATATATTGGCGAGTCATTAATATCTACACCTTCTTTCATTTCCACTTTATTTTGCATATTATTCATTTTATGTACATATCAGAGTATTTCCTTTCAGCTCTACAATACAAATTCAATAAATTTTACAGGAGGTGAAAGGAGGGGAAATAGGGCGTTCTTGAAAAGTTTTTTGAGATAGAGCGTTTTTGAACTGGCTGCCGAGATAGGTCGATCTTCCACTCAGCCATCGATATGTAATTATTAACTGAAAAATTATCTTAGTTTTAATCTCAATTTTTATCTTCAACTTCATCATCATCTTCGTTGCTATTATTTTAACAGCACTACCAAGCCCAGACTAGGTCAGTTTGCCCATCATCCGTTGTCGCCAATCTCAACTAACAGTAGGTAAAGAGGTGGTTGGTGTCATAGGAATGTGCATGCTGAAAAAATTAGGTCTGGCGGGATTAGCATGCCTAACCCAGGTCCTCAGTTTGTCGTTGGCCACCCTCATAATTCCAGATTTGTGGAAAGGGGAGTCTTGTCATCCGATAACTCTCGTTTCCTCGCTGGAGAGCCACTGCTCCCGTACTTCACGTGGCACCTAACCCCAGAAAAATATTAGCGTGGCATCCGTGTGGTGCTCCACTATCGCATCTACCTAATAGCGTTGGACCTGCCAAGGACGTTTGGCACCGCCTGTCTGGAGACATTGTGGCTTCCTCTAACCACAGAGACTCAAACGGTGGTTAGCGAATTATCTGAGCAGTCGGAAGTCGTCATTAACTTTTCGATATCAAACATTCAAATCACCACAGGGTGGTGTCCTATACCCGCTGTTCTATAACTTTTATATTCTCATTTCTGCACGGAGCATAACCCTTCGGCATAGTCAAAGAGGCGTTGTTGACAATATAAAACGAAGCCGGTCGGCTCTGAGTTGTGCTGCGCCTAAGTATTTGGTCACCGGGGACTAGGTGAACACAGTCGACGAAGCCCCAGACTTATTAGAAAGTTGCTATACGGACATAGACGCGATGCATCATAAACAACCATAGGACCTGACAGCGTAAGCTATTACCAGCATCCACAGCGACTATCGTCCCATGAATGCCATTATCACCAGGAATTGAAGACGAAGAGCTTCAGATGGCACGTGAGACCCCGTTACTCTGGCTCAGTTTAGGAGTGGATATTGCAGTGTTCTAAACTCGTACTTATCCAGTCTTCAACATACAAAGCACATGTCCGGCTTGTGAAAGCTTCTCCCATCCATCACCTTTTCACCTGCCCACTTAAACCTAGTAATTCAATGACGAATAGTCTATCTGCTCAGCCAGTCGAATTACCAACAGCACAGGATTGGGTGCCAAAGATCGTGATACGCGTTAAGTCACCTACTGGCATATGGTTTTCCCTCTGCACCTATGTCACGGTGATATCCTATCTGGTGACAGGTGACAGGGCATATACAAATATTAAACATTTCGAGCTCGACACCGCCCGACCGAATAGCTATGCCCTGACATTCTGGGGTGGTACCCATGTGGTCTATGTCTTCTTCGATGAGACGATCCAGCACAGTGTAGTATCGGATGAACGCTAGACCTCAGCCATTATCTCGCTCCGGATCTTTACGGAGCACATTGTAGGCAGCAACGTTGAGCTGCTGTTTGTTTATTGCTCAGGTAAGTTCCGTGTAGCCGAGGCGGCTCTTTGGATGGGCGGGTGAACACCGCGGGTTGCGCGAGTTGGAAGCCGTGCAGGCATAAGGCTTAAGCAACAAGCACACACAAGCCACATACCTTGTAGTCCACTCCTATGTGACATAAGGGCCGAACAGGTTCGTTGGAGGATGAATCCGTTACAAGTATTGCACCTAAACGAAGCGAAGTTTGAATG
>NW_023458558.1:67207199-67212996 GCF_013731165.1 Rhagoletis pomonella
AACTATCTGTCAACCCTAAGATATCTCACTTGTATTCTTCCACAATGCCTGAAAATATCATTATGCACTTCAGCAACTAAATACGAATCAGTTGTATCACTATCAAGAGCATCAATAGCAGCCATACTATCAGTAAAAATAGCACCCTTTTCAACATTCAATTTTTCAAATATCCAACCAACTCACCAAATGTAGAAGAAAATTTTTCTGAAAATCTAAAAAGATAAGAAGTCATTTCACAAACATCATGAACCGCTACACCAACCGCATCATCCACTACTGAAGCATCAGTTGCTAGTAGATAATATCCCTCATCTTGCAATCTATATCTTTCCTCCATGTATAAAGCCCGAATTTTTTCAACCGAAACATTTTTTTTAGAAACATCAAATTTAGACCTATTCAAAACCAGACCTAAATGCCTTTCAAACCGCGTACTAAAATTAATTCTCTCAAAAATAACTTTAAATTTGGAAAAAACATGTCCATAACTAGACCCCTTAACTAAACCATTACATAAATCTTCTCTTAATTCACTATTAACCATCCATTGTCTACTTAGCTCCTTAGCAGTAAGCCACTCAGCCCTCTTCAACGGAGGTAATTCACCTGCAAGCGCAAACCTGGTGTGTATCGGGGTACTAGGTGGAACCCCAAGACACCTCCTTAACATATCATTTACTATAGCCTGTATCTTCTTATTAGTTCCTAATGGAGCGTTGGCAAAAGTAACATTCGAATATTCAACTTTGGACCGTACAAAAGCTTTATAAAAATTTAAAGCCACTCGAGGCTCTAAACCTGACTTGATAGTCGTAATCAGACAAAAGATTCCAATTTGGAATAATATCCTTTTTAATCATACCTATATGATCATTAATCGTAGCATTAAAACATATAACTCTACCCAACCATTTTAAACTAAAAACTTGCTCTATATCCTGCGAACCCACTCTTAAGACAAAAGGTTTCCTCCTGTTTGTACCAATATTCATAAACTGTGTCTTACTATAATTAACTGACAGTTTTAAAGAACCACATAACTGCTGAAAACTGTTAATACTATTACTAAGCAAATTCAAAGCAGCAACATCATTGCTATCACTACAAACAATCACAAAATCATCTGCAAACTGAAACAACATGACATTACCAGAGTTAAGTTGATGTAAAAGAGCAGTATAAATATTAAACAATAAGGGTGACAAACAACTCCCCTCTTAGAGAAAAAATTATAAACCCAATTAATAATTTTAACATCAGCCCCCTTATCACCTAAAATTCTCTTAAGAGTGACTAAATCAACACAATTATATGCATCCTTTAGATCCAAAACACAAATAAAAATCTTTTGCCTTTCCGATTTCAACTTACTCACATAAAATAAAAACTCATTAATACACATAGTGGCCGACTTCCCCTTCTTATATGCAAAGCTACGCAAAGGAATAATGCCATTAATATTAGACCATTCTACAAGTCTATCCTTGACCATCATATTTAAAGTTTTAACAATAACCGATAATAGGGAAATTGGCCTATAATTTTTAATGCCACTCAAATTCCGATTTGCCTTAGGAATCGGCACTATCTTAATAACCCTCTATTCATCCTTAACAATATTATTATTAAAATGAAAAACAAGATCAGCTCGCAACTTTTCTTTACAATCATTTGATAATTGCCTTAGCATTTCAAAAGTAATCCTGTCAAAACCTCCTGCCGTACTCTTCTTTTTACTCAAAACCAAAGACAAATCATCCAAAGAAAAATTCAAATAACTATCACCATCACTATATGAACTATTATCATTAAAATCTAAACCAGTACAACCAACATACTGATTACTAACCTGATCCCTAAGCCACTCTAAATATTTCGTATTATCCTCACTAACCCATTCTAATCTTTTATGTTTACATCCCTTCACATTATTAACAAACTTCCAGGCATCTCTAGAATTAGCATTACTATTAAGTTCACTTATTTTCATTTTATAATTCTCACTTTTTGCTTTTTTCACAGCTTTTCTCTTCTTCTTTTCACATTCTTCTCTCAATAAACAAGCCTGTTCCATATCCTCCACTCTACCAGTCAGCCTGGCTTTCTTACGACTAGCCAAAAGCATTCTGTACAATCTACTCAAACTATCACACCACCAAGCCTTTGGAGAAAACTTAGTACAGTTTAAATCAATCGTAGCATTTTTAATCTCTTTCCTGATTAAGCTCACAACATCATCAGAATCACCAGCACAATCAAGGGTCGTAAGAGCTTTCTTTAACTTAATCTTAGAAACAAAAAGCTGAGGTAATCTTTGAATTCCTTTAATATCAATTAATAAAGGATGATGATGGCTACCACCAACATATCCATAATTACAATTCCAACTAACATCAAAAGCCGAATTAGTAAAAGATAAGTCTAAAACCGACTCAATAACACACCCATTCCTATTCACAGAAAAAGTCTTAGAACCATCATTAAGACATCTCAGTCCTGATCTATTACATATATTAAAAACAACTTTCCCTTTAGGACTATTGTTCCTATCACCCCACATTCTATTCTTAGCATTAAAATCCCCGACTAAAAGTAGATTATTAAATTTAACCAGAAAAGAAAAAAGCCGATTTACTTCATATTCAAAAACTCTAGTACTAACACTAGGAGCAAAATATACAGAACACACAACAAAATTATCCTTCATATTAATAGTTTTAGCAATGACAATGTCATGTATTGAATTATACCTCACTCTCTCAAATCTTATATTTTTCCTGAAACCTACCGCAACACCACCATAACCATCTCTTCTCATCTTCTTTAGTAAATTAAAATTTATCAACTTATGCTCAGACTTTTGCTCATCATGAGAAAAAATTTCCTGAAGAGCAACAATATCAACATTATTTTGTTCAATAAAGAAATCTAAAAAATCCTTATTAGCCTTTAAACTTTGACAATTAAGCTGCAGAATTCGAATCTTGTCCATCAATATTAATAGAAGAAGCCACAAGCCTATCACTAACACTAGTCTTACATAAATTACTCATCAACTTCACCAAAGGTTCCTCAGAGTTAATATCAAATTTTTCAACCAAAAGCGCCAAAAGCCTTTCAATTTCAGAAACCTTACTCCATCTTTCACTATTAAAACAAGGACTTATTGTCTCTTTACTTCTCCGAATCTGCTTCTGCTGATCAACAATGGGCTGAAAACTCTGATCCTTAACAACTTCATTATACCTCCTCCTCGTCAACCTTCTATTAACAATATCATTATTATCCTGCACCTTATTCAAACTACTACCAAGCACCGGAAAAGAACTCTCATAATTATCCAACAAAGAAAAACGATTATTACTATGTAATATATCATTATAACTCTCAAAGACTTCTCTCCTAGAAATCTTCTTGACAGTCATAATCTCAATAACTTCCTTTTCCTTCCTCCATACATCACATTTATTCTTATTTAAAGACACATGATCACTATTACCACAAAGAATACACTTAACTACATTATCAGAGCATTTTCCAACACACTTTTCAATCTTTCCACAAAGAATACAACGATTCTGCCTCCTACAAGACATTCTTGTATGACCCAAACATCCACAATTGAAACATTGTTTTGGTCTAGGAAAATAATGACTCACTTTAAAATCTACACAGAATACTTTAACAGATTCAGGTAGAACACTACCTACGAAACCAATCTTGACAGCCAGAGTCGGAATATACTTATCACGATTATCTATATCTCGCCTATTAATTCTTTTAACAGACGAAAAAGGTACAACAGACTTCAAATTCTCAAAAATCTCCCTATCCGAAAAATCAAGTGGAACCTGTTCAAAACACCATAAGTTTCAACAAAACTACGTGGTATAAATACTCGTATACCTTTTTTCCTTCAAAACCTCATTAACAACACAATCATTAGCAGTACAAGCACTTTCGAAAAAAATCTTATACAAAGACTTACCAATCGCCTTTATATTCTTCATACCTTTAATATTATACTTGCGTATTTTTGCAAACAAAAACAAACCATTTTTCATAAATTTATTATCAAAGAAAGGACTCTTCGAAGTATCAGCAAGAACACAAAATTCACCCCTATAAAAATCAGAATATACAGCACTCTTATACACACCCTCAACACTAAAGCCATTCTTACTAATGTTACTACCACTGTTAGTATTCTGAGCACAAACATCTTCTTCAAAAGAATCCGCATTTAACTGACCACCACTGTTAAAATTCAAGGACACAATATTCTTCTCACTTCCATTAAGCACAATACCATTTTGAAAATTATGTATATCATTCAACATAACCCCATTATCTCCAGAAACACTATCAACACAAACATTTCCAACCTGAGCAGGCCTTTGACCACCATTTTGAATCAAACCCTCATCAGATGAAACACAAGGCACAACCATATCACCATCTCTCTCATTGAGCACAGCATTACACTCTCCAACACCCTGTACAACACCGCCATTTTGAGCATTATACACACCACTGAACATAACCTCTTTATCACAAGTAACCCCTGCAACACCACTTTTTCCAACCTGAACATCCCCAAAAACACCATTTTGTAATAACAACGTCTTATTAAAAGTACCCCTGGGTACAAGCATGCCCTGCAAAGCAATCTTTGGTATATCCCTAACCTCACTTAAATCCTCCTCAGAAAAACTATCCCCATTACTAACATCCGTCTTTGCATCCTTGCGCCTTTTACCAGAGCCTTTCTCATTCCTGTTTTTTTTCCTAGCTCTCATATACTTCCTTGCTGACGAATTATGCGCAGAAACCTGCATCATATCCTCCTCTATCGACGCCGCAGCGTCCATTTAAATAAAAAAAAAAAAAAACCCAAAAATCACACACTGCCAGGACTCACCTGCAAACAGCAAAACAGCTCCTTCCAACTTCTGACTTGCCTTCCTTTTTACAGCTCCAAAATACAAAAAAAAAACTAATTAAAATACTAATTAAATGACTTTAAAAAAAAACTAAAGAAAAAATTTTAATGAAAAAAGCAACGCTTGCACCGATCCAAATCCAAATTTTCTTCCGCTCGAAAATTCCAAGAACCTTACACCACAGCTGCTTCCACACGATATATAACCAGACTCCCAGGTTTCTGTATTGTAATTGTGAAACTTGACAGCACTTGAAAGTTGTAATAGAACATAAATTTGTTTGAAAACAAACTACTTTATTTGACCGAATCCAAAACAGCACGCCAACTGATTGTCTTTCCGCGCCCGCGTTGAATACTTTCAGAGCTGGAACGTTTCTGTCCATTCGAACTACTTGACCTAGCCAGCGGAGCCGCTGAGTTTTAATCGTCTGCGGTATTCGCCATCGCCAACGCGTATGGGCCCATAAATCTTTCGAAGAATTTCTCTCGAAAACTCCAAGAGCCGCTTCATTAGATGTTTTCTCAAAAAGGGTAGAAACTGTTCGCTACATTTTCCATGCACACGTGTCATACACCAGCACGGGCGTGATGAGTAACTTATAAAGTGTGATTTGTGTACGACGAGAGAGGACTTTACTTCCCAATTGCCAATTCAGTCCAAAGTAGCACTTGTTGGCAAGAGTGATTCTCCTTTGGATTTCAAGGCACATTATTATTGGTGTTAATGCTGGTTCCGAAATAAACGATCGCCTACTTTTTCAAACTTGTAGCTGTCAACAGTGACGTGGGAGCCAAGACGCTTAAGGCCGGTCCACATAGAACTTTGGCGTTGGCTTTGGCGTTGGCGTT
>NW_023458558.1:67213096-67223375 GCF_013731165.1 Rhagoletis pomonella
CAGAGCTGTGTAATGATTGAATCAATTGAGTGTGCATTCTCATTTTTTTCGTTTCAAAAATGTGATTGTTTGATTTAAAAAATTTAACAACCACTCTTGAGATTGGTTACAAATTGTAAACACAAAATATGTAGTGTGTTATGGAATGGTTGACACCCATTCACATAGAGAATGTGAATGCAAAAAGAGAACTCAATCATGTATGATTGGACGTTTATGGGAATGCAATCTGTCATTATCATTCAGTACTAATACTATTTGTTGTATCAGGGTTGAAATTTTTGTACTCAAAATGTGAAACCAGAAGATTGCCATCTCCCTTAAAATAAGTAAACAAATAAATATTTGGTGCTAAAATATTTGTTGGCCGAACTTCTGCTCAAACTTGATTTTATAAGAAGAGTTTTCAAGGCAGAAATATACTCGAAGGTTTGCCATTGCTTGCCGAAGGACGACTGCTATTTTGGGTTATGATCTGACCAGGTATTTAACCATGGTCCTATGGAGTGGAAGTACGCACATGTAATCACTCTGCTACGGCGGCCGCCGTAAGTACATGCTATACATATCGTCGTTTCAAAGTATAAAACCGCGTATCAAGAAAATGCAAAACCGCGTAATTGCATAAATTATTTTCTAGAGAGTAAAGTCACCCATATTTCAAAATGGTTATCTTTTTTATAAAGCAAACGTATTTCTGGCTAGTATATTTCAGGACGAATGAATAAGAATTGAGCCAAGAGATTAGATTATTTATTCTTAAAATGCATGAAAACTATAGTATGCTTGCAAACAATTAATAACATTTTGTGATAAACAGTTTTACAAATGTATTTGCACTTCAAATTTGTATTTTAATAAAGTATTAATTAAATAAATTATTATTGTAAATTATTATTTTAATAAATAGATATAAAGATATTTATACTTGGCAACTCTTGGACTTTTCTTCATTTGTAACAAATGACAGATGTAAACAAAATAAAAAAATAATTGTATTTTTACAAATTTAAAGCAAACGGGCGTTCTTTACAAAAAAATGTAGTTAGGGATCATGATTCAATTATTAAAGGTTTTGTAAGTAGCTTTTTTCTAAAATTTGGCACTCCCACCCACAGGGATGATTAATGGAAGCAGGAGAAAAAGGGGAAGAATTCAATCACACTTCCTAAAATGGGAGCTAAATTCCATAAAAAGGTGTGGATAATAGTGAATGGTGGTATTTTAAAACAAAAACGAATTTGATTTAATTGCTTAATTTAAACAAGCTTATTTACATCGAATATAACCCCCAATTGTTATTAAAAATAAATATTTCTATGTACATATATACCAAACTTGCGAACGTCAGATGGCGCATAACTCGAGGGATGGTCCACTTTCAGCTTTTATTGTTGTATTTGTTTGCCAGATGATGGATATGAAGAAGCTATTTGTTTGTGGAAAATATGCAATATTTATTTAAAAAAAAAACGGCAAATAAAAAAATTTGGAGCTTACGTTTCTTTCGCGGTTATGGCTCGATTGTTTCGAATATGGTAATTCGAATTCTTTGATGTCGCACTTTTAATGTTCTGGGGAGAATATTCAACACTGGCTTACACAGCCGCAATTGGCGATTCGTGCCGGACGAACTCAGGAAGAATAAAAATGACACGCAGCTACTGAACGACTGAGATAGGGAACGTGATCTACATCGTCAAATGAGAAGTGGCGTAATGGGGCTTTCGCACGAGGCGATTTTCAGGCAACTTTTGCGTTCACCTCACGCCGGGTTGCACGAAAAAAAATTTGAATGACTAAAAATATCAAAATATAAAAAATATCAAAATATTCGCCATAAAAAGGCGTTTGCATTGTTCAACTTTGCGTTCTACTTTTAGTTGAACGGCCTTTCAACTAAATCGCTTTCAACAAAGTTGGTCGCCAGCCAACGTTCGCCTCGTGCGTACACCTTTTAGGTGTGCAATTACTTCGCGCCATTGACTAAACCGAGCTGTCGTGTGACGATTGGGCCTATGCGTCAAAGTCTCATTCGGAGACACTAGGATTGTGTTGTGGAGGACAATACCTAAATACCTTCGTTGGCTTATTTACCAAAACTATTGTACGCTTTACTTTACAGCGACTTGGCAGAATCAAGAGGTCTCCAAGAATATCGACAAATACATTTCGGCCTTTAAGGGAATTTCGTCTCTTTAGCCTACATTGAATTTCTGTAGTCCAACGATTCTCACCCATTTTGTCCTGTTGGCGCCAGCGAATGAAGAACAAACATTTCTTCAAATTTAAAAAGTAAAAATTTCACTACTAACATTTTAAAAATGTTCTTAAAACTTGCAAAGAAATTCGGAAAAGAAATATCACTGTTTTTGTTTTTAGGAGTAGGGTGGGAGTGTCATTGATAAAATTAGAGCGAGAGAAAGTTTTTCTTACAAAACCTTTCATTATTGAATCATGGTTAGGGATCGAATTGCGCATATTTTTTTTACAATATCAAGTGCCCATAAGAAGTGTTAAACCACTAAATAGCTTAAAAAACGCTTTCAAAAATTCGAAACGAGAGTGAAGTGCAGTGTTCAATTGTGATCGAAATTGCAGGCAAAATTTGTGCGTGTGTAATTAATGTTTTACTTATTTGAAGAAATGTTGCCCGTTGTTATTAAAAATAAGCAAACCAAGACCCCCGCTTTCCACTGGTGGTTACATAATACTTGAATAGCTCCTTAATTAACATGTGTTTGTTTTGAGCACGCACGGCCAGTTAAACAGGCATGTCTGAGTCGATTTCCTTCATCATTCTTAGCAATTTGATGTGCATTTTTATTGTTATGTGTTGCAAACAGACATTTTAGGAACTAAATAGGTTCTAAAATCTCTGTACACAAGCGCACTTATTTTTAACAGTTTCCAGTTTATGTAATATTAATCAAAACAGCTTTTATTTATTTTATGTATTATGTGATTTCTGGAAGCGTCGAATACAAAAAAGGGCTGTGACTGGGTTTATGTAATTTGAAATTGTATTGATGATTACTAATAATAATAGAAAAGCGCTTACATATCGACACAACTAAAAATTTCATATATTTCAGTAGAGCCAATTAAAGATTTGTTGTTTCGTAATTTAGCAATATGTCTTGGAACGTAATTATTCCGGATTATATGCAGTCATACTGTAAGCTTTCAAATTATGTATTTTTCTAAACCTGAAATTTTGAATTGTGCCGTTATTGCAGAGGACCATCGACATATGTTAGTGTTTGGCCGAGCTACTCCTCCGATTGTGGCATGCGCCTTGATGTTGTCGCACAAAGGGGAGGGACCTACAGTTTTACGCCGACTCCTGCCGGGGGCCGACCACTATTACAAAAAACATTTTCTTTTTTTTTTTTGTTGGCCGGAACTGGGCTCGGACGCTCACCCTGCGGAATGGTAGTGCGCACTTCTAAACACTACACCACAGCGATCGCTTAATTAATTTTAATCATTAATCGCGATTAACCATTTATTCGTTAATTTTTAGTCATTCATAGACTAACATTTTGTCGACAATACTCGCATAAGATAGTCCCAAATTTTCACAAAACAGAAAAGTGATTTTCTTCAAAACTTTTGAATGACGTCTTGACTGAACTTACTAATTCGGAATTTCTACTATTACTTATAGAGTAGGCTATTCATAAAGTCTGGGTAATGAAATAAAAATTTTTCTATTATAAGTTCCATAAATATAAGGAGACTTTTATTGTTTAATTTATTTTTTGCACATAAACTTGTATCTTGAACTTCTTTTTCCAAAAAGTGAGGATGTCAAAATTTCAATAGATATCGGATGTACGGTAATTTTCCAAAGAGATCTCCTAATAGATAAGTTCATGAAAATTATTCCAAACGAAAACTTAAAATTGATAAAAAAATAATAACTAAATTTAACTAATTTATATTAGAGGTTTGAAGTTTATCCCACTGTAAGTATGAAATCATCAGCTATGTGTTTCCATTGTCACTTTTTCGTAGCCATATCAACAGCCTGACAATTAAGAAGATTGTGACATTTCATGCTACCATACGCAATATCTTAAATCCTTCAAATTTTATTATTAACCTTTTGTTTGTTAAAAACATTTTCTTCTTAGATTCGAAACTTGATCAAGCAAAATTGCCTTTGTTTTTGACTAAGAGATGCTCAATAAGCTCAGAATTGTAGTTCTCATTTGCATACATAACAATAAATTATTAATTTTTGTTTCACACCAACTCCAATATTGAATAGTAAAATATATTTTAATCTTACCCAAATAAACAACGATTTAGTTCAATGGTCAATCACATATAGAGTATAGGGTGGTACTGTGTTAAAGTTTTAAAGTTTTTAAACGTAAAATGACGGCTAATACCTTTTTAAGCGTTTTGTAATTTAACCAAAACTCATTAGCATCCACTCAAGCAAGGAATTATTTACTTTTCAACATGCATTAGCAGAGTGCACTTCTATTTTGTTTACAATTTGGTTGTCAAACACACTACATCGGATCTTTTGACACATTTACCAGAATTTACCACCAGGTAGCTTCTGACAAAGAGATGACCTTACTAACTCTCTTATTTGTCCTCTCAGTTGCCAGAAAACCATGTACGATTTCCGGTAAAATCTGGAAATTCTGCTAAAAAATGTTAATTTCGGACTCATGCGGGTTTACAACTAAATAATATTGGGAATACTTTTGAGGTGTTTGAAGAGGGTTGCGACCTGTTTGAAACTAAATTTATTTATAATAATCATATTTTGGCCTTGACACTTTTGCTAAGTTTTGGCCGAGCTTCTCCTCCGATTTGTAGCGTGCGCCTTTGCTGTCACACAAATGGGAGGGACCTACAAACTTACGCCGACGCCGAACGGCGATACAATTTTTATGATGAGCTATTTTTTTATTAAAGACACTAAGATTTTTAAAATATTTTCACTAAAATTTTATCAACCTAAATGTAAAGCTTATGCCAAGTAGTTATCTAATTTAATGTAAATTTTAAACATTTTCAAGATAAAACATGAATTATATTTAAAACGTAAATATTAATACAACTGTTTTATATATAATCCCAAACATATGATATAAAATCC
Source organism: Rhagoletis pomonella (assembly GCF_013731165.1). NCBI lineage: Eukaryota > Metazoa > Arthropoda > Insecta > Diptera > Tephritidae > Rhagoletis > Rhagoletis pomonella. The sequence continues at coordinate 67,218,222 of NW_023458558.1, forward strand.
CCTCTACCAAAAAACTTAAATTGGGTAACGCCGGTTTGAATTTTTACAATTGAGCAATTGTCAAAAATCTTCCTTTTTATCAAAAAGTTATTTACCAGGGTGTCTTTGAACTAATGATTGGTACTGAGTTAAAGAATGCACACTCATAAAAGATTGCAGCCTTTTCAATACTCATTCAGTGTTAAACCTTTTTTTGATTGGGCATTGGTTTTTTCAATCTTTCTATGAATATGTTGATGTGTGAATTCATAACTGCTTTGAAAGAATGGAAAATTCAAAAATTTTAAACCACAATCCTAAGCGAAGAATATGTAATGAAAACTGGATAAAAAAAAATTGTTGATTTAAAATTGAAAATGATTTCACACTTACACAGCTCTGGTTTTCAATACTAAGGAGATTAAGTCAACAAGTATGAGAGACTTCGTTAGCGACTGGTTCCTGTGGAACGGAAACTTCCGCAAGACTACTTTCCTTACGGCCAACAGATGCGGTATTAGGCTCTCACCACCCTGATGTAGCATGCCTGGCCGGATGCCATCTACCCCTGAAGCCTTGCAGCGCTTAAACATGCCCAGCGTCGATCTTACAGCATTTTGGATAAAGGGGCTAGAGCCATATGCAGCCTATGAAGAAGGAAGCGAGACGTATTTGCAGCAATAAGAATATAAATAAGGCCTAAAATTTTATCAGGGAGTTAGGTTTCAATACCAGGGCGAACCCATGTAAGAAGATCCTTGGCGAACTAGCGACCGATGTCCAGAACGTACTTAAATAATGGAGGGAACACTTTTCCACCCCATTGAATGGCAACAGCCTGAAAGTGGTGGAGAAGACAAACCCGAGCCCCCAGTCGACTATGACGAGGTAGGAATACCGATTAGGCGGCTGAAAAGGAACAAATCTCCTGGAGCTTACGATCCACAAGCCGAGATAGTCAAGGACAGCGGCAAGAAACGCATGCCCGATGACTGGAATTTAAATGAGCTATGCCTAATCCACAAGAAAGGCGAACCCGCCATACGCGCCAACTACCTCGGGATCAGCCTTCTAAGCAAATGTAGGTTTTATCGAGTGAATTGTGTGAAATACTGAAACGCATCGTCAACGAACTGATTGGACCTTATCAATGTGGCTTTAGACCTATAGATCAGGTATCCAAAATACGCCAAATCTTGGAAGCGACCCGCGAGAATAGGATCGACACGCACCATCTATTTGTCGATTTGAAAGCCGCTTTCGACAGCACGAAAAGAAGTGGTCTTTATGGCGCGATGGCTGAATTTGGTTTCCTCGATAGTAAGAGCGAACAATTGTTGACGTATGCCGACGACATCGGCATTATCGGTAAAAGCAAAGGCTACGTCTGTTCTGCCTTCTCACAATTAGATAGAGGAGCAAAGCGAATTGGTTTGGTACTGAACAAGGCCAAACCGAATATTTTCTGTCATCACACAAACAGTCAGGCATAAGCAAGAATGATAAGAGCTTGTCAGACGTGGCAGTATATTTCGATGCAATAAATTTCGGAAAGGCTGTCAAATTGAGAAATCAGTTGCATGAGCAGTCACACCTTGCATGGAAAGTGTCTTTCGAAAGAGGTTTTTATTTCCGAACGGCGAATTGCAGGAAAAATTTCTGAAATCGCTTTTTGGCTGTTCACACAGCGAATGAGTTTCTGGCAATCTTTCTCGATACTAAAATGCAACCATGGGCGGTGGGGTTGTCGTTTGTTTGCTATTTATCTTGTAAAAGCGAGAAAATATAGGTTATAATTAACATATTTGCCATGAAAACCAAAATTTTACGATTAAGTATATTAAGCAAAAGAATATATTTCAAGCATTTTTGATATTTAATTCAACACTATTTTTTATCATTTTACACAAATTCACGATCAGGGCCACACGGCAACACTCGATTAGTTTGACAGCACTTGCAGAAGAAATACAAATTGCTAGTGCAGCACGAGCAAGTTCAAGGCGCATCAATTACAGGTGATAGCGATAGAAGCTATGCTTCTTCTTATGAGCACGCTTGTGTCAAATTATCGTCTGTTTTGCTTTATTTACATATCCGCGTACACATACACATATACGTATATATATACCCTGCAAACAAATGTTCCCGAAATCTTTAAGAGTGTCGGAAATTTGTTACGATTCTTTTAGAAATCTGTAAAGAAAAACATATGAAGCGGTTGACAAGAACTAGTAAAGAAATTTCTGTATGATTTCTTAAAGAAAATTCTTAAAAAAATTGTGAAACCTTTCAGAATTCTATGAAATCCTGGTATGCAGGGTATACATATACACACGAATATGAATAGATAAAGAAGATGTTGATGACACAAGGAGTTCATACCAACGGTAAATGTTGTTTTTGTACGATTGCTACGACCTGTAGTTGTTGAATCATGAGCAAGTTGAAATATATTTCCGAAATCGATTTTCGCTCTTGCAGTTGCAGTCCCACCGTGCAACTTTTATTTCTGAAACTGATTTCCGAAAGGTGACAGAAAGATCTTTCTGGCTGTTCACACATCGAAATAAAATTTCTCTTTCTCAATTTGACAGCGAATTGCGTGCGAAAGACGGAAATATTGCCACGTCTGACAGGCTCTATAGAATACAAGATTGCGCCGATTGCAGCAGAATTCGTGAGAGTAATTTTAGCGTGACGTCATCGTAGAGTTGACAACTGAGAGCGGCGAGAATAAGGGCGACTAGTGATGTGCTAAATTGTCCCCAATACTCGGTACCCAATACTTAAAATAGATTTCGGTACCCTATACTTCCTTTTCGGTATCCGATATCGATTATTTACATTAAACCCTCGCTATTATATGCATTTCAGGTTTAGAAAAAACTATCATTACTAATTTATATGATATCAGCTAAACACTTGGACTTATCGCCACAGAAAAATATTATTTTATCAGTTTTAACCTTAGTCGATCCAAGGTTCAAGAAAAATACTTTGACGGATGAAGAAGCCTTTCAGGGGAGAGATTCTGTAGCCAGTTAGCGACAAGTTTCGGATCGATATCGCACTTGTTGACTTACAAATATTTGATATCAAACGTCGACAAAACCGATACCGATTCGAAAATTGTCGTTAACTGGTTACAGAATCTGTCCCAGGCCTACAAAAATGATATCGTCCGATTCAGCTGGAACAAAAATGCTTCAAACAAGTAAGGGTTTCTCTGTATTATGGCATCGAACCGACATATATACATCTTTCATTTGAATCAGTAAAAAAGCTCTATTGGCTCTTACATTCGGGTTTTGTTAGGCGTTTTTTCCATATTTTTGGCCTATGTGCGCTTTTATTCGAAACCTAAATGTTTCGGTACCGAGTATCGAGAGTATTGGGTACTTAAAAGTATTGACTCAGCACATCACTACTGCTGTCTTCTCTACAATGACGTCACCAAAACAGCTGATTCTGTCAAAATCACTGTATTCTCTCCACCGTGAGGCACAAAATGTATTCAACAAAGTGTGATTGATTTTGACATTGCTCTCATAAGAAACAGGCTATAATAGTTGCGTTTTTTTACTCATTTCCAGTAAAATCCAGTAAAAGTTTTTACGAATTTTCATGTTTTGGCGTTTTCGTACGCAAAAACTTGCAAAGTAGGGGAAATTGAGAGAGCGAAAAATTACAGCTGAAGTTGCAAGTTTTTACTGGATTTTACTGGATAAATTTTTACTTGTAAGAATTTGCCAGTACGAAAAACAGCTGATCGCATGTTGCTGTATGAAATTTAAACTAATAAGGAAACTGTTTGTGGATTTTTATTGTGGAAATTTTCAAAACAAACATATTTAAATATAAAATATATCGTTTTATTGAGAATATGCTGCGAATAAACAACCAATTTATCAGCTGTTCATGAAACTTGCAAATTATTACTTGAAAAGCGTTCGCGTTTTTTTTGCAAATTTTTTCTATGAGAGCGAATTCTTAGAAATAAGGTTACTGGAGAGTTACTGGCAAGTTACTGGATAATTTGTAAAAAAACACAACTAATGTCAAATTGAAATGAATTGTTAACCCATTTGAAAGTATTTTTTTTCAATTTGAATTTGTTTAAAAAAATTTACACAAACATTTTTCAAGCAACAAATTTTCTTAATAAACGTGAAATTGTTAAGAGACAAACCGCCGAGGAGAGCAAGTAAGTACATTTAAGTTTGGTAATAAGTAAATACGTTCGACTTTGCTTAAATATTTAATGTAAGGAAACCAAGATGAAACGGAGCAAAACTTTTGAACGGTGCGATGTATGCGATATAAGTCAGGACACGAAAATAGTGCGATGATTTAAACCACCTAGATGCGAGTTAAGACGGCAGCAATGTGATGTTGTACTACGTGATTCATCTTGCGTTTGTGAAAACCACTTCAAGGAAAGTGATTTCATTTATTGTCCGTCCGAATCAAGCACTTTCAAACGAGCTCGTTTATACCCAAACTATTTCGCTAGAAAAAAATTTAATTTCAAAATTGTTAGAGCTCTTAATATAAAATTGGAAACAAATGTAAAATCATACTTTTATAAGTGTCAAATAATGTTTAGGATAAAAAATTTAAATATAAAAATAAACGCACAAAAGCATAAAACTTGGGCATTTAAAAACAAAAAAATTGCTAAAACGATTTTATAAACAATTTGTCTTGTTTTATTGACAAAATATATATATTCCAGGTAATGTAAGTAAAACAAAACTATAATCAAAATAAAAGCCTAGGGTATTAGTGCTGACAACATACATGCATCACCAAGGGTTAATTCGTTTGTTTTTACTTTTTGACATTATAGTACCTTAAAAGAGAGCTGCCCTGAGTTGTCAATCACACCTTGTTTAATACACCTTGGTGAGGCATAAAGGCCGGTCCACATAGAACTTTCGCGTTGGCTTTGGCTTTGGCGTTAGTTTGACAGAACGCACGTTAAAAGTATGCTTGCTACAATCAACGCTTGGCAGCGAATGCTTTGAGCACTAGATTTAAATACTAACGACAGATAAATTAATATTTCATATCAATAATTGCATGAAACTTGATATTTCTTGCCTACATTTGATTAAAAATTAAAAATATTTCACATAATTTTATTTATTTGCAACAGCTGATTGACAACGC
>NW_023458558.1:67223475-67224048 GCF_013731165.1 Rhagoletis pomonella
AGAAGCCGTGCGGCGAAACACATACACAAAATCAGCTGAGCTAGTAATACCACCTTATATAAATTCGCCTTGAACAATTGCATACGCACAAATCGCCGTGTGTAAATGAAACGAGCAACACCAAAAGGGAATGTGAAAAATTGCGGCGACAAAAGTTTTCGTGTATAAACGCAGTCTTAGCAAAGTGGTTTTTCTCGAAAAGTTATGTTTGAGTTTTATGAACATTTATTTCGAGAAAATATGCCATATGCATATAACCTAAGCAAATACCTTTTCTTAAAATCTCAGACCTTTTACTCGATTTGTTCAAATAAATTTAAGTGAAAGTTATGAAATTTTAAATAAAAGCGATTGCTTAGTTTTTATGCATACGGACCAATGTGTTCAATGATGATTTTTCACTGCAATACTCGTATTACATGTAAATAATGGGGCTCATTCATGGTCAAAATAAAGTTGACACTAAAGTTAGTTACAGCTTTTTCACATCATTTTCAGTGGAATAGGTATCTGTGAAAAAAGCTGCAACTAACTTTCTTCCTATTAGGCATGCGCATATGGATCAGGGATGAA
>NW_023458558.1:67224058-67227198 GCF_013731165.1 Rhagoletis pomonella
ATTCGTGTTTTTCTTTTTGTAACTGAGCTAATATCTATGGACTACATGTAGTCTAATCGGAGAAGTTTTTTTGTCTAACTTTGACTACTGAAAAATATTGGCGAAAAATACAAAAGAAAACACTTTGCGAAGTTTACTTTATTATACAGCTTTTTATAAAACAACAGGAAAAGTCTGCTAATTTATCTGATTCCCTTTAATAGGCGCAGAAAATAATGGGAATTCCCGCAAGTTAGATCTGGAAAACTATCGATGGTCGCGGCCATCTATAGTTTCGATAGTCGATTGTCCCAAAAATTGATAGTATCGATACTACCGAAAATGTCGACACTAGCGATAGTTTTGATTAAAAAAGTACAAAAATCAAACATAAAAACTTTTATTGAAAACAAGTAAAAAATATGTGTTTTCCACCTTTCCGAAAACTCCCGCTACATGGTGGTTTTACCCCTATTTTAAACATTTTTGATAGAACGTTCAGTTAGATATAATTAGATTATTATAAAGAATAGCTTTCATAGTCATATGTGGGCGGTATCACGCCCATTTTCCAAAATTCCAAAGAATGTTACTTCTTTTCAAGGGAATTGTTGTTAGTATCAGTTTTGAGTAAATTAGCGTCCTTAAATTTCGAAATATCTAAGTTTCAAGCATTCCTGAAATTTACCGTTATATGAAAGGTGGCCGTAATTTCCGATTTCAATAATTTTCAATGTTTCGCTTTAATGTGGCAAGCACAATAACCATACTGAGTTTGGTAAAAATTGGTAGAACGGTTACCGAGATACATATATGTGATCATAAGTGGGCGGTGCAGCGCCCATTTTCCAAGAAAAGAATTATTGCAAGCATAAATTTTGAATGAATTAGCTTTAGTATTTACTGATTTATGGAAGATTTCATATTTCTCTTAATTACCGGTATATGGGATGTGGGCGTGGTTATTGTCCGATTTTGAAAATTTTCAGCCATTTGGTATGTTGTACCAACGCCAACAACTGTGCCATGTTTGAGAGAAATTAATTAAGCGGTTATTAAGATATACACACGTAATCATAAGTGGGCGTGGCTACGCCCATTTCCCAAAAATTTATAATACTCTTATTTTTAGTCTAAAAACCTTTATAATGGTTTCAATTTTGAGTGAATAGGCTTGAGTAGTTACTAAAATATAGCAGTTTTCGTATTTCTGAAAACTACCGTTATATGGGAGGTAGGCGTGGTTTTTGTCCGAGTTTACCCATTTTCAACACCGTCCGTCTTACGCCCGAAAGAAGTACACGTACTAAGTTTCGTTAAGATATCTTAATTTTGAATCGAGTTATCGTGTGCACAGACGGACGGACGGGCAGACAGACAGACAGTCACCGCTTAATCGATTTCTCTTTTCATTCTGATCTACATATCTCGATTCGTTTTGCCTGTTACAAACAACCGTTATGTGAACAAAGTTAACTTAATTCCAATAATTGCAAACGAAGAGGGTCTTTAGATTTCACACTTTCATTCGAGAGAGGGGAGTACGTCGGTCTAGGGCCCAATGACATTTTATGGAAGAAATTAGTTCAAATTTCTAAATTGAAAAGTATAACAGGAAGTACGAATTTGAGGATAGCTAAGTTCAGTGTCCATTTTTGGGCTTTTTTTAAATGCTAGGTAACATGTTTAAGAGAAGAGAAGAGAGGTTTCTTTAGAATTGTTTATTTTTCAAAATGAAAACGAAGCTTCTCCCATGCCAACAAGTAAATATATTAGCACGGTGAGAGCAAAAAACCTAAAAATGCATCTGATGAAAAGATGATGTGCCTCCTAAAATCTAGTGATTGTCCCTAATGTACCTTTAGGTCAGCAAACGTCGGAAAAAGGTACAATTGTACCTACTTTTTCATCCCTGATATGGATGCTTGTAGTACCTACACACAAATGCGATCAACTAATTAGCAACGAAATTCAAAATGATATTGTTTGCGAATTATGTTTATTTATTTATTTTTAATAATTTCCTTTAAAATAGAATTCAATCTATAACAGAAACCACAATAATAAAAGTTTAAAAGCTTGCACAAATTGCATAAAAATTAATCAAACTTCAAAAAAATTGTTATCAAGATTTCAAAATTTTTAATTTGAAATTTAGAAAATTTTCGGGTATGCTGCTTTGTATCCCATTCAATGAGGTACACTAAAGTGCAAGGTTCTAGTCATTAAAAATTACCGTTGATTTTTTAGAATTTTTTAGAATACAAAAAAAATTTGATAAAAAAAATCTAGCAACAGCAAAACCCCCACAAAAAAATCTATAAAATCAACAGTAATTTTTAACAACTTGAAACCTGCACTTTCTTATACTATAATTGAATGGACTACAATACTGCATACCCGAAATTTTTTTAAATATTCTAATTAAAAATTTGGATGACCATTTCTTGAAGTTTGATTAGTTTTTTTTTTTTGCGATTTGTGCAAGCTTTTAAACTTTTGTTATTGTGGTTCTTGTTACAGATTGAATTATATTTTAAATGAAAATCATTAAAAATAAATAAACATAATTTGCAAAGAATATCATATTAAATTTCCTTGCTAATTAGTTGATCGCATTTGAATATATGTATGTATGTACTTACATATGTACATATGTACCCAATACACATACCTACTCCAAAATCATTTATTGATAACGTTCTTGCACATGCACATAATATTATGGCTCATTCCATCTCAAATCACCCAGGCCGGCGGAAAGTGAATTTAAGATTGCGATAAAACTCACAGGGATTGTTCCTTGAACAATTTAAGGATACACGCATTTTTTCTTTTTGCTCAGAAATGCGAATTTTTCGAATAATGATTTTTTTTTTTTTTGATTACGAACCCTTCTTTTTTCCTCTCTTAATAGCAACTTTTGATGAAATCGTTTATAACTGCCGCAAAAAAGCAAGGATTCTAACGATTTTTTTTTTTAATTGCAGATATTGATCTGCTGAATCGATCTAGTGAACTAAACATCAGTAATTGTTTATTAATAATTAATTATTGTTTATGAACAAAAAAAAAATTTTTTTTTCAAATTGATTTTTTTCAAATTGCCACATCTTTTTTTTCTCTCAAACTTTTTTGTCTATTAGGGAATAGTATAAACT
>NW_023458558.1:67227298-67229867 GCF_013731165.1 Rhagoletis pomonella
AATTCATGCCGCCGCGTTGATTGCGACCACGCGCTGACCTGGTTTTAATAAAGAATTCGTAGATATACACACAAGTCATAATAAGTGTAAATTGTTTAAACTCACCTGTTGTTACGCATGTTCGAACGGAAACGTCCACGTTGATGTGGCGGCTTCTGCACGCGTGCGGTATCTACCAAATGGAAAGTAGTTTCATCCTCTTCATGGTAATAAGCATATTGGCTGCCGGTACCAAAGGATGAAGCGTACTTATCTGCAAATTTAAATTAATAGTAATGAATAGTTTGTATATTATATATGTATATACTTAAGTAAATAAAAAATAAGTGGTTAATAAATGATATGGTTGCATATGGTAGTTACTATGGAAAACACTTCCCCTGTTAAATTTGAATACAAAGTAACTTTGGTTGAAATTCACTCGGAAGTGAATTGCACAGCCTGCCTGAATTTAGTATTTATTGGTTTGTTTAGTAATTTACCTATTCATTCAAATTTCAGACCTTTTACTCGATATATTCAAACAAAATTGAAGTAAAAGGTATGCAATTTTAAGAAAAAGCAGTAACTTAGTTTTTATTCATGGGTTGACTTTAGTGTGCATCGACATGCGTTTGTACAAATAGCTAAATATTTCCAAAACTTCACTTTTTAACTCTTTGAGTTTGTACAACGATTTTGGGTTGCTGTGCGCAAACGCGTGAATCGAATCAAAAACCTTTTACACACACTTGTAGACAACAGTTCACGCTTTATTACAAACATAAAATTTACTATATCTGTGCACTAATTTATTAATAATGTCGAATGGAAATATGGTATTTTTGGCAAGTTTCCGAGCTGAGCTGTCAAACAAAAAATATCCACGAAATATCTCTGCAAAAGGTGTTCAGCCCTTCAGCCACGAACCTCCTCCCCTAAATCGTTGTACAAATAGCTAAAGATTTCCTAATTTTTTTTACCGAAGTTATATATAATATAGAACCTCCTTTTCACCTGATACCAATTTTGTATGGCCTCAAATAAAATCAACCCGAAAATAGTGCATTTCAAAATGCCACAAAACCTTTGTAAACAAAAGCGACTGCAATTACAGCTGTTTTTGTTCTCTTTATGCGATTCGGCAGTGGTCAAAAAAGTACGCATTTGACGTTTTCCTTTTGAGGGAAATGAATATGGCTGCCACGATTCACCAACAGATTTGCACATAACCTCACATTAAAGACAAAAGTCTGCTTAACAATTTTGATGCAACCTTTTGACCAAAACTTACTTTGGTACTTCTTTTCGTTATTGGAGCTACTGGTCCAATCACAAATCTTTCCTAAACGATCGCTCTTACTAAACGGCTGGTATGGCATATCACGAAAAGTTTCCGGTAGTTCACATGGGCCCCAGCCATTTTCATTGAATTGCACAGTTGGCTTTTCAAATTGCGGAAACTGTGTACTAGTGTTGATAGTTTCACTCATAATTGTGGAGTTCACTTGATTTCAACAGATATTTTAACCTTTCCCACTAATTAAAACACTTTTTCTTAATCCGACGTTCAATTGATTTGACAAATTGAAAAGAAAGGAATGAGCCAAGGAAGCTAAGTTGCCATTCAAAGAAAAAATTGACAGGTTTTAGCCAATGTAACCAGACACTCCGGTTTCTGTATTGTAATTGTGAAACTTGACAGCACTTGAAAGTTGTAATAGAACGTAAATTTGTTTGAAAACAAAGAACGTACATCTACTTTATTTGACCGAATCCAAAACAGCACGCCGCGCCCGCGTTGAATACTTTCAGAGCTGGAACGTTTCTGTCCATTCGAACTACTTGACCTAGCCAGCGGAGCCGCTGAGTTTTAATCGTCTGCGGTATTCGCCATCGCCAACGCGTATGGGCCCATAAATCTTTCGAAGAATTTCTCTCGAAAACTCCAAGAGCCGCTTCATCAGTCACAGGGAAATAGAGAGTAATGAGACAGCGGAATATCTCGCAAGGGGCGCGGCCATCACACCAGTTGGTCCCGAGCCCTTCCGCCTCTGAGGGATATAAACTGGCATAGTTCGGTAGGAACGCGTCAGGCAAGGAGTTTACTGGAAGGTTATAACAAGTGGAGATCTCAAAGCTTAGATAACCTTCTAAATGAGGCTTGTCCTTACAGAACAATGCTGACTAAGAGGATATTTATATATGCTGTGGATATGGTTAAATGATCTTTGTCTGTTCTGCGACTCGACCAGAGAACAACGCACAGTCTGTGGAATACATGAGAGAAGTCTAGGCTAGGATGTTATTCCTTAGACATCTGGTGTCAACATGAGCTACCAAATAACTCGCCAGGTGGCGCTGGGGTCCCTTAATTCAGGACTGATTTTGGGCATTTTCGAAATATACTTATGTATACATATTTGTTATGCAATAAAAACACTGTTGCAAAAAATACATCCGCTAGGTGGCTTGGGGTACGTATACATATGTAGAAAAGGCGAAACGTATACTACTTACATATTGAAAAATATTTTTTTTTGCGAAAAGTGGAGCCGGCAGATGGCACTGGAATCGAGATATTAAATAA
>NW_023458558.1:67229967-67238715 GCF_013731165.1 Rhagoletis pomonella
AAAAAAACAGTTTCTATATGGTATAGAATTCTTGAAAAGCAATGGGCTTTGCATTGAAAATTGAGTCGGAGCTTAAGTTCACTTTTTATGCATAAGGCCCATTATTTTTAGATCGGAAAACTTTGTTTCTCTTCAAAAAACTTCTAGTAATAATACCCAATTGTTTATTTACTCATTTTTTAATAGAAACTAGTTTTTGTGGTCCAAAAACACCAACAAATGCAATGGGGCAATCCACAAAAATTCGTTAGTATTAAAAATTGGTAAAATAAACATTTCCAATAGAGTTTTCCGATTGAAAAATATTGACTTTCAAGAATTGTATCCTATTTCTACGAACAACTTTTTTTCTCATAACCAATAATTCTAGGGGGTGAGAGCTTTAAAATTTGGCTTTACTTTTTGCACATTCATTTTTGGACCATCCTAATGTACATTTGCACATAGTACATACATACATATCTTTGTATTAAAATGTGCATGCCGTTACGTGTCTTAATTTTGCACATTCATTTACACATAGTATATTATTTTGTGTATTTATGTAGTTTACAGATGTTACGCTTTCAGGCATTCCCATTGTGTGGTTTTAGGAACATTTCGGAGCGCCCAGATTTTATTAAATCATATTCTGTGTCTAGAATACTATGTTCAGTCAGAGATTTGTTATGAGGTAGTGAAGTGATTATTTGAGCTGGAAGCGCTTAAAACGATAACAAAAACTTAACAACAACAACGAAAGCCAAACAATAATTAGTGGAGCAAAAAATTGAAAATGACAACGAAAAGGCAAATTTATATGCTATCAGCATTTTATAATTTAATAATATTGCATACAACAACAGCGTTTCTGGTTGAAGTAAGTACATATGTTTCCACATACCTACATATATATACATATGTACATTAGGGTGGTCAAAAGAAAATTACAGTCGCTCAAAGCAATCAAAATTTTCCATGTATTATTACTTAATAGGGGAAAAACACTTTTTCTTAGAAATGGTATAGAATTCTTGAAAATCAATTTTTTTCGATCGGAAAACCTTGGTTCTCTTCAGGAGACTGTCGATAATAATACCCACTGATATGTTTAACCATTTTCTAATAGTAATTATTTTTTTACAAAAACCCCAAGAGAAATGCAATGGGAGGACCCATAAAAATCGTTTGTATTAAAAAATGGCAAAATAAACAATTAAGTATTATAATACTATATATATAATATATAATATATATATATATAATAATAATTATTATTGAAAGTCTCCTGAACAGAAACAGAGCTCTCTGATCGAAAAATATTGATTTTCAACAATTTTATACCATTTCCACAAAAAGTGTTTTTTCCCATATAAAATACATGAAAAATTTTGAACGCTTTGAGCGACCACTCTACTTTAGCACATGCATTTTTCGGCCACCCTAATTTACATGCATATGTGTGTACATGCTCTGAACTTGGTCATGTGAACTCTTATTTTGGCACAAAAATCGTCTCCGGGGACCGAGTGGGTGGAAATTACAAACTTGTTTTTTCATATGGGAACCGACCCGATCTAATGTACATTTGTAACCCTATGTATGATTAGCGCCATCGGATAACTAATAGTAGGGGTCTTCATCTAAAGTGATAAAGGGATATATTGCTTAAATTTATCAGTTTATCCGCCTTCTTTCATGAACGCATCTTGATAAATAATTGCACAAAATTGTTTATTATTTAACTTATATGGCTTGTTACGTTTCATTCTTACCTCGTCCATTGTGTTCATTTGCTTTTATGTGTTCGTTCCAAAAGCAATTTTGCTGAAATTTATACATTTATCCACCAAAGTCGTTTGATAAAGTGATAAACTTTGGTTAAATAGATTTCCATATAAAGTTTGACAGTTCATTTATCAATATGACAAATTTATCGCTTTATCAAGTTTATCAAGAGTTTATCACTTTTAATGAAGACCCCTAATGGCTTGTGTGATACATATTAGAGTACTGCATGAGACGATCAAAATTTCCAAACGAACTGTGAACAGTAGAACTATTTATTATAACCGAGCGCAGTTGTGCTAACGGTTTTTCGATTCCCTAACGGTTGTGTAAGTGAGGGAAGTATATATAGATATATATACACCAAAATACTCAGAATGAAAGGAAAAGTCTATTAAGCCATGTCGTCCGTGTACACGATAACTTGAGAAAAATTCAGATATCTTGGAGAAATTTGCGGAAAATAATGTTGCCCTTTATCCAATACCGTATCGGTATCGGATCCAAATTGTTGAACGTGGGAATTTGAAGTACCTATAATTTTGGCATAAAATAAGGCCACCATGGGCTCATTGTGATGCCATATTAGAGCGACATTATGTCCCTCCCTCTTACGTTAGAAGGGAAACCACTTTGTCGCTGCAGTTCAACCGTACATTCACATCTTGGCACCTACGACAGTAGTTTTTTGACTGAATATCCATTCTACTTCACTGCTCATTACGTGGGTTCTCATCAGGCAGTGCCCGGTTAGAGTTCTAATTACATGTCGGGTTAGTGGACGCTTCAAGCAGAGGAGAGGGCGAGATCTACGTTTATCCAACTCAGGCCAAATATGCCTTGCTATCCCGCACTTGTGGATTCCGCAGTCCATATTTTGTTTGCCCATTCGATAAAGATTTTTTCAGCTTGAGCTTGCAGAAAGATAGCGGAGTATCCGCATTGCGAGCGGTACTAATTGCAGATTATAAGGTTCTTTTCCTTGCGAGTTCATCTGCAACACATTTGCTCAATATGTCTCTAAGGCCTGGCATCCATACGACATGAGTGACACATCTCACTGCCAATTCATTTATAGGCAATATAGACGGTGCGTCTGACTCGCTAGTCATTTGTGTACGTGTTGACTCGCCTTCGACTACACACAGTTGAGTCATTCAGAGTCATGGCAAGCTTTTATGTCGATTTGTTACAATTAAGCGCTTTTATAGCCGCCTGGCTGTCAGCAAATATAGTTACTGCATTCAAATTTCAGCTTCGTTTATAGCTGTAACTTCAGACGCAAACTGAGGCTAAGACAGAGTTCTTGCATGCCGAGCCTACTCCCTACCATCAGATCTAACTTGGAGCCATCGGTGTAAATGGCTGCTGAATCAGAGTAGGAGATTAGGGGTTGCAAAATTCCAAATAGTTTTTTTAATCAACAATTGAAAATTTGTTCAGTGTTTTGGAATTTTTTTTTTTTTCTCCTTTGATAGCAAGTGTCCGAATGAAACATTTTTTTTGTGTGCAGATTTAAAAAAACGTTAAACAAGGTTAAACTATATAATGAAATTATTTGTGTTACAGAAATATTTTTTTTTTGCTTTTCAATATTTTTTTTATGAAAAATTGAACTTTTAAGCAATTTCTGCGCCTCGTGGATGAAAATTTTTATCAACAACTTCTGTAATAAACATTTCTGCATTTATCTATGAAAAAATGCCTGCATTTCGATATAGTTTGGTCGGACTGAATTTTTATTTGCCATATGAAATTCATCGATGTTGTGAGATAGGATCTTTCTATATGCATACATATACATATGTTACTCTAATATTCTATTCTTTCAGACCACAAACTCGTCTTCTGCTTCACAATTAACCTCGGATCAACTTCTGAAGGTGGGCGTTTACTATGAGACACTCTGTCCCGATAGCCGTGAATTCGTTCGCAATTCACTTTATGATGCAATGATTATAAATGACTGGATAAAATATATCGATCTAGAATTGGTGCCATATGGAAAAGTAACGGTATGAAGGAGATATTGACTGCCATTGCCAGATTTACATATCGCACCTTAACTGGTCTATTCTGCGCTAGTAACAAAAATTTTGTAACCGGTAAATAAAGTTTACTATTAATTTGTAAACCCTTTTCCCATCCCGTGCACTCTTGTAACCTGTAAAGTTTGTTGCCATCTCATAAGTTGTTAACAAAACATTGCTCATTTCCGGTTACAAAATCATCGGTAACCAGTGATCGGACTTCTACCACATTGTGGTAGATCTGCCACTTTTTTGAGCATCTACCACATCTACCACACAAGGTCTGAAATGGACCACATATTCGCATTTTTGAGTAGTATTATTTTTGCTCGACATAATTTTCTTAAGTTTAAGAGCAAACATTGTCCAACACTAAACACTAAAAATAGGCAGAATGGGATTATAAAATAAACTGTAAATAAAATATTTAATTTTTTCAATATTCAATTCGACAGGAAACGTTTTTTTATTGTGTTAAATTGCAAAATATATGATTTATAAAAATAATTAATAGCGAAAATGTTAAAAAACGGCAATTTTTGTGAAAGTATTAGCAAATTTCAGTGCATCTAAAGTTTCTAAAGCGTTGTTTACTTTTACTTGCGAATTGTCAAAATCGGCAAATCCCAAGTAGCGGTTTCTGGAACGTGCCACATTTGTTCGCTACATCGTGATGTGATAAAAAGAAAAACTGGCAGCACTCCGCAAGGTTGCAGAAATCTTTCAAAATATGTTCGAAAAATATCTTGATATGAAAGGAACTGCTTTTGCCGAAAGTCAACGTAATTTTTAGCAACTTCAATCTTGCACTTTATTATACTAAAATTATTTTTTTTAAGATTCTAATTAAGATGTTTGCAATTTATGTTAAACCTTGCAGATTTTTTTAAATTTTTGTACAAAGTTTGATCCAAAACCTGAGATCTACCACATTTTTTTGAAATCTACCACATTTTTTTCCAGATTCTACCACACAAATTTTTTTGAAGTCCGATCACTGTCGGTAATGTGGAGAAAAGACAAAAACGTGCACATCAAAAAAATTACAAATGTGCAGGAGAAGCAAAAAACCGATGTGCTTAACTGAAGGATGTACCTCCCATTAGCGTTAACTAGACATGGTGCAAACGGCCCTTAGGGTGCGATATGTACATATTTATCATTTAGTACTTTTGTACTCGTACATATGTACATATATTTATCATGCTCCCAAGGCACATTAGCCAAGTAGGAACAGCTGGGTTGCAATTTTTATTTATTTTTTTCATTCAAAATGGCGCATGCATTGTCATTTTTATTTATAAAATCAACAACAAAATACTCTCAGCTGTTTAATGTGCCTCCCACGCGCCTCAAACTGCTCGATAGTGTCGCCAGTACAGAAATCTGTTTTGAGTTGCGAGTTTTTTTTTTACCTTTTACCTTCCTTTTATTAGCTCGGGATGTAACTATGTAATATTGATGCGCCTAAAAGATGAGCGATTTCTATTCTCAAGTTACATACCTGATACAGTACGAATGACAATTATAATAGGGAGGTTTTAGCTTTCTAAACTATAATTTTATTGCTAACTGTTTTCAGTCATGGACGGATCCCACAACAAACATAACAACTCTTTTCTGCCAGCATGGACACAGCGAGTGCGAGCAAAATGCATTGCATGCCTGCATTGTAGAGCATAACGATGTAAAAGACCAAGTGAAATTAATAAGCTGTCTAATGAATGGTCATGCGAAAAATCTTGATGAGGTACTTAAGAGCAAAAAGCATTTATTTGCAGTGTACGAAAATAAACTATATTGTACGTTACTATTTCGTTTCGTTTATTACCTCAACAGTTCGGTACAATACGAAAACAAAACGGCTGAGTTCACTTTGAGATAGTACACTACAGTAGTTTAGTAGTTACAGACGAAACAACAAACGAAATGAATCGTGCAGAGAAAAATATATGTATACATATATGTAGTACATGTTTTTTAATTGAATTGGATATGAAAATTTACAGAAAAAAATATTTTTCAAGTAATTGAAACGTTTGCATACATATAAAACGTACCCTAGGTACAATTGTCACAAACGAAAAGCAAACGTTTCTCGTTGGGGAAAATTACAGTGAATCTTACAATTGTTTCTGACTATGTACAAAAATGTACAAAACCAAAAATTATATGATGATCGATGAGCAAATGGGAATTGTTTTGTACAGTTTATTTTCGTACCCTGTTTATTTGTTTTTAAAATAAATATTTAAAACCAAGCACATCAACAATTTTTTAATTTAAAACTTTAAAATTATTTCGATTTTTTAATGAGGATTATTAAAATTCTCAATAAAAACCTTTTTTTTATTTCTTATTTAACTTTGAATACAAGTGTGGTAATGACTTGGTCATAGATGTGAGCGCTGTGAAGGAGTGTAAAGCCAAACGTAGTACGACAGATATACTAAAGAAATATGGCGAAAAGACAGATGCGTTGGATATATCTTTTGTGCCATCAGTCACGTTCGATGAAGTAAAATTTTACTTTATTAAAAAATACAAAAATATTACCTAACTATTTGTTATATTTTTATTGCAGAAATTCGATCGTTGGCGTCAACGTTATTTCATTTACAATTTTTCTGTAGTGTTCTGTCGGGAGTATAAAGCGAAATTTAATACTATACTACCGCATTGTTAGAAAAAATATCAATATCATAAAAATGTGTTAAAAAAGTCCTTTTCAATAAATTTGGAATGATGTAATTTAACACTTAAGTAATAAATAAATAAAATTTAGTGAGCAAGCACTTTTAAATAAAATAAATATCAACAACTCCAACATACGAGTTTGATGGAGTTCACAGTTTGTTTTTGGGAAAATAAATTGAAATGATGTAGTAGGCTCACAAGGAGCGAACCAAGTTATAGTCGCCCAATAGGTGCATCGAAGATACTGTAATAAATATGTACATGAAGAACTAGTAAATTATCGGCTTGCTTCGTGGCGCCCGATAAAAACTTCTGCGTTTTCCAATGTTCAAATGATGTTGGAAAGCGCCTATGATTTATAAAGTAACATTTTTTAGTCTAGGTTGAAACGACTGAAGAGCAGAACCACATTCTCACACATAACCCAAGGATGATGCTATACGACTTTCCCAGGGTACCCTGAATTACTTTGTTCGCTCCCCCATTTACGATCGCGAATTACCCCATTTCCACGGACGCATTCTTAAGTCGAATTGCCCGTTGATGCAAAATGTGAGTTATTGCTAAAAATTTATAAATTTCTGTATTAAATTGGTGATGTACACATTTGTTAACAGGGCCGAAAAGTTTAAGCTTTTGCTCGGAATTGCTTATTCAGGGTTTCCAAGCGTTATTTTAATGGAGATGCTTATTTTGCATATTTCAAGAAAACGGCCAAGAAATAGATTGCTATTATTTCGTGCGTGTGAATAGTATGGTCCGAGGAATTTTGACATCTGATATTTTACAGCCTGCTGTCTCACATTTTCCTTACGAAATAATGGAAGGGAAAATAAACTTAAGAATGGCGGCGTCTTGCACTTATTTGCAAATAGTACCACTAATTAATACTTATTAGCGTGATTTAGTTACCGCAAAGTTTACCATTTTGCAACATTTTGCAAATAATACGTGCGAATAAACGAAGTAAGTGATACCTACGCATACTTTTTTTGACAAAATTGTCTGCTCCATTTTTTGTTCCATTTTGCCCAGAAATGACATTGGAATGAATAGGGTAGGCATTACTGTAACGCTGGTATGCCGAAATTGCCAAAATTACAACAACCACCCCCTAAGTGACAACACCTTATTATTATTTCACCATGGCTTGGATACAAAAATTTAAAAATGATCTGTTTATTAATTTTACTTTTAGTACGCAGAAAAAGTGCTAATTTTTATTTGTGGACTGGTTTTGATAAATGTCCGATTAAAATTAGAGTCGGCAGCGATTTGTCCGTGATTCGCATGGTAATTGGATCTGAATTACCAACAAATGAGGATTCGCTCTTAAAATTTTGTATGGCGATTTACGTAATTCGAATGGCGGTCAAGAGTTTCAAACAAATCCAATTATTTTTTTAAATTTGGTCGCCATTTTGGATCCATCATTTTGAATTTTGAAAATCTGACATCAGATTCGTAATCAGCAATCCCAGAAACCCGCTGGAAACGTGTTTTAACCCTTGACAATGTTTAAAACGTTCAGTATCAACGTTTTAATTTTAGTACTTTTTTTAATTTGATCGCCATATTGGATCCGCCTTTTTGAATTAAAAAAAATTTATTTCAGATTCGTAATCGGCGACCCCAAAAACTCTCGAGTGCCGGGTTTCGAACAAATCCAATCATTTTTTAAAAAATGGACCGCCATTTTGGATCCGCAATTTTGAACTTCGAAAAACAAATTTCAACCCATTACAATAAGTAAATCGTTCAGTATCAACGTTTTAATTTTACTAGTGTCTTTTCGAGAGTAAATTTTCGGGAACTAGATCCATTCTAATTGTCCAAGACAGGTGTGTAATTAAGGGAAAGTTCCCCAATAATACCAGAGTAATTACATGTAAAAACCACATTTTTAGCTGCATTTTACTATGTCAAGAAAATAAAAAATTGAGAACATCAGCGTTTTTATAAAAAAACCGACAAGTGCGAAGTAGGAAAACTTTTTTTTCAACATAAAAAATACGTGTATCTTTTTTGATCACAAATACCAATATTCTAATGTAGCGTTTATGAATTTCCAAAAAGAGTGTTTTTATGAACCACTCTACTCCAGCCCCATCTATTGGTTCCATTTTTTTGTACGAATATTTCTTATCATGATACTAATACCTATTAGGAATTTCAACCAGATCGGTACTAGATATAAATACGATTTTTTATTTAATATCTCGATTCCAGTGCCATCTGCCGGCTCCACTTTTCG
>NW_023458558.1:67241715-67273021 GCF_013731165.1 Rhagoletis pomonella
TAAAACCAGGTCAGCGCGTGGTCGCAATCAACGCGGCGGCATGAATTCTGGTATGACCACTTTGGGTGGTAAAAATGTCAAGGCCCGGGATCCTCGTCGTGGTATGGGCAAGAAGTTTGGATCACGTGGTGTGCCACCTAAGATACGTGAGTCGTCGGTTGCTGTACGCTCAGATTGGACATCGATTGAGGAAATGGACTTCCCACGGTTAATGAAGTTATCTTTGCCTAATATCAAAGAGGGTGAGGATATAATCACCTGTGGTACACTCGAGTACTATGACAAAACCTACGATCGTATCAATGTTAAAAATGAAAAGCCGTTGCAGAAAATCGACCGCA
This sequence comes from Rhagoletis pomonella, assembly GCF_013731165.1. Lineage (NCBI taxonomy): Eukaryota > Metazoa > Arthropoda > Insecta > Diptera > Tephritidae > Rhagoletis > Rhagoletis pomonella. Next base: position 67,242,057 of record NW_023458558.1, read on the forward strand.
TCGTTCACACTGTCACCACCACCGACGATCCTGTAATCCGTCGTTTATCCAAAACTGTGGGTAATGTGTTTGCTACTGACGCCATTTTGGCGACCATCATGTGTTCAACACGTTCAAATTACTCGTGGGATATTGTAATTGAAAAGTTTGGTAAGTATATATTTAACCGAAATATAACTGTATGTAGGTATTTGTAGGTGAAACTCCCCGTTTTATATTTGAATTTTAGGTGATAAAATTTTCATGGATAAACGCGACAATACTGAATTCGATTTGCTGACGGTTAATGAGACATCAGTGGAGCCACCAACTGACGATGATAGCTCACCCAATTCACCACGTAATTTGGCAATTGAAGCTACATTCATAAACCATAATTTCAGCCAGCAAGTATTGAAAACCGGCGAAAAGGAACCCAAGTATAAGTTTCAGGAGGCAAATCCATTTATTACTGAAGATGAAGATGTGGAAGTTGCAAGTGTTGGTTATCGCTATAAGAAATGGAATTTGGGTAGCGATATTGTAAGTATAGATAATTTAAAATAAAATCATTAAATGTAACTTATGCAAAATCAATCCCCACAGGTTTTAGTGGCTCGTTGTGAACACGACGGTGTGCTGCAGTCACCAAATGGTGAACCACAATTTTTATCGATTAAGGCGCTAAATGAATGGGATTCGAAGTTAGCGAATGGTGTTGAATGGCGTCAGAAATTAGATACCCAACGGGGTGCTGTATTGGCGAACGAGTTGCGCAATAATGCCTGCAAACTGGCCAAATGGACTGTACAAGCTGCGCTTGCCGGCTCCGATCAGTTGAAACTAGGCTATGTTTCACGAAGCAATCCACGCGATCCCTCTAAACATGTTATACTTGGAACACAGCAATTCAAACCACATGAGTTCGCAACCCAAATTAATTTAAGTATGGATAACGCTTGGGGAGTGCTGCGTTGCATCATCGATATCGTGATGAAACAAAAGGATGGCAAATATCTGATTATGAAGGATCCCAACAAGCCAATGATTCGCTTGTACGATATTCCTGACAATACGTTCGATAGCGATGATTCCGATGACGGTGAGGGAGATGATGGTGAAGCTTTTCAACCAGTTTATACATACGGCAACAATAAAAGGATTTAAATTTAAAGCACAACAAAAGTAAATTAAGTGTATGTGTATGTAGTGGATGTGTGCGATTCAATTGTTAGTTCTTTGATAAGAGAAAAGCCAGCATCTAGATTGCAACACACGCATTTTTTATATAAAATTATAATATTCAAACTATCTTGTTAACCGTAGTTATTTATAACAGCTAAAAACAACTCGTACATAACCATTTTGGATAACTCAAATAGCACAGATTCGAAAAACAACAAAAGTATATTAATCAACTATTATACCCATGCCGCAGAAAATAAGAGATAATCGCCTATTTTTAGTACTATTAGATATTTGGAATAAAACAAATGAACAACGCAGAAGATAGGCGTCGAAAAAATGCCTTTTATTTTAAAAATATATTTAAGGATCGCGAAATGCCGGACCAGTATATAATTTGGAAGTGATCGAATTTGCGAAAAAAAAGTCTTGAGGGAAGTGTTCAGAATCAAATCTTAAAAAAAAAATGCGCGCAGGCTATTAAAGACATGTGGTTTCAAGTGCACATTTTTTATCAATACTTGTTTTTATCATTTGCATTATCACAAATCTGGCAGCCGCTGGTTTTTACAGATTAGTCTAGGCTTATTAAATATGGCAGTCACGTTTTGTTTTCATTCATACATACCTTTGTACGTATTCCTACTATATACAAATCTAAGTTATTATAAAGAAAACTATAGCCTTCTCTGTATAGTTAAGGTATTTGATAATTTTTGAGCTTCTATTTAAATGGTGGGTCGTCTACGTACATATAGATATGTATGTATGCTCAGCGAACTTATTAAAAGCCTATAATTGTATGTAAATATCTGCTACAAAACATATGTATGTAGGTAATTACTCAGCACCGCGTAACCTATTGACTGTTTCGCTGATCAAGGGGACGCTATGAGCGTAGCTGCACACTTGTGTTCAGTTAGATTAACTCTCGCATTCGCATTTCTTATCGCCAATGCAACGGTTGCGCTAACGACGATCAATTCGACGACGCCAAGAGGAAGGCATGACGCTTAACTGCTACACTAAGCAAGAATGCAATGATAATTTCCGTTGGGTTTTTCTCTTTATTTCGAAAACCAAAAGCACCAAGGTGTTGAGCTGCATTCAAATTCAAATCATCGATTGCGTTTAGTGTTGCGAGTGAGTGGTGTTGAGTGTGGACGTGTTTGGACGATCACAATCCATACTATAAATGCAAAAAGACATTAAAAATTATTCGATTATTCTAAATAGAAGTTTATTTGCTTTTAGTAAAATGTTTAAATTGGTTTTCGCACGCGCAATAGTTCCGTTACTGTTGTTTTTGTACGTTACAACTGGCGTAGGTACGTTATTCACAAATTCAATTAGTCAACGCATTAATTTGTGTGGGCTTAATTTATTCATGACAAATGATCTACCTTTTTTAATAGCCGGTGTTAGCTATGGCCGTTGTGAGTCACAATTCAACAGCAAAGGCATCTGCGTGCAGCTGGTCGATTGTCAATATATTTTGGATATTCTTTCAGGAGATTTGAATGAGGAAGTAGAGGAAACATTACGGAAGAGTCAGTGTGGTTATGATAACACGTTCACAGAGAAAATGCACAGAATTGTGGTGAGTAGGAAATTAAACAGATGACATGGAAGAGTTTGGAATATAGATTTAAACTAAAGGGTTCATTCAAAAATTTTAAAAGGGAACCTGTTTGCTTAAAACTACATAGATGCTCAATACATACATACATATCTGTGTTCGTATGGAATAGTAGCTTATGTCGGGAAGCTAGCTTTAGTATAATGCAGCATTCCCTTTATTCTTTAAACAACAAGTAATTTTTTGATGAGACTTAATGAGAATATTGTCTTGCTAGTATCGGAATTATTTCTTGCATATTTATTTGCCAAAAGTTTTTCAACGGCTCGGCGCCAGTGAGTCATTCGCAAACGAATGCTTCGAATGCCGCATTATACTAAAGCCAGCCTTTCGACATAAGTTACTATTCCATACGAACACAGATAGGTACCAGAGTATCCAAATAAATATAATTAGGTTATCCGGAAATTCTAAACAGTAGTTAAATGGATTCGAAAAAATGTTCTTAAAATTACGGAATCAAAAAAATAAATAATAGAACACTTCATTAAGACTCAAATAGAAGTTATTTTAGTTAATTTTTTAGATTCAAATATCGGGATATATGTATGTATACATATACACAATTCGGATAACCAGATAGGCATCAACACTAGGGTGGTCCAAAATAATGGTTGGATTTTTAATCTCTCTCTCTCACCCCCTAGGATTGTTCTATATCGAAAAATGTATAACTCTAGTTTTTATTTAGAAAATATCACTGGTTTTTAGCAAAAATGTTCAATGTATGCCACTATCCAATTCCTATAAAGAATTGCTCGCTGATTTCGCAAATCGACTTCATTTTTTTTTGCATGGATAAGTTTTCAATTTACCGTTATTTCGATTAAAACAAAAAGTGGTTACACTTAATAACGTAGATCTTGCGAACCAATTTAACAATCTTAATATCAAATACGGCAAATTCAAGCTAACAAAATTCTATATAGACCGTGTATATATCACTTTTCGGAAGGCCTGATAGTTTCTGACAAATTAATTAATAATTCCAAGATTTTATTTTTTTCATGAAAATATGAAAAAAAAAATTTAACAAAAGAAAAACTTAAAAAATAAAAGGTTTTGTGTAAAATTTTTGCCTTTGTGCTAAACTCTGTTCTGTTACAAAAAAATCAAGCTACTAATGAAGAAAATCGATGGATAAATAAAGAAGTAATGAGTGGTCAAATGAAAATGCGCAGATTTTTTCATTAGTAACTTGATTTGTTTGTAAAAGAACAGGCTTCAGCACAACTGCAAGAATCTGAAACAGAAGCTGTTAGTTTTTATTACCTTCCTTTTATTAGCTCGGGATGTAATATTGATGCGCCTAAAAGATGCAGCGATTTCTATTCTCAAGTTACATACCTGATGACAGTACGAATGGGAATTATGGAATTATAATAGGGAGGTTTTAGTTTTTTAACTATAATTTTATTTAAAATTTGATTATCTCGAAAACATATCCATGGAATACAAAATTAACTTGATTTTTGGAATCAGCGGGCGATTATACATACAAATTGGATAGTGACGTCTGGAGGAAAAAAAAAAAGATTAGAATTTGTGATTCAGTGTATTTAGAGGTCGCTCAAAGCGCTCAAAGTTTTCTATATATTTTATGTATATGGGGAAACAACAACTTTTTGTAGAGATGGTATGGAATTCTTGAAAATCAATATTTCTTTGTCGGAAACTCTGGCTCTCTTCAGGAGACTTCAAATAACCACACCCAATTGTTTATTTAACCATTTTTAATACTAAAGATTTTTTGTTTATCCCCCCATTTTCTGGCATTTTCTGGGGGTTTTAGCGGATCTATAAAATTTAGTTACTATAGAAAAAGGCAAAATAAATAATGGTAGATACGTTACCCACCAAAAACTAAAAATCGAAAACATTTTACATAGCGCACTTTGCAAATGGACTACTCATATGTCAGTCGATAATTACACAGCTTAGCAACTTTTTTAAGACCCAAAAACGGGAAAAAATCTCTTAAGCATAGTCGATTTCCATTTCACGCCATCATTCTACATAACCCCAAAAATAAGAATCAAAAATTTTGTACGCCCATCATGCGAATTAATCATAGCGCTTTGGACAGAAGCATCATTTTGATATTAAACAAAATGGTTTTGAAAGCTAATGTAATTGCCTTTCATGAAAAAGTATTGCCATTGAGCCAGAATTACTCCTTGACCTTAAAAAAATTGGTCAAAAATAGTGTTCTTCGAAAAAACAATATGCAAGATGTTTTTGTATTTTTATTATACTTCTTCTTGTTATTTATTGGCACTGTAACTTTCTTCGTTTCTTTTCTAAACTAATTATTAGCTAAAACTTCAAAGTTGTAATAGAATGTAAATTTGTTTGAAAACAAAGAACGTACATCTACTTTATTTGACCGAATCCAAAACAGCACGCCAATTGATTGTCTTCCCGCGCCCGCGTTGAATACTTTCAGAGCAGGAGCGTTTCTGTCCATTCGAGCGACATGGCCAAGCCAGCGGAGCCGCTGAATCTTAGTTCGCAGCACTATTTCTATATCGTTGTAAAGCCATCGCCAAGGCGTAAAGGTCCGCAAATCTTTCGCAGAATCTTTCTCATCATCAGATGTTTTCATTGTCCATACCTCCGCGCTCCGGCTCGGAGACGTCCTTCCCAGTTACGACAGAGCTGATGGTATTGCTCAACGTAATTTTATACAGCCGTATTAGTTTCGCGGGGATACCAAATCCATTGGGTCGGCCATTTTCTATTTCGAAAATCTGACATCAGGTTTGAAATCAGCGACCTCGAAAACCCCCTATTTATATGAGTTTCTGGAGAAATGGAAAAATTATAAAATTTGGTCACCATATTGAATCCGCCGAATTTGGCGTGTAATTGGAAAGGGATCGGTCCAATCAACCCTGACCGTAAAATAGTCCTGGACTAGTCCAATTTTGGAGATTTTTTTCGTTGGAGTAAGATTGCATTCTGCACTTCACAGATGCTTTTTCATAATTCGGAAACGCACAAAAAAAACTTTCATTTTATAACCATGTTGCCTCTGATGGCATTTGAACACGGCTAGCTAACAAATAGTGGGAAGATTCTCTGCGCCTGAGCTACAGTCACGCATGTAAATGTGTGTTCAAATGTTCATTTTGCATCAAAGCCAGACCAAGCGTTTGGGACATTTACATTTTTTTTTTATTGAATTGCTAGACAACACCACCCTGTCACTGCCAAACTGTACTTTGCGTATATCTCTAGACCGATTCCTTGGGAACTGTCGAAAGCTGACATTACCGATGCCAGCAAATGTCCAATTCTGACCAGTCAAATTTGAACCAGTGAAGTACTGGTCATTTACAGAAACTTGGCCGCGTTATTGCTGCAGGGACGATTCGTTTTGAGAAAGTTTCTGTTTTTCCAACCTTTAAATATAAAGTGAGCTTTAAACTTAAAGGTTACTTGAGAAAACGGCTCTTAGTTCATAAATCTTGCATTGAGAAGAATAGTCTCAGTGGAAGTTTGCCATTGCCTGCCAAGAACGACCGCTCTTAGAATAAACATTTTCTATTTTTAGATGTTGCTTGCAACAGGGATCGAACCTTCAAATCGATGACCCCAGCCACTTTATCTCAACAGGTCGTTGGCCTTTAATTTATCTTATCTTAAGAGTTGTGCGATAAACTATTTTAACTCTATGAATTATCTTAACTTTATATTTACTCAACATGGCACGAGTGGCTCATCTTATTTAAGCGTTGTCTGACAAGCTCGGAAGTACCTATTTACTTTGTCTTATTATTAAACTATTAAGTGATGAAGTTCCTTTTTGTATCTTCTTCATTTTCTGCATGTACAGGTCTGTTGCCCTGAAAAATCCTTGCAAAATACGAGTACTAGAACCGATATGCAGCTAGCCAACGTGCAGCCTGGCAATGTGCTCCCCTCCGCTGGCGAATGTGGCACCTCACTGTCTGAGTTCATCTACGGCGGCAATAAGACACGTATCTTGGACTACCCCTGGATGGCATTAATTCGCTATAAAACACGTGAGTAGTCGTACGTAATAAAATTTTATAACCGAGCTTTTAATGTTTTTTGGGAATCCCGTTTTCCTCTTTCCACTATAGGCGGCAATCAGCTTGAATTTCTCTGTGGTGGTAGTCTTATAAATTCTCGCTATGTGCTCACTGCGGCGCATTGCCTTAATCAGACGGAGGAGCGAACACTTCACAGCGTCCGTTTGGGTGAATGGGATCTAAGAACCAATCCGGATTGTGAAATAGATGTGCGTGGCAAGGAGTCATGTGCTCCGCCCTTTATAGAATTGGGTATAGAACGAGCCATATCACACCCAAAATATGTGAGCAGCTCCAACGAACAATTCTATGATGTAGCTCTACTGCGTCTGGAAGAGAGTGTATCCTACAGTGATTTTATACGTCCGATCTGTTTACCCGTGGCTCAAGAGTTGTGTGACAGCATGTTCGTAAACTCTACCATGGAAGTAGCTGGTTGGGGTGCAACCGATAAACCCAAAGCAATCTCATCGCCACTGAAATTGGCAATTTCTGTGAAGGTGTGGGAAACGAAGGATTGTGGAAATATTTATAAATCTTTAAATCGACACATTGATGGCACGCACCACTTGTGCGCTGGTGGCGTTAGTGGGATTGATGCGTGTCGTGGAGACTCCGGAGGTCCATTGATGTTACCTGAGGTGCTGAATAATCGTATTGTATATTTTGTAACGGGAATTATATCGTTTGGTCCCAAGCCGTGCGGTTTCGATGGCTGGCCGGGAGTTTACGCACGTGTGGGTACCTATATTGATTGGATAAAAAGCGTGATAGAGAAATGATAATTAAGTTGTTGAGTATGTATTAAAGATGCAGCTTAAGTTCGCAAGTTGTATTTACTCGGGAAATTAATTACTCTAATAGGCGTCATACACCATGCGTCTGACTCGCGAGTCATTTGTGTACTAGTTGTCTCGCCTTCGACTACACACAGTTGAATCATTCAGAGTCACTCCAGGAGTCATGTCGGTGTAACTAACACATATTTATTTTTACAAACACATCCAAACCGACTCGCGAGTCAGACGCACGGTGTATGCCGCCTATTAGAGAAAAATAATTTGTGACTACAATCATAGTGAAATATTATTTCACTATGACTACAATATTTATTTTAAGGTAAAATATACCTATAATATATTAACATGTTGTGTTTGTACTAAAATGATATTACTGGAAAAAGTCATCTTATAATAATAAAATGTAGTATCGAGAAATAAATATCCTTATGTCTACAAGAAGGAGTTAAGGGATTCTTCACCTCCATAATAAAGAAAGTTAGGCCAAGACAATATTTATTATGCTCTGAGGAAAAACTACACCAACATATAGCGTTTCGAGTACAATGTTCCAGACTCCTTGATGTCTTTGCGAATCTAACTCTACTCCGCTTTTGCCCACGTACCAAAATCTCGAATGTTAACGGGTGAAGGATGCGTCGTTTAAAAAGGATCACACATACATACATATTTGCCTACATTTATACCAGTCTACTCCAGGCTGATTCTGTCTGCTCATAGAAGGCTCTCTGCCCAGTCCTGATCTGAGGACAACTCGACATATAGTCAGATTGCTGGCTAACAAGTAACCCGTATCATTTGGAATCCAGAGTAAACGAAGCTCAACCAATGGCGGTTGAACCCCTAAAGACTCTTTGGTTGTAACCACAGATACGAAATCTCCCCAGCCTTTTTATATATATTTTAATCCATGCTTTTAATCCATTGCTAAGAATTGCGAACATTTCGGTTTAAAATGCGGAAGCATATTTTAAACAAGTAATTTTTATCAAAAAAAAACCGACATAAAAAAAAAATATATATATATATATATTTCATGATCCAATGATCAGATCTAAACGATATTAGTATGGGACCACCTCTGAGATACTACCTTTCATGATGCAAAAATAATTATCGAAATCGGTTCACGTGGTCCAAAATTATGCTGTAACATACATAAAAAAAATATATTTCGACGAACTGATAACCTCCTCCTTTTTTGGAAGTCGGTTAAAAAGAAGATTTGATCTCGCTCTCCATGAAGCTAGCCAAGACCTCAAAAAAAGTGAACATTGTAACACCTCTTTATAAAGCTTTGCATACAGAATACTCTTAAATACTTGGGAAGACATCGAAATCATAACTTCTTTAAAAGTAAAGGAAACGGTGCCGTCTGACTTTGTTCTTCCAGAGAGGATAACAACACCAATTTTTGTTGGCGTTCGTCTGGCCATATTCAGTATAAGAATTGATGCTTTACTTGAATAGCTCAGCGGATTACTATTCACATACTTCGGCCATCTTTCCAGTCGACCAGCATTTCAAGCTCTTTGCACTAACGTATTTCAGCCTTGCCCTTTTTTATTATGGTGAAAACGTCTCGCTGCCTTATTCAGCTCTCTATATCCAATGCCCTGTAAGCGTCTACAGCTGCTGTGAAGTCGATCAGTATCAGTCGGTTATGGGATGTTTCGTCGTAGAGGCCTACTCTGGTATTGAAATCGTCTAGCATGATTTTGATACCGATTTGATAAATGAGTTGCTTGAACGCCTAGTTTTTCTTTTCCGTCGAGGTGTGTGGCTAAACGCGGTCCATTTGGTGGATAGCGGTGATGCCAGCCTTTGCCTTCCCGTAGAAAGGTCTGAGCATGCTAGGAACTCAAACTTGGAATTACATTCCAACTGGCATGTCACGCAACGCCAAAACATCCGAAAGAAAAAAAGATGAGCACTGTATGGCGCGAGCACAATCTGCTGTAGTAACTGTATCTTTCGCCTGACTTTTTCCAAAAATGTATTGCAAACGCTTTTCAATTACTCCTTATTCGTTTATAGTAGGAAGTACGATTTTACTTTTGACCATATATGTATGTATGTATTTGCCATCGGATTTAGCATCGGGAAATGTGGTCCTAAACGTAAATGAGTGGCTGATCCGTTATTACAAACATACTCTATCCCAGCATAGCAGGGTGTATTGTCGCATACAATGACCAAATCCGCCAAATCGTTGCGTAAGGTCTTGTCTCCACAGGAAAACACTGATGTCGTGATAATCATGTCACAAAATATATTCCCAACGGGCCGAAATATATGTCAGAGCTTATGGCTTGACAGCCATATTTTAATTTGAAGGAAAGCGTGTTGGTCGTATCATCGAGGCAATTTTGATATTAAATTCAAATAAGAAGCTGTTTCCTATTCAGTTGTTTATTATTACTTATTTGTTTGGGGTTTTCTAAACTACAGTTGAGATTTTCTGAAATACAATTGGAAAATCTGATACATATGCATTTGACTTTTTCTGAAATACATTTCCGCTGTTCCGTAATACATTTGAGGTTTTCTGAAATACATTTGCTCTTTTCTGAAATTCATGCGAGCTTTTCTGAAATACCATTGCTATTTGGAAAAGGTGTAGAATTAAATGGGATATAAAAATTTTATGAATAAAGGGGGTGAAATTTTTTATGAAACTTTGTTAATTATTTTTTCGAGTATGCAGTTTTATAATTCTAGAATATCAAAGTGCAAGTTTAAAACGGTTACAAAATACCATTGATTTTAAGCAACTTTTTTTTTGAGAATTTTCCTTCAAGAATTGTTGACTTCAACCTTGAATAACTTTTATAGGAGTAAATTTATCGAAAATCATAAGACTTTTTTACAGCCTTCAATTTCCCATAAAAATATATATCGTTCATTCCGATAAGTTGACTTAAAAACGAGTTACGAAATTTCAAAATTGAAACAATCGTTTCACTGTCCCGAAAATAATTCACAGGGGATTCGGAAAAAAAGATTGTCGATTTTTTTGAATCAGTCTAATGTATGTATGTATGTACATAATTTTTGGCTTAAGGGAATATTGCTTATGGTAACAGATATATATAATACTTGTGGGTGTGTGTTATCACTTTCATGGTATCAAAATTAATAGAAAAAATATATATAATATAGGTTTGAAACCCCCAGTTTGTTAATCAAGAAATCATGATTATCTCAAAAGGCTAAAGTTGAATTAAAAAACTATAAATTCAGTTTGATTGGGAGAAAAGCAATGCTTCGCAATACAATTTAATGAATGCTTGTGTGTTTAATTATATATGTATGTACATATGTATATACATGTGCTTACAAATGTACACCCCAAGGAAATTGCACCCCTCCAATCTTATCAATAATAATTTGTTTAAGAATATGTGTAAATATTTATGTACGTTTAGATTTCTGACTAAACAAGAATAAAACAGGATTACGCTATCAATATTAGTGTTTACATACATACATATTTATGTAAAATTTACGTTCACACGGCGCAGTGAAAGGGCCGAAAAGAACAAACTTCTCAAGCTGCATACACACACAAGCGTACTTATAAATATACATACATATGTATCAGAACTCAAAGCTAAATAAAATCCCAAAGCCACACTTAAGCTCGTCGAGCTTAGGCTCTGAGTGCGTACCTCAGTCTGACTCGGTTGGCGTTTGGAGGTGGAGGTTGTATGGTAGCGCTTTTAAAACGCGTCGGCAATTATTTGCGGAAACTGTGATTGGCTTACAAAAATATTCAATAAAATTTAATGAGATGTATTTATAATAAACTTATTCTCGGAATCAGACATATAAACAGTTTTGTGTAAAAGTGTGAGGCTTTACATAAGTGAAATAAGGAAAAAATGTTTTTCCCCGTAGTGCCAATGTTTAGGCTTATCAAGCTGAGTATTGGCATCTGCGTTGCTCTCTACGTATTTGCAATAAATGCTGGTAGGTATCCAGTTCGACAATATCATTAGCAAAGATGTTCGCTATACATATGTACATACATACATGCTATGTGGCATCAGTGTTCAACTTGCTTACTTGTGCATTTAACTTGTTTACTCTAGTGATTCGTATGAGATTTATCAATTAATTTGTTTGAATAAATATTATGTCGCTATTATCATAATATTTATGAAAGAGAGTGCCCGGTTGGCTGCTTGGCTATCTGAAAATATAACTGGCAAGGCGGCCTCTAAATCGTTTTAAAGAACTTCGCACAAGTTAATACTTTGCTAATACATACATACATACTTCAGCCTGGAGTGTCGTGGGTCATCTGCCCATAGGAATTGCAAGTTTGGTAGCAGGTCCATAAAAACCGGCACCTGCTCTGTCCTTCATCATTGAGCCGTGTCGTGAGTCGTATTTCCAGCTCTCTTGTGTCCTAGAAGTGACTCTAGAACAGCGGTTGAATAAGTGCTCTTTAAAACAGTGACGGAGGGACCTTCCAATATTTGCAGTTTGTATGACAGTTTTTGCAGGGTTTTCTGCCAATATAATATCAATAATAATACAGGGACGATAATGACGCAAAACTTCTTTATCATCATTGAGTTCAACAAAACAAGAGGCTCTAAGCAATAACAACCGGCGGTTTCTGAGAGCACTCTTCAAAAAACCCACATGTCCCAACAGTGGAACCACATTATCCGCTCATTAAGTACCGTAGTCAAGTAGGCAGTCTCAGCGAACCCGAAAGAACAACTGGGTCAATGAGAAATGTCACGTCGCTGCAGAGAAAACAGATACAGTCTACAGGGCCACGCTGTGATGGAGCTCAACACGAAAAATGTGGGATCGAATAGGGAGCTGAAAGGGGAAGCGAGACATATTTTTTATAACGAAAGCAGAGGCTGAAATACGTGAGTGTAAACATTTTAAAATGGAGACCGACAGGAAAAACGACCGAAAATTTAGCAGAAAGTTAGGCGACTTACGAAAGGTTTCAAAACCAAGGTAAACTCCTATAAGAACGCATCCGATGAACTAGTCACCGATGTGTAAAACATATTTACTTCCATCCTGTGGAATTGTAACAGCACTGACCTCTGCGGAGGCGATAATCCCAAGTTCCCAGTCCAAGAATGCATAGTCGACTAAAGCGAGGTATGACTGGAAATTTTAACGGCTGAAAAACCAAAAAGCTGCTAGAGCTGAAGGCCTCTCAGCAGAGCTACTCAAATACGGTGGCGAGAATTGATAGAATTGGTTCTGCAAAACCCACAGCTTTCCATATATCTTCTTATGTAGCGTATTGTGCGAATGGCTAAAGCATAAAGAAGTGACTGAGCCTTATCAGTGCCGCTTTAAACATGGTAAATCTACCGCGAGAAGAGCAATGACAATCTTCATGTCCTTGTCTGTTTAAAAGCCGCCTTCGATAGCATGAAAAGGAGTTGCCTATAAGCCGCATTATCGTTGAGAGATGGTGCTGCACAATATCACTAGCTCCTTCAGAATTGTGAAGAACTTCACAGAGCCATTCAATATCAAACGAGGTTTCAGCCAGGGTCGGTCCATATCATGGGACTTCATTAATCTGATGCTGTAAAAGATAATACTAGATGCATAACTTAAGCGCTCTTTTACAGTTTCTATAAGAGCGCATAACTTCAAGTTGGATATGAAAGCAAGACTATTAACTTTGGTGGCAAACGAGGATAAGGCACTGAATCAAGAATCGGCCCCTCGGCAGTCATGTCACTGTTGACAGCTATAGTTTTGAAAAAGTTGAGGACTCCGTTTGATTGGGAATCAGCATTAACACCGATAATATTTTCGGCCTCGAAATACAACCCAGAATCACACTTGTCAACAAGTGATAATGTGAACCGAGTAGGCAACGGAGAAGTAAAGTCTTCTCTCGACTTATAAAAGCCCCACTCTTTATAAGAAGCTCCGGAAGATTTACGAGCATATGCGTCGACGAATAACGCAGAGAATGGAGCCTTACAACAACATACACATAGGATTAAAATCAGGGACCGAAATTAATGATTATTTTCAAATTTTCAATGAAAAAAAATTAAGAGCTTCCAAATATTGCAGAACAATCCCGAGTGTATGGATGTATTAATTTTTTAATGACCTACATATGTATATGAAGCTGTTACGGTTTAAATTTTTTTAGCGATATCTATAACAATTGTAATTTTTTATTTTTATTTTCTCATCAAAAATCATAGGAGTATTCTCGAAGTCTTGCAAAGCACTTGAACGGTGCACCTATTGCATGGTGAAAACCGGTTTTCCTATGGGACAGCTTTCCAAACCGTGAAATTCGTGCACCGTTCAAAGTCTTTCAGTACTTCGAGAACTCAAATAAAACTTATTTCATGAGCGTTGTTTTTCTCTCGGAAATAAAAATTAATTTAGGATTTCTATTTCTTGTTGTGGCAGATCGAGAAATTTAAAACGCCACACCCCTTTTCTAACAAGTGTTTAGTGGTAAATATTTTTTGCTAAACTGGTTATAATTTTTGAGTGCATATGTTGGATGGAGCTACAAAACAAGTATTAGAAAAGCGGTGTAGAGTTTGAGTTTTTCGAATTCCCCAAAAAATACCAAACATTTAAAATTTAACAAATAACCATTATTTTTTATGAGAAAAGTAAAACTCAAAAGATCATAATTTTTCTTCGCCAAAAATAAAAGTCATAAAATAGTAATTATTTTTCCTAAAAAATAACAACTCACAAAAGAAAGTTATTTCCGAGCGAAAAAAAACACTCGAAAAATGAGTTTTACTTTTGATAAAAAAAAATAAATCTTAAAAAATAATCATTATTTTATATAAAAAAGTAAAACTGAAAAAAGAAGAGGTATGTTCTTGATATGGTGGAAATGGTCTTGGACATGCAGCAGGAATTGCATTTGCAATTTTTAAGCTTGCTACCCTGACAAACGCGTGCATTTTAGTGTTGTGAATTTACAAATGCACCGAATATGCAAATGCAAAAGCATATGCACAAGATCGTGAACAGCCCTAATGATTTTTTCTGATCAAAGAAATAAATAATTAGTTCAGAGTAAAAAAATAAAACTCCATGTATAATTCCCATGTATCTCTGTACAATTCAATAAAACACAGAAATTTATTATTGTTATTGATCGCAAATTTGAATACCTTAAAATAATGAATACAAATAATTATTTTTGATAAAACGCCCTGATTAAAATACTGGTTCTGTAATGCCATAAGAATCAACAAAATGCTCCAGCCCAGTAAATATTCAACGTGGATCCCGCTGGTGGTACCAGAAGAAGACGGAAACCTGCTATGCGTTGGAAAGATTCAGTGGAGAAGAGCTAGGCTTCACTTGGCATAGAAGAGAAATGGTTGGCATGCTTTATTGAATTCGACCAAAATTGGTTAGGCGGTTACAGCGCCAAAAACGATTAGATAAAAAAAAACGGAAAATTGCAGTTCAGCGCAAGCCCTGTGGAAGCCAAAAGTGCTATGACCCAAAACCCTAGCTCTCCGAGCGACCCGGACGGTAAAACCGGCCCATTTAAAAGATTTTTGTTTTATATACGAGACACATCCGGAAAGTACGATTACTGGGGTTCTCACGGAGTTTCAACTGTTTTCTAACATGCTGGTAACCGTGTATTCTGACTCATTCCCTATTCTTAAAACTCTTGATCCAGGAGCATCTCTTGCGATCCAACCTTAGCCAAAGGCGAACCTCGCATTCCCCACATGGGCGGAAAAGGTCTTCAACGGAAGAGGAGGTGAAGATAGAGTAGTCTGCTAAGGAGCGATGGCGACTATGATCAGGAATAACTTGCATATATGCACAAATAATATACCATACCATACAATTTTTTTCTACATAAATAAATTTTTGTGAAGCCTACACACATTGAGTAAACTTACTTTCTGGACGTGCCTCGTACTATGGGAATATTTTTGTAGTAAATCTTACCAGTTTTAATTTAAATATTTATATATATATTTCTTTCAGTTTTCGTCAGCTATGGTGTGTGCAATACACCTTACGGATTGAAAGGTCATTGCGTGCCCTTATCAGAGTGTCCGACGCTCTATGACTTAGTCACTAGTAATTTAAACGAACAAGTAATTCAATTCCTTCGTCAAAGTTACTGTGGCTTTGATACTAATGCAACTGTGGGACAGGATAAGACACGCGTAGGTGCTAATGCAGTTGTCGAAGTAATCTAGGCTCAGATTGTTAAATTAACAGTATGTAATAATTATTTTAGGTTTGCTGTTTAGATAATCCGAATGCAGAGAAACCTCAAGCAGAATCGGGTACAATTCTGCCTTCAAAAGGAGCTTGTGGACTCACTTTCAATACACGGATTTTTGGCGGCGTTGATACAGAACTGGGCGATTATCCATGGTCAGCATTGATAAAGTATCAAAGACGTGAGTATATTCAATTTTCAGTTCAAAATAGCAAATTAATTAAAAAATAGAGGTTTTGTTCTGAGTTTTTGCTCAGGTGCGAGGTCAACTCATATTTGTAGTGAGGCAGCAAGAGAATTTAAAAAAGCATTTTTTAGAAAAGGATTAAGGCACTTTTTATCGTTTATATTAAATGAACGGCAAATTTGCCAAGTCCAAAAAAAGGCACCGAAAATCCGATAAGGCCAAATAATACTAAATCTTTTAATAAGGAATGAATCCTTCTGATTTGTATTGCGTTTTACGAAATGCTTGAAGAAAATTGCCATAAGAAGTTTTTCCCTCTCCAGTAAAATTAAAAAAAAGCGGAAGCCCTAAGAAGCGTGCAGCCTCGATAGGGTCGGTCCACAGGGACAAAGGCGTTAGGGTTGTCTGGTTTTACGGGCATACGAAGAGATGTTTCGAGACATGAGGTGTCTCTCCGCATGCCCGACACTCATTTGGAACATCTGCGTTTAATCTGCTCAGGTATGAGTTTAACCTGCTGCAGTAGCCAGAGCGAAGTTGCGCTATTGTGGTTCCTGTCTCCCGAGGCAGATGAAGCTCCGTCTCGTCGATGTCTGGCGGCTGTGTGCCTAGAACGGCATTCATACTCGGTTCTGACTCCATGTGAAAACCGCTCAAGAGCTATCGATAAGCTGACGGGTCCAGAGGTTGTTTAATGAACCTATGGACTTCGTCCGTCAGTTCCTAGAGATGCCTCCTGACGTGGATAGGCGAGGGCTCTTCTGCAAGCAATTGTCTTGTTGGGTGGCCACGTCTGTGGTCCGGCGACATCAGAAGGCATCCAGTCGCTGTCCGTAGTGCGGTGTTCTGCGTCGTCTGCAGCTTCATCCACTGCGTCCTCCTAGTCCCCGGCGACCACACTGGTGCTGCGTAATCCCAAAACTCTCGGCTTATTGCCTTGTATATTGCCAGCAACGTTTCTTTGTCTTTGCCCCAAGTACTGCCGGCTAGCGACTTGAGGACCTTGTTGCGGCTCTGTACTTTGTTGACAATAGCGGGTGCGTGTGCAGAGAAGGAGAGCAGACTGTCGAATGTTACTCCGAGTATTTTGGGGTTATTCACCGTCGAAATTGATGTACCATCGACGTGAATTCCCACCGGTAGCCTAACCTCCTTCGTCCAGGTGGTGAACAAGGTCGTAGAGGATTTTGTAGGGGAGAGGGTTAGGCTCCTTGCAGTGAAGAATCGAGAAAGCTCGGAGAGATACCCGATTACTTTCGAACACAAGTCATCAATTCCATTCCCAGTCGCCATGATCGAGCTATCATCGGCGTAGGAGACAATCGAGACTCCCTCTAGTGGTTGAGGGAGCTTTGAAATGTAAAAGTTAAACAGTAGTGGGGAAAGGACATCACAGGTTCCACAAACCCCCTGTTTTATTTTTCTGAACATTACCGACGAGTGTCGACCACTCAGATAATTCGCCGACCACCGTTTGAGCCTCTGTGTGAGAGAGAAGGCCTCTATATCTTCTAGTAGTGTGGAGTGGCTGACGGTGTCAAACGCCTTTGACAGGTCCAACGCTACTAGAATAGTCCTCTTACAGGGACGGTTGCGGTTAAGGCCACGTGTTATCTGAGTGTTTATGGCGTTAAGTGCTGTTGTTGTACTGTGCACTGAAGTCTGCAGTGTCTATTCACCATTAGAGCAAGCGGCTCACTATATAAACGTGCATTCGGTTGAAAAACTACCCACTCCAGCAACGAATTGTGCGCAGGGTTTGGGACTCGCCAAGTAAAAGCTTCTTCCCATAATAAGAAACAGAAAGCCTCAGATGAAACCACCTGCATTTGATGGCGACCACGGCACACGTTTAAGGGACTACGCTGTTGCAATTAAGATACGCACAGCTCTGTTCAGCATCGGCAAAATATTTGCGTCCAGAAATGCACGGAAAGCTGAACTTCGAGCAGTAAGCACTGTAGCTGGATGGCATATTCGGCAATCGACGCTCACACCTGTTCTCTGTTAGCATTCTTCAACAAACCGGCTTATGTGAGCAATGAAATCACATTTCCCAGTCATCACGTACCTGCGCCGAAGAAGAGGTCAGATTTTAACGAGCCCGAAAAAAGAACTGGTACGAAGTGAAATGTCAAGCAACTGCAGAGAAAAAAGGAGCCCTTTCGAGATCGGGTGCAACGCGCCCTATATGGGACCAATAGAGAGAACTGAAGAGGAAAGAGAGACGTATTTTCTAACTGGCGGAAATATGCGAGTGCGAACACAACTTCGGCGACCTGGCGACTGATGTCTAGAACGTAATCATAGTGAACCCGAGCCCCGTCATTGATGACGGAATCCATTACCCACCACCCGACTATGAAGAGGTAATATCGCTGACGGCCAGCCAACTGAGCTATTCAATTACGACAATAATGAGTTGATAAGGATGGTATTAAATCTTGTGCTGAATATGGTCGGATGAAATGTGGCCCGCCATCTGCGTCAACTGCCGCGGTATCAGCCCTCTTAATATGATCTTGTAAGTTCTTATCAAGGGTATTAGGTGAAAGGTTAGACCTTGTAAATCCAAAATAGACCAATAATTCGCCATATGTCAATTCTTGGCGAAGACCCGCGTGAAGAGAGTAGTATAAGTCACTCTTCATGCTTTATAGGCAACATACACAGTGCGTCTGACTCGCGAGTCATTTGTATACGTGTTGACTCCCCTTGAATCATGCCAGGAGTCATGTCGGTATAACTACCATATATTTATTTTCAGAAACATATCCAAACCGACTCACGGGTCAGACGCACGGTGTATGCCGCCTATTAGGAATGAAAAATGAAGACATATGAGATGGGACGGCCCCTTGAAGGGATCAAGAGAAAGGTTTTTTCTGCACGTTTAAAAAGTACATAAAGTACGGCAGTATCAACAACTCAATTCCTAGATGGTCGCTGCCTTCCTAATGTCCACATGAACTTCAGCTATGCTGTTATGTGCCCACTGTTGTTGTAACTTCATAAAAATTCAGAATGGCTTGTCAGTCCTTGGTCGGATATAAGTAGATTTCGTCGTCTTTTCGGTTACATAAGTAAACCTGACTGACGTGAAATCCCTATCTGTTCTTAATAATAATAATAATAATAATAATAATAATAATAATAAGCGATAGCATACTATTTATTCGATTATTCTATTTCACTGAATGGCAAATTTTTTTTAGTTTGCATAGTAGATGTAGATGAGCGTTAAAAACATGCCGACAATCTTTTCATCATTCCATATTTCTCTTATCTTCCTATAGCTTACAACGCCACAGCACTTAACTGCGCCGGCGTGCTCATCAACCGTCGATACGTGCTCAGTGCAGCACACTGTCTGAGAAACCCCAGCATACCGACTACATGGAAACTCGATAGTGTACGCCTCGGCGAATGGAACATCAGCTCTAATCCCGATTGCATACAAACTGCCGACGGGCATAGCAGGTGCGCAGATCCATATGTGGAGGTAAAGATTGAACGCATCATCATACATGACAAGTACATACCACACTCACAATCCGAATTCTATGACATTGCATTGATACGATTGGTAGAGAGTGTGAGCTACTCGGACATGATACGTCCCATCTGTCTGCCAACAACAAACGAATTACGACAGTTGACATTCGAAAATGAATATGCCGACGTGGCTGGTTGGGGCCGTACGGAAGTTAGTGCATACAGCACAGTAAAGAAGAAAATCTCGCTATTAATTTGGCATACGGATGCGTGTGTGGCGAAATTCGAAACTATCAATATTCCAGTTAATCGAACGCTGCAATTGTGCGCAGGTGGGCAACCGCTGCAGGATACATGCCAAGGTGATTCTGGTGCGCCACTGACAATGCGTGGTCGAGATATGGATGCGCCATATTTTGTAGTCGGCATTGTGTCATTCGGTATGCAGCCATGCGGTTTGGAGTCTTGGCCGGGCATTTATACGCGCGTAACGCACTATATTGATTGGATAGTAAAAAATTTGGAGGACTGACCTGAGTGTGCTGGGTGGATGTGTGTGTGTGTGCAGTGGAAATATGTAAATAGTTGTTTAAATTAATTATATAGTTTAAAACAGTACTAAATTATTGTTTAACGAAAATATTGAATTTATTTCACGTTATACATAGCTAAAGAAAATATATTCAACTTTTTATAAATTAAACAATTGTTCAAGTTAAAGTAATAGAAGTGGCTGGAGAATTTCAAATAGTTTTTTCCATTATTTTTTAATTACTTATTAAGATAATTTTTACAAATAGCGTAGCAAGTTTTCTTTAGTTAGTGTTATGACATAAATATATTAAATATGCATTATAATTACGAAATACTTTTCGTTTTTCGGGTTAAATCAAATTGATAACGACTTGAATTGTTTAACGTTTTTTATTTCTTTTTTTAACGAGTTTTGCAGAAAGCAATTTTCTTTGGTATGTTTTTATTTATACATAGATTCAATTGCTAAACGATTTTCAGCTTACTTAAAAATATTTACCTTCGATAAATCTTGTTGAATTTTAGCCTTAGATCGTGGCAAAATCAGGGATATTTTTCTTTAATGAATTTATGTTTATAACTGATTTTTAATGCTGAAGGTAGAGCATATCCAATAAAAGATGACGGGAGGAGTCATTTAATTTACTTCGCCGAAAATCGAAGCGTGGGGCATTCCAGCAGTAGCGATAAGAAATACCGAATGTTTTAATTTTAAAATATTTGGAACTTTTAAAATGTTTATATACTTGAACTGCGTTTTGAAAAACATTAATATTTATGTTGTATAATACTATGCAGTCACGCATACATGTGCAATATTAATATTCTAAATAATTAATTTATTAAAACGACAACAAGCAACAAAGCCTAAATTGAGACGCACATACAACTGATCAAGGAATACCAAATTTTTAAACCTATGATTCAGCAAAAATTAAAACTCGAAACGACGTTTAATAATTTACTTAGAAATTTCGCAAAACAGTGCATCACCTACTAATGATTACAGCCCATTTTGTGTATTTTATTTTGAGTTACATCTCGACTAAAAGTGCGACTACTAATTACTTTCTAAATTTTATAGTATAATTTTTTTTCTGTTTAATTGCTCAAATTTTAATATTCCCTTAGCCGATATATTTTATTTTTAATTGCTTATATTCTTTTTATTTTATTTCTACTCATGCATATAATTGTTTAAGTATAGCTTTATTCGAGATTCTAATTTTTCAAAAACTTGTGAACAATATCATCGAATTCGCTTTTGATTGAGTATTACTTCTTATAATTTAGACAAACTCACATAGACATGCACATGTAAGAGTGTGTGAGAATCTGAATTAAATAAATTAGTCATTTAGAGCTCGTATATATGTGCGGATATGAAGTGGCAACGCCTAAACGAAAATGTAACAATAGCACATCTGTGCATTTCCTTACAGTGAATATTGCGAGCAAGCAGCAAGCACCATTGAATAGGCAAAACTTACTAAAATATAATTAATTAAAGAACTTGATACATTTTCCATTTTACAAAAAGCGCATGCCACTCATAAGTGTGGTTTTTCTATGCTTCTCCATGCTCCGCATCATCTTTCCCCACTGAAATCTTACGTTCTGCATTTAATGCTAATAATTTCGATTTAAATGTGTCTAAGAGGCCTGCTAATGTTAAACAGAAGCCACGGCTAGCAGGTACAAGTGGAAAATCGGGAGGTGCGTGTGCAACTTCAATGGTTTCAGAGATTTCTGAAAAACATAATAAGGTAATAAATATATATTGAAGGCCGAACGTTTGCTTACCGGTAGTCAAATTCGATTGCTTAGGCTCATGCAGCTCTTTCTCAGATGTACAGTTTATAGTAGCCTCATCGTTTTGTTTATTTGCCGCTAATTTAGATAATTCCATCCAGCCTTTAATGCGCTCATACATTTTAAAACCAAATTGTTTCCAATGTTCATAGACCTCACGGCGAAATAGTTTTGGTGGCTGTTGCAAAAGTTTCGTAGACGACTGTACCATTTTGATAATAACCATTTCATTATACATGCGTGAGTTTTCTCTACCTTGTTGTGAGCCTACATTGAAAGACAGAATATTTACATGCATTGTTCACACTTTGATCAAAAACTGTCGCTACCTTTTTGTTTCTCATAACCAGCCTCATTGAAATATGGTTCAGGTACCAGTATCAAGCCTTGTATGGACACAATCACTTGTAGTAGGGTGCTATTAGGACTCCATACTTCTGAATCGCGTCCAGGCCATGTGCCCAGCAAGGATACACACACTTTTCCGTCTTCGTATAGATTAGGGTTTAAGCGATCTGAACAATAACTGATGTAATGGCACAATGGTGGACGTTTTGGATATTCCCGGCCAAGTTGAATATCGAAGAAGAACAAACCATCTTCGTAAGGAGTATTTTCCGGTCCCTCTATCATGACGCTCAGAAGGTCCATTCTATCTTCAAAAACTCTATGAACAGTGCACGTAAAAGTTTAAAATCTTGATAGCTATCAATAATAATTCAATATCCGACTTACTTAACCCATACGCCGGAGGGCAGCGAATTCTTTAACATACGGTGTTCGCGTTGTACTGCTTTATAATATTGCTGAGTATTATTGGGGTGGAAAATTGTCAATTGAAATTTATGTGTGGACGGTGCTTGGGGCAAAACTTGGAAACATTCTGATGTCACATTGATATCGAAACTTAGTTCAACCGGTGAACTGACGATGGAAGCGTGCGATTCTATTGCAGTATCTATAGTTTCAATGGTTGCAATCGATTTCGACAATTCTAGTGGTTGCTCCTCCCTCATATTTATACTATCTTCTTCACTGCACTTCGTTGCATTCGATTTTGATAAGTCTAGCGGTTGCTCGTCTCTCATATTTATACTATCTTCTTCGATGCACTTAGTTGATTTTTCCTTGCCCAATTCCATTACTTCTACATGCGACGATTCCTCTGCGCCATCGAAAGTGAAAACTTCGCTCAAATTGAGATTGTCGCCTTTGTAGTATTTCTCGCGAATATTTTGTATGCATTTAACTAACTGTTCTTTTAGCAGCGCACATAGGCGCACACAGTCCATTTCAGGTGCAGCATCTTCATTAAATTCGATGCTGCTACAAGATATCGACTTTTGATCATCAATAACTTTCACTATTGACCCATTCGCGTCAGCATTTGTAAGATCCGAGTAGCTGGCATAACTGGTTGAACTGCCATCACAATTCTCATTACGGGAATAATTACCAGAGTCATCCTTAAATTAATAGATAATGTGATGTAATAAGATGAAAAATATTAAGTGCTAAGTATTCAAGTTTTTACCTGCGAGGCCCCTTTCGTTGATTTAAGTTGACAAGTTTTTTCAAATGCCTTTTCAATGTTCAACATTGCAGAATTTAGCAGTTGATTATTCTCGGCAATAATGTTTTGTTGTAGCGCCAATGTGTTGCCACCACGCGTCAATACCGCTGCTGCTATTGTACTACTGGCCGCTTTTATGCTATGGTTAACAGTTTCCGCCACTTCGTCGGAACCAAGAGCAGCCACCGTTGCAGCTCCATTTGATGTTAACTGCTTAGTCCCAGGTTTTTCCGGAGTATTGTGTGCGGATGCCGCTAAAGTTGCAGTAGCAACCGATGTAGCAGACTTTAATCTGAGCACAGGCATTATCATAGAGTGACTGGCATTGGTTGAGGAACCAGTACTTGTCCCATGAACATTAACAGCTGATGAATGCGACTTGAAAGGCGTCGACGAGATGTTGAAAAGAATTTTTGGTGCATATTCTTTGGATGTGTTGGTCGTCGTTGCGCTGGTATTGCCACTAATGCTTGTGCTGCCAATGATAGCAGATGCCTCGTTTGGAAGCGTCTTTTGTGCACTATCCAATGAAACAACTGCTTGATAATGCGACTGTTGATGTTGATGAACGTGCACAACATTTGCCGATGGTTGGGTATTAGTTTGTTTTGCGTTTGGTGAGGTGGCTTGCACATAACTAAATAGTCGATTTTTTCGATCCTGTGCTCGTTCTGCAAACGATTGATTTCCACCTTTTCTAACGCGCTCAATTAGACCCTTTTATAGATAAAAAGATATTATCAAATTTTCATAATTTTACTTTAGATGTACTTTATGAATTACCATAAAGTTATCTTCATGAAAAAAGTTGGTGCTCAATAAGCGATCTAAGTAACGACAACCTTTATAAACGTTCAACAAATTACGCATCACCTTAATATACAAAATAAAATATGATTACTTTATTTAAAGTAAAACTAAAAAAATACCTACATCGGCATTCTGTAAATTTGGACTCATATTAAAAATTTCTTCTAAACGCGCAATAGCAACACGCGTGCGCTCAATGTTCGTTATAATGTGCGATTCTTCCAGCGCCATCATGGGTGTACTGCCACCCAATTCGCTATTTTCCGACTCGGTTTCCCACGAATCCTCAGATTCATGTCCCCAGTCAGCGTGATTGTATTGACCAACTTCGAACAAATCTTGTGGCCAGCACATGCTTATGTGTCCATCCACCCACCATACCTTTGCTCGACCATCAATGTAATTATCTATAATTTGACCGGCGGTGCAGGTTGTGTCTTCTCCAACAAAGTTTGCGACGCGTATAACCATAGTGCCAGGTCGGTATTGAAAATCCGGATGATCTTTTAAATCGTAAACACTTACTTCGGATTCGCCATTGTAAGTGGGTCTAAAAAAAAGTTCAAATGAATACCGTTAGCTAATGTAACGGGTGATTTTTTAAGAGCTTGATACCTTTTTTTTTAAAAAAAACGCATAAAATTTGCAAAATCTCATCGGTTCTTTATTTGAAACGTTAGATTGGTCCATGACATTTACTTTTTGAAGATAATTTCATTTAAATGTTGACCGCGGCTGCGTCTTAGGTGGTCCATTCGGAAAGTCCAATTTTGGGCAACTTTTTCGAGCATTTCGGCCGGAATAGCCCGAATTTCTTCGGAAATGTTGTCTTCCAAAGCTGGAATAGTTGCTGGCTTATTTCTGTAGACTTTAGACTTGACGTAGCCCCACAAAAAATAGTCTAAAGGCGTCAAATCGCATGATTTTGCTTATTTACGAAGCCATTCAACCAGAAATGAGCCTCATCGCTGAACAAAATTTGTCGATAAAAAAGCGGATTTTCTGCCAACTTTTCACACATTCAACACATTTCGAACCGAACACTGATTTTGGTAATAAAATTCAATGATTTGCAAGCGTTGCTCGTTAGTAAGTCTATTCATGATGAAATGTCAAAGCATACTGAGCATCTTTCTCTTTGACACCATGTCTGAAATCCCACGTGATCTGTCAAATACTAATGCATGAAAATCCTAACCTCAAAAAAATCACCCGTTATGAACAAAACTTTTGAATACCACCAACCTCGGTTCATCGGCTGATGTATAAGTCGTAAACCACTTTACAACCGCGGTGCGACCTAAGTGATCAACCTTTTGTATAACACCATAATCACGATACGTCATATCACTATCCTCTTTCCCGGATACAACGAAATCACCAGGAAAGAACTCCTAAATATAGAATTATGTAAAATACATATACATATGTGCATGCATAAAAAATTTTAAGATTCACAAACATGATTATCCAAATTATGTATGGGGTACAATTGAGTAGATGGTACGCCAGCCTCTTCGGTGCCATCTTGCCAAACCACAGTGGCAGTGCTGTAAACCAGAAGTGCTTCAGTAACTAACTCATCGCCATCCTTTGGCTGAAATTCTGGATTCAGTAAAGAAACTGAACGTTTCGCTGGTGTTCTACTTTTCTTCTTTAAGAGGTGGCGCTTGCTATGTTTCGGACTGTGCATAGGTGAAGGGCTTGAACAGGTAGTAGTGCTGATCCCATCCTCATAGAAATCGTCGTTGGAGTAATCTCCGTCGCCATCATCCTCCTCATCTTCGTCATCTGTTACCCATTCGGGCTCCACACTGGACTTTGAAGTTTTTTTCATTTGTATATTTGAAGCACTGTGTTCAACTGGATTTTCATGTGCACTCGCTTTGTCTTTAATATTAGCGTTGCTAAGCTTCTCTGTTTTCAAGATAGACTTTTTGGGTTTTGTCGTTTTTGAATCAGCCTCAATTAAGCTAGATTTCTTTTTTGTTTTCTCGTTGTGGTGTGAGCTATTATTGCTAGCAATATTTTGACTGCCCGAATTTACAATCGCACCTTGATTTTCGTTCTTTTGACTTTGCGCTAGCGCTACTTTAAATTTGCTGGCTGAAAACGTGTAGAATTTATTATAAAACAATAAATAAGCGGATAATTACACAACAAACCTTGCTCTTTTCCCCACTGTGACTTTTTTACATAGTTATCAAGATTGGAAAATTTTAAGTAGTTACGGTCACTTATCTGCAGCATACACGACTCGAATAGGTTTAAACGCTTTAAACGTTTCAAGTCTTCGCCGCTAACACAGGGATTTGGTTGCTCCAGAAGGCTGGTGTCGATGCTGCCTTCCTCAGAGAGAGCTTTACATTGCCAGTGAACCCATACCGACTCAGTTTCAATAGATTCGATTGTATACTGCGCAAATATACGATTTGATAAAAAATTTATTCAATCATAAAACGGAAAGTTTTAAATTTCATACTAACTCTTCCTTTTAATGGTTTTCCTTTTTTGTTTTTGGGTATAGGTATATTTGGTGTTAACAATTTTACACTATCTAAAGATGGTAAACGTCCTACTATAGCATTGCCCGGGTAGAACACATGTGGATTATAGATCCCGTGGGTATTGCGCGAATTGTAATCCGAAAAACCATAAAAGTCATGTGACGATATTTCAATGCGTGCGCCAGTGTTTGATCTAATAAATAAAATATCTAAAAATTATTCCATGGCAAATTTAGATTATAGGATAGTTATTAACCTAAGCACCGCCTTTTCCTCCACATCTTTAGTGCTTCCAACCCAAGAATCTAGACATACCGCACTATCCCGCCAATTGTTTAATGGCCGTAGCCTTTCGGTCATGACATTTTTTATGACATACTTCGTACCCAGAACTTTCACATCAGCGTGCATACTAATATCACGACAATACCCACGTTGTGTATCCTTGCCTGGCACTAAGCGGCGCACTACATCACCAGGCATTAATGTACGATCAGCTAGTGCAATCTTCGTTATATAAAATATAGTAGTTATATATATTTTTTTCAAAGCAAAGTAGTTGAAGACAATCAGAGGTCATGTAACGGTCAAAGGATATTACAAAAAAAAATTTAATGCATATACACATACTATTTGCATGTGCATTTGGCTGATATATACATATTTAGGTAGGCATTTATGGAAATATGCAAATGTTTAACACTTACAGTGCATTGAGTAATTACCTATTTACAAGTATCGCTGTTGTCTTTCTTATTCAAATCATAAATATGTTAATGCAACTTTTGTACGTAAAACTTCAACTTACCGCTGCTTCTGGCTGCACTTCTTCTTTGCCTTCAGGGTACCATGCTACCCGCACTTCACCCTTCATTAATACATCGCTAAAATCGTCGTCCTCATCACCTGAATATGTCTCAGATGTTTCATAAACCAGTCCGAATTTGACGCGCCCATTTTTATCAATACGAAATACTTCATCTTCAAAGAAGTATTGATTGTCTGCAGGTGAGCCGTGGCTAACACCACGCCCTTGCGGGTGACTTTTTCTTTCAGCTGTAGTACGGTCACCGTTACTACCTATTTCGCTTTGTTCTAGTGTCAAGGGAGTTGAGGAGTTTACAGCTAAACACTGCGAATCTATTGACTTGCTACTTTCTTTAACTGAGCTTCCAAATGATTTTACATCACATCCACTTTGGTTTCCATTTATTGACTTGGAATTGGCCGCTGTATCATCCGGATCTCTAGTCTTCCTGCCTGATTGTTGTTGCTTTTGGTCGTTTTCCAATTGCTGATCAATGTCCGCTCCGTCTGCATTCCTTGCCATTATGGGATACTTGTCTTATCTCGAGCTTCAATTCTTAACTACAATGCACTTCTACACCCACTACACTCTTGTTTTCGTAACTTATTTTTATGTAGAAGCACATGAGCCCTCCTCAATTATGTGTTTACCGTTTTTCACTGCAAATTTTTTTATTTTACTATGTATTTTTTCTTATTTCCTAATTTATTTGTGCCAAAATTAACGGAATTAATTTTTCTTATTTGCTAATTTATTTGTTGCTTTTTTCGGACAGTGTGCCCAGGTCCCATTTTTCTGGCTAGATTTATCAATCATATTTTTGCCCCTTTCTCGGAATTTTACCCTACATCATTAGATGGGGTGTACAGAGGTCAAGTATTGAATCCAAGGCGAATTTATACAAGGTGGAAGCATGAATACAACAACAACAACCACATGTGTTTCGTATTGCGCGTGTCAGGTCAAAACTCAATTCGCCCTAAGTTTACATGTACCTTGTTGTTGCTTATGATGGGAAAAACCAAGGCGAATTTATATAAGGTGGTGTTACTAGCTCAGCTGATTTTGTGTATGTGTTTCGCCGCACGGCTTCTGATATCAAATTGAAAAATTTTGTTTGAATTTCTACACACGCTCTTGCAGATTTTGACAGTTTATGCCGCCAAAGCAAAAACAAAATTCATGTAAATTTTCGTTTTTGTATTCCTGCTATCACCTTATATTAATTCGCCTTGGGAAAAACAAAATAAAGGAGGGCGAAGAAATCAGCTGATCAAACACCATTTTGTTTAAATTCGCCTTAATTGTAAATTGTTGCATTTGCGTGCAAATTTTTTACAGAGAACGTTTAATACAGAGAAGCAGCAATTACGAATAGCCGTGTGAATTGTCAAACACTACCAAGGTGTATTAAACAAGGTGTGATTGACAACTCAGTGCGGCTCTCTTTTAAGGTACTGTAATGTCAAAAAGTATAAACAAACGAATTAACCCTTAGTGATGCATGTATCTTGTCAGCACTGATACCAAGGCTTTTATTTTGATTATAGTTTTGTTTTACTTACATTATCTGGAATATATATATTTTGTCAATAAAATAAAACAAATTGTTTATAAAATCGTTTTAGCAATTTTCTTGTTTTTAATTGCCCAAGTTTTATGCTTTTGTGCGTTTATTTTTATATTTAAATTTTTTATCCTAAACATTATTCGACACTTATAGAAGTATGATTTTACATTTGTTTCCAATTTTATATGAGAGCTTAACTCTATCAAATTTTAAATTAAATTTTTTGTATGCGAAATATGTTGGGTATAAACGAGCTCGTTTGAAAGTGCTTGACTCGGACGGACAACGAATGAAATCACTTTCCTTGAAGTGGTTTTCATAAACGCGAGATGAATCACGTAGTACAACACTACATCGCTGCCGTCTTAACTCGCAACTAGGTGGTTTAAAACATCGCTCTATTTTCGTGTCCTGACTTCTATTGCATACAGCGTACCGTTCAAAAGTTTTACTCCGTTTCATCTTGGTTTCCTTACATTAAATATTTAAGAAAATTCGAACGTACATATTTACTTATTACCAAATGTGCTTACTTGCTCTCCTCGGCGGTTTATCTCTTAACAATTTCACGTTTATTAAGAAAATTTGTTGCTTGAAAAATATTTGTGTAAATTTTTTTTAAACAAATTCAAATTTGAAAAAAAAAAATATTTTCAAATGGGTTAACAATTCATTTTAATTTGACATTATAGCCTGTTTCTTATGAGAGCAATGTCAAAATCAATCACACTTTCAGCCCTATTCTGTTGCCCTCACAAAAACCACCACACTCACTATTGTGAGGTTTCTGACTATTGTGAGGTTATCCCTATGCTAGCGTAAATTCAAAAGCTCAAAAGCTCACAATAGTCAGAAAATTTATGATGTACGAATGACACCCTCACAAGAAAAAACAGCCGATTTTTTTTGAGCAATTGAAAAATGCTTTGTTAATTTTCGTTCGCTATTAGTGTCTGTGTTGATTTTTTTTAATTAAAAGTATTTGTATCAAAGTTAAGTACTTTGGTTTGGATTTTCTTTTTTACGGCATTGACTTAACAAAAAAAAAAATGAAAATTCTTGGTTAAATTAATGAACATTAATTTTCGAAGATATATGCCAGGGAATGCTTTACATTGTATTGTACAATACAACAAACCGCAGTTTTCTAGGTGCCTTGGTTTTTTCCCAAATTCACTTTAAAGATGGTCACATTGACAAAAAAAAAAGCCTACAAATGCGTACTCTTTGGTAATTTGTTGTCGGCATTTAAAAGCGAAGAAAAAATCTGTTTTTATTTTTTAACGATTGCTATGCTGCTTTCAATGCAACAAACCGCAGTTTTCTTGCTAGTGAATTTACTTCAAAGATGAATACATTGACAAAAACGTACAAAAGCAGCAATTGCACTTGTTAGTGCTCATTTACACACGGCGATTTTTGTTGCCGCAACTCGACGTTTGTAGGAGAGAGCGTGACGAGGAAAGGAGAGGGGCACCGAGTTGCTCGTGCTCGGGCAACACCAAGGCGAATTTATATAAGGTGGTGTTCAAGGTGTATTAAACAAGGTGGTGTTGGGGCGACAGCTGAGTTTTTTTCGCCGTGGAGGCCATTACGTCAAAATGATGTGTTTGTTGTAACTCATACCAATGACAGTATGGCCATCAGCGTATAATTTGTTAGTGTAATTTTTTACTTATATACGGCCAACACCACCTTGTTAAATACGCCTTGGTGGTGTTACTAGCTCAGCTGATTTTGTGTATGTGTTTCGCCGCACGGCTTCT